>NW_024544600.1:4205000-4618410 GCF_018167655.1 Microtus oregoni
GATTCAAAGACAAAGAAAATTTCTAAATGGTTTGAAGTGTGTTAAAAATATATGCAGACTAAAATTTAAAGTTCTTAAAGTAAAAACAAAAAAAGGAAGAGAATTGTTATGTGTGGTAGCACACGCCTTTAATCCCAGTGCCTAGAAGGCAGAGACAAACAGATCTCTGTGAGTTCAAGGTGTAGTAGTGTACACCTTTAATCCCGAATTCCTGGGAGGCAGAGACAGGCGGATCTCTGAGAGTTCAAAGACAGCCTGGTCTACACAGTTACTTCAGGTCAAAGATACAGAGAACCTGTCTCAAAAAGCAAAGAGTTAAAAGTAAAAATAAACAAAATAGAGGTTAAAACAAAGCTGCACAAAGATGGAAAATACACAGAGAATTTTGATACTGTATGCTATTATGCTCTCTTTAAATTATTTAAATGCTGAGGAAGGAGCAACAGCTGCTAAAAGATATTTATTTATAAATGCTGCTGAACTAATCCAACATAGATATTTTGATGCCTTGAATTTGAAATTTGGATCTAAGGACATGATACTTTGGAAAGGAGTTTCTTATTTTGTTTTCACAGAGGATGAGACGCTGTTCATTTCTTCTATTCCAATTTGGTATGATGGACCATGCCCTCCTGAAGGGTTGGTGTGAACACCTTCAGAAAATTGCTTTGCTCAACTGCCAACTGAGATGAAACTAGCACACAGGTTATACCATGAAAGACCTAATTAACGACGCCCCCATTCAGCAGGAAGCAGTTTGGAGAAAAAAAAACTGCGCCCATATTCCCAAATATGGTTTATAAACGTCCTTTTACATTTAAAGGGGGATATGATATAGATATGAATAATTTACATTAGTATAGATTTTGCTTTATTGATAGAGATTTAAGGTCAATTTTGTTATATATATGTTTCTGATTTTGATTAAGGTATTGTGATTGTGTAGTTCATTTAAATATGTACTGTATAATTAAGAAATATAGGTTGTTAATAGATAATCATCGATAATAGTAAAGCTTGTAGTCATGTTAGATTTTCTAGACATATAGAGATATATTTCAGATAGGCATTCTTCATATCTCTCAAAGGCTGCAGAATATGGCATTTAAAATATTTTAATAATTTAGGACTTTTCATGACAATGAGACACTCTGCTCCTGGCAGCACCAATCTACTTCAAGAGGAAGATGGGCATCAAAGAGGCTCGTTATGGAGTTTGATAGCCATTTGGGCAAGAAACTGCTCTTGCCTGGACTATTGCATAAACTGGACACAGAGAACCCGCAGAGAGAGGACTATTGAACTTGCCTAAGGTGAGATGATCTTTCAGGGTTCCTGATTCATGAAAGAGTCTGCGAGACATTCTGCAGGACACAACAGATAGTGACTGAACTGACTTTGAATTTTCCTGCTTTATGAAAATGTCTGCTGGATACCATGGGCCTGAAGGCTGAAGATGGATGCCCCAACGGTACAGAGGAACTTTGGGTGACTGTCCAGGTAGCGAGATGTCTCTGTCATTTCTAGAGTTTTAAAAGTTGCTTTTTTCTTGTTTGCTTAGGTAGTATTGTATCTTTCTGGAGTCTTTGATGGAGTTAAGAATAGTTAGTTATAGTTTTCCTTAGTTATGATAAAGATTATTGTAACTTTTACTTGATAACTGTTTTGTTATATGTAATTTTGCTATGTTAAAGTTAAAGCCTTTTTTTTGTTTAAACTGAAAAAGGGGAAATGATTTAGGAAGGTCATTGGCCAATAAAGAAAGTGCTTGGCCCTGTGGTTGGAGTAAACAGAACAAAATGCTGGGAGGAAGAGGAAGTGAGGTCAGAGAGACTCCACAGCTCTCTCGGGAGCAGACGCCTGAGAGAGACGCCATGCCCCGCTCCCAGGATGAAGCTCCGACCCAGGATGGACATAGGCTAGAATCTTCCCGGTAAGCGCACCTTGGGGTGCTACACACAGATGATTAGAAATGGGCTAAATTAATATGCGAGAATTAGCCTAGAAGAGAATGGGCCAAGCAGTGATTAAATGAATATAGTTTGTGTGTTGTTATTTCGGGCATAAGCTAGCCAGGCTGCTGGGGTGCCAGGGACGCAGCTTCTTGTAAGTTCCAGGGAGCCGAATTAAAGAATCCACCTTAAAAATGTCAGATACCCCTTCAATATCCTAGTCCAAAATAATTTTTTTTCTTTAATTTAACTTTTCTTTGTTCTGCCAATACCTTAAACAGGATAAGGGACACCAGACATTTCCACTCCACAGACACTGGTCAGAAGCAAAGAGACCAGTTATGCCAGTAGGTTCCCAGCACACAACCTTCTCAGGGACCGCCCCCCGCGAAGACGATGCCCACAAATCAGCCGGAAGCAGTCTTGAGAATTCACTGCCCCAATTCTTTCAAACTGTGGTGTCTAACCTCCTGCTTTTATTGTAAGCAAGACCTGGGAATGCTCTTCTTTCAGTCCCTGGTCACTTTAAGGGACAAGCCACGCCCACTCCCAGCTACCTCTGACCTCTCTTCACTATCTTTTTTTCCCTCTCTTGCTGTTCCCTTTTGGTGTGTGCACACGTGTTTTTTTCTCTCTGTCCCCCCTCTCTTCTCTCTCTTCTCCCTCTCTCTCTCTTTTAAGTAATAAATGTTCTTTATGCCTATTTACTGTGTCTATGTGCCTTTTACCCGCCACCTGTTTGCACCCAGCCCACTCGGGGATCTTGCAGTTCCCAGAGCCTGCTGCCTTCCCTGCCATGTGTCTGCCCCTCGCTGCTGGGAATCTGCACCCCTCTGGCAGCCATCTCTGGGGACCTGCCAGCATTTCCTGCTGCTAGCTGCTCGGGGAACTGCCTGGGGATTTAGGAACATGGAAAAAAGGAATATTGCCTAGGACAGTTATCATTCTGTTTAATAATGGCTCAGGTTCCCCTTGCGTTGCTCTCAGACATTAAGATTTATTAGGTCTTGTTAAACACTTATTTTAAGACAGCAGGAATACATGCAGACAGAATATTGTAATAAATATATAAATATTTTAAAAAATAATTGAAAAGAGAATAGTGGGGGTTTATACTCATTTCATACTATTGAGAATATATTATACCAAGAGTATATATCATTGAATATATATTATACCAAAAGAAAAAGTGATGCACACAGATGCACAAGTAAGGTTACAGCTGCTGATAAGTTCGTACGTGGAACTTACCTTTGTATTTAAGTAAATGCCCCTTTGGTTTCTTTGAAGAGACCATTTATGTTTTCAACAGGTTTCAGGTTTAAGCAGTTGTACCTTTTGCGATATTTGTGAGGCTGTAAAGATTCAGAAAGGATATTCTAGTGAATAATTTTCTGACTTCTTTCAGGCTGGGTGGAGTGAATCTCTGCACATTGAGGTGTCAGCAGACATCAGAAGATGTTTGTGTTCTGACAAAGAAATATCTGTATCAAGTCTAACAGTCAGCCTTCATAAGGAATGTATCATAAGGAGAAGCAGTGGCATAATATAACCCTTGGTTATTACTGAGTCAGAGCAGAAAGGGTATCAGGACTATTATGGATTGTGGGTGTCAGTTTCTCCCCATAAAGGTGCAAGTAACTAGAGGAGTTAGTAATTCTCTTCTCAGTTAACATAAACCATAAAGTCCCTTAATAATTTTTATTCACCTGTGAAAAACAGCAGAATCTCATTGAGTCTGTTAGCTATATCCTTTCTGAGTGGCCCACGCCCTCTGTTTCTGTATGAGATGGCTTATGCTTGATTTAGGAGCATATGTACAAAGCTGTGTGGCTCAGAGCATTACTATAAGCAATAACAGTTTATAAGCACCCTATTTATTCACATGTATCAGTTTGAAGTATGACATAAAATGTTTTTAAATTTGTAAAGAAAGTATAACAAGAGAAGAGATATGAAAGGGTATAGTTATAAAATGCATGTTGGTAAAGAAGGTTAAAGAGAAAGAATGCTATCAGATGTGATATAGATATGAATAATTACATTGGTATAAATTTTACTCTATTGGTAAAAGTTAAGGTCAATTTTGTTCTATGTATATGTATTTCTGATTTTGATTAAGGTATTGTGATTGTGTAGTTCATTTAAAAATGTAATATATAATTAGGAAATATAGGTTGCTAATGGATAATCATCGATAATAGTAAAGCTTGTAGTCATGTTAGATTTTCTAGATATATAGAGATATATTTTAGTTAGATAGGCATTTTTCATATCTTTCAAAGACTGTAGAATATGGCATTTAAGATATTTTAATAACTTAGGGCTTTTCATGACAATGAGACACGTCTGCTCCTGGCAGCACCAATCTACTTCAAGAGGAAGATGGGCATTAAAGAGTCTCCTTATGGAGTTTGATAGCCATTTGGGCAGGAAACTGCTCTTGCCTGGACTGTTGCATAAACTGGATGCAAAGAACCCACAGAGAGAGGACTGCTGAACTTGCCAAAAGGTGAGGTGGTCTTTTGGGTTTCCTGATCTATGAAAGAGTCTACGAGACATTCTGCATGACACAGCAGAAAATGACTGAACTGTCTTTGGAATTTTCTGCTTCATGGAAATGTCTGCTGGATACTATGGGCCTGTAGGCTGGAGATGGATGCCCCAACGGTACAGAGAAACTTTGGATGACTGTCCAGGCAGTGAGATGTCTCTGTCATTTCTAGAGTTTTGGAAGTTGTTTACTTCTTGTTTGCTTAGGTAATATTATATCCTTCTAGAGTCTTTGATGGAGTTGAAGAATGGTTAGTTATAGTTATAGTTTTCCTTAGTTATAATAAAGGATAAAATAGATATAAATATTGTAACTGTAATTTTGCTTGATAACTGGTTTGTTATATGTAATCTTACTATGTTAAAGTGAAAGCCTTTTTTGTTTAAACAGAAAAAGGGGAAATGATGTGGGAGAGTCTTCTATTTTTTGTTGATTTCATTGGTTAATAAACTGAATTGGCCCTTTTATAGGACAGAAAATTAGGTAGGCGGAGTAAACAGAATAGAATGCTGGGAGAAAGAAGCCGAGTCAGGCAGTCGCCATGGTTCTCGGAACTGAGACAGATGTAGGGTAGAATCCTTCCTGGTAAGCCAGCATCTCGTGGTGCTACACAGATTATTAGAAATGGGTTAAGCAAGATGTGAGAGTTAGCCTATAAGAGGCTACAGATAATGGGCCAGGCAGTGTTTAAAAGAATACAATTTGTGTGTTGTTATTTTGGGTAAAGCTAGCCGGGTGGCTGGAAGCAGCCTGCCATTCCACCTATACAGATGCGAAAGAATTGTAGGTGGTAGTTTTGTCCTAACGTAAGCAGTGTTCCAAAATGTACATCAAAATTGAGGACATGGAAAGGTTAAGCACATTATAGAAGGTCTAAGTTAAAAAGGTCTATGAGAGGTAAAACTTGAGGAAAGATAGTATTTATTACTAAGTTTATACTTATGTTCTACAGATGCTTAGTGGATAAAGGTACTTGCCACCTCACAATGCAAGCCAGGTGACCAGAGTTCCATCCCTGGAAGCCTCTTGAAGGTGGAAGGAGAGAACTAACTCCATATGCCGTCCTTTGACTTCTGCATGCATGTTGAAGCATGTACCACATGACCATACAATAGTAATAAAATGTATGACTTCATTATAATTAAAGATTATTTTTAAAGTCCTAACAACAGATATCATTTGATGCTTATTTCATTCATCATTCTACTCTGGACATTAGGAAGAAGCTACAGAAGCAAGAAACAAGATATAAATAATCCAAGATAACTTTTGAATTTGGCTTTTGGATTTTTCTACAACAAACTTGAAAGAGAGTCCACAAGGGGAAAAGATCACAGACATGAGAGAAAGCAGAATCCAACTGGGACCCTGCCTAGTAATGGTTTTGTAACAAAGGTCAGCTGTCATAAATAAAGGGCGGGGCAGGCCTCCTTGCCCAGGTTCTGAGTTTTCATTCAGTTTCCCACCAGTGTTGGCAGCATTGTGGATCTAGTCCCTAGTGTACTTTGTCTTTACTTTTTTTGTTGTTTCTACTTTTCTATCATGTCTTTACTGCACTTTGGTGCACTAAGGCTTTTCTTCATGTGGCAACTGGTCCTGGCTTTTTCCATTCCAGAGTTCACTGGGAACCCACGCCAGTTGACTTCAGAGCCCTGGGTGCTAACCAAACTCTGGTCTTGGCACCCCTCTGATCATCCACCTAAATCCCCACATACTCGAGCACCCGAGACAGACAAAGGGGGCACTGAGTATCTGGGGCACCCTGCTCCCAAAGAGATGTTGGCCCCACTTGAGGAGTTGACTGAAAATTTACTTCTATTCCAGGACCCCAGCACTTCTCGGGAGTCGAACCCAGAGCCTGCGGAACTTGGTGTTTCACATCAGCATCTGACCAACAAGCTGATACCACCTGGGAAGCAGCCAGAGAACATTTTAATGCTAAATGGGGATCAAATTCAGGCTCCCATTCTGCATTCACAGTTCAAAAGTACTGCCAGTCTAGCTGAGGCTGCAGATCATCAGTTGGAGGCAATACTTGTTCAGCTGCTAGACAGCCAGAGTTCAAAAGCAACAACCTTCATGGTTTCACCCAAGGAGTTGAAGAAAGATTTAACTCAGCACAGGAAACTTGCTAAGGTGGTTGATGGAAAACCTCAATTTCACAAACAAACCAAGGATGATGATTATGGTGACCTGAATATGAATGAAGCTTATTCTTACAGCCTTCCTCTGCAATCCCAGGAAAATGCAGATGAAGCTCCAGAGTTCCTAGAGCAGGATGAACCTGACCAGTTGGAGACACAAGTTCAAAATACAGAGAATCTCCATCAGGAAGCTCCAGATTATTTCCCACAGGAAGATGAACCTTTAATCCAAAAAGAAGACTCAGCTCACCATCAGCTTCCTTCTGAGGAACCATCAGTTCATCCTGAAATACGTGGTCCACCTCCAAATAGAAATGAAGCTCAGCACTCAAAGCTGCCAAATGTGACAGTGAATCCTGTGGCTTCAGAGGCAGATAAGGAGGTACAAGCTATTCTGGGCCAGCAACAGACCCTAGCCCAGTTTCCAGAGAGTTCTGAGTTGTTGGAACCTTCATCAACCCAACAAGAGGCCCCAGCTCAGATTTTAGAGCTTCCTGAGAACCTTGGAAATTCTGGTAGCCAGCTAAAAGCTCCAGCTCTGCCTACAAAGCTTCCCGAAGAAACCAGTCCTCTAGTTGAGCAAGAGGGTACAGTTCCAGTTCCAGAATCCTCTATGCAGAGTATAACTGAAACTGTAGTGACCACAATTCAAAACCCTAGTCAGGCTCAATTTCTCCATTATACTTCGCCCATGATTACAGGTAAGCCTGCAGATATGGAACCTAAAATAACTTCTGAGCCTAGAACAGAGAATGAGTCATCTCCACATGAGGAGGAGGCTCCAACTCAGACTCCCGGTCCTCTTGTTGAAACTGAACATTTCCCCAGCCAGCAGCAGCAGCCAACTGAACCTTCTGAGTATTCTGAGGAGGCTGAATCTTCTGGAGTTGATTTGGAGTCTCCAGTTCAGCCTCAAGAGGAAGCAGAGGAGTTAGGACCTTTACCAATGCAGCAGGAAGATTTATCTCAACATCTAGGTCCTATTCTGGAGGATGACTCTAATCTCAGTGAACTAGAGCAACCAGGTCAACTTTCTGAGTCTCCTGAGGAGGTAGAATTGGGTTCTGGAAACCAGCCAGAAGCCTCAGTTCAACCTGCAGAGCTCCCTCCAGTTGAACAAGAGGCTCCACTTCAAACTCCAGAGTCCCCTATTGAGAATGTGGTTGAAACTCCACCAATTCACAAAGTCCAGCCAGATCGAAATGAAGAGCACCATTATTACTTACCACATGTTACAGTGAGACCCGTGGATGTGGCACTTACCATAACTTCAGAACCTACCAACGAGACTGAATCTTCTCTGACCCAGCAGGTGTCCCCAGTGCATCCTTTGGAGTATACTGAGCAGATGGAACCCTTTCTCCATGAGGAGAAGCCACCAGCTCAGGCTTCTGGGCCTTCTGGAGAGAGTCAATATCAAAGCCAGCTGGAGGTACCAGCTCAAGCCTTAGAGTATGCTGAAGAGTTTAAACCTTCTGCAACTGAGCAGGAACAAGCAGCTCAGTCTCCAGAGCATCATGAAGCGACCGTTTTGCCTCCAGGTCACTATCAAGCTCAGCATTCTAGCCTGTCTTATGTGACTGGTCAACCTCCAGATCTGGAGATTAAAGTAACAGAGAATCCTGTAGCTGCGATGGGAACTGTGTACCATGAGGCTACAGCATCTGAAGAGGTTGAACTGTCAACACAACAGGGTGTTTTATATCAGTCCCCAGAACCTATTCTGCATCATAAACCTCTAAGCCAGCAAGAAGACACAACTGGAATATCACAGATCTCTGAAGAAGGAAAACCCTTTCCAGCACAACAGGAGACTTCAGAACAGACGCTAGAGCTGCCCGATGAAGAACTTCCAGGTTACCATGGGGTAACAGTTTCATCCCTGGATCATGGTCAAGTTTATTTTTCAGCATCACACAATATCCCAATTGATCAACAAACCAACTCAAAACAGGATTATCATTCTCCAGTTGGTCAAGGAGTCCCAATCCAACCAGAAGAATTTTCTGAGGAACCATATCCAAGTCAACAGGGGAGCTCAACTTGGCCTTCAATAACAGATAGGTTTTTCTCATCTGCAGATCTAGAGACAACATTCAGAACTGAACTTCCAAAGTCATATAAAACCACTGTTAAATATGTGGACCTAGAACTTACCATAACCCCAGAACCTTCTCTGAAGGATGGATCAGTTCCATTTCCACAAGAAGACTTACGTCAGCCTATAGACTCCAGTGAGAAAGGTAAATTTTCACAGATTCAGACTAATGCCCTTTCAAAGCGTCCATATTTCTCCAAAACTGAATCTCTAGGCTTCCAGGAGGCCATAGCTCAGACAACACACCACTTTAAAGAGGTACAGTTTTATTCAACTCAACAAGAAGACTCAGAACTGCCTCCAGGTCACATTATGGGAGTAAGACCTTCTTTACATCAGCAAACAACCCTATCTCATCCCATAGACCTCCATGAGAATACGAAACCATTTCTGGCGCTGAAGCCCACTGCAGCTCAGACTTTAAAACTCCGTAGAAAAGGAAAATTTTCTCTAACCCATAAAGTGATTCCACACCCTCCAAAGCCACTGAAAAATATTGTAACTCACATTCCAGCACAAAAGATGACTGTTCCAAGGCCAGATCAGGATCAAGTTGAGTATACACTATCACCTAATGGTTTATTTCAGCCTTTGGACCTAGGAGTTACTGTAACCCCAGGAGAGCCTCAGTATCCTACAGTTCCAAAGCACCCTCAGCTTCCAAATCCAAATGAAGCCACAGTTCAGCCCTTGGATCTGGAACTCACCATAACTTCAGAGCCTACCAGAGAGCCTCAGGATCCAAACCTAACTGAAGTCACAGTTCAGCCTTTGGATCTGGAACTTACCATAACTCCTCAAACTACTGCTGATGGAGAACTTTCTCAAACTATTCCAGAGACCACAAGTATAATTACAGAACCACCTAAGGAGGTTGTAGCTAAAGAGCAGGAATATCAAGAGGCGACAGTTCCAACACAAACTCAGCATGAAACTATTCCTTCATCTCAACCTTTGGATCTGGAACTCACCATAACTTCAGAGCCTACCAGAGAGCCTCAGCATCCTACAGTTCCACAGCATCCTCAACATCCAAACCCAACTGAAGCCACAGTTCAGCCTTTGGATCTGGAACTCACCGTAACTCATAAAACTACTGCTGAGGGAGAACATTCTCAAACTATTCCAGAGACCACAAGTCCAATTACAGAACCACCTCCAGCCCCAGTATATCAGGAGATGAAAGTTCCAACACCAGGTCAGGATCAAATTGAGTATCCAACAACACATGTTGTATCATTTCAGCCTTTGGATCTGGAACTCACCATAACTTCAGAGCCTACAAGAGAGGCTAAACATCCTACAACTCCAAAGCACCCTCTGGTGATATATCCAGAACGTATTCACTCTCAACATCCAAACCCAACTGAAGCCACAGCTGAACCTTTGGATTTGGAACTTACCATAGCTCCACAGCTTACTACTGAGGGAGAATTTTCTCAGAGCATTCAAGAGACCACAACCCAGATTACAGAACCACCTAAAGAGGCTGTAGCTCTAACCCCAATATATCAGGAGGTGACTGTTCCAATACCAACTCAGGATCAAATTGTTGTATCATTTAGGCCTTTGAATCTAGAACTCACCACAAGTTCAGAGCCTACTAGAGAGCCTCACCATCCTACAACTCCAAGGGAGACTACAGTTCTTCCTCCAGAGTACCCTCTGGTGATATATCCAGAGCCTGTTTACAGTAAGCACACAACTCAGATACCTGAAGTCACCGTTCAGCATTTGGATCTAGAACTTACTGTAACTTATCAACCTATTAATGAGGGAGAACTTTCACAAAGTATGCAGGAGAGCACAACTCAGATTACAGCACCACCTAAAGAGGGTGTAGTTCAAGAGGTGACAGTTCCAATACCAATTCAGGGTCAAGCTGAGAATCCAGCACCACCCAGGATCTCATCTCAGCCATCTCAGCCTTCTCAGCCTCCTACAGGAACTTACTTTTGTCCAACTCCACAGCAGACTAGAGTTCACCATTCAGATCACAGTGTGATCCTGAACCCAGAAGTTTTCGTTCCTTGTACAAGAACTCCAACTAAAACCGTAGTTAACCTTGATCATAACTCATCTACTCTAGAAAACAGTCCTGAAAATTTGCAGAGTACCACTGCTGAAGTTAGAAAACCACCTAATGAGTTTGTAGTTCAAACTCGAGGATATGAGGAGGGCATGGTTCAAGGTCTAATTCAGAGTAAAGCCGAGTATCTAACAAAACCATATCATCCCTTAGACATGGAACACACTGTAACTGCAGAGCCTACTAAAGAGGCTCATCATCCCACAGCTCTCAGTGAGACTACAGATCGTCCAGTGCATTCTCAAGTGACACCTCTAGAACAGGTTCACATTCAGCATCCAAACACAACTGAAATCACGGTTCATCCTTCAGATTTGGAAGTTACCATAACTCATCAACCTACTACTGAGGGAGGACTCTTTGAACCTATGCAAAAGACCTTCTCTCAGCCTCCACAGCCGCATGAGGGGCTTGTTACCAAAGCTCCAGTGTTCCATGATAGTAAAGCTGCAATGCCAGGTTATCAAACTCAGCATACAGTGTCACCTGAGGTCCAAGTTTACCATCTTGATGTAGAACATGCTTTAACTGAACTATCTAAGATAGAGAGTGAACCTTTGGAAGCCCCAGGGAATGTTACTACCCTTCCTCTAAATAACCCTGAAGAGGTACTCCCACTTGATGAGAAGATTCAGGTTCAAAATTCAAACCTACCTCAAGTCACAGCTCAGTATTTACACTCAGAATTTTCAATAACTCGACAACCTAATACAACGGTTAAACGTTCTGCCCCTATGAAGGACTCCCCAGCTCACACTTCTGAGATACCTATGGAGACTGAGGCTCAATTTCTAGAACATTACGAGTCAATAGCTCTAACTTTAGTTCATGTTGAAGCTCAGCGTTCAGATTCATCAACTATAGAGACTAAACCTTCTGAAGTCCTAGAGACTGCAGCTGCTTCTACAGAGGCTGCACAGTATGGAGTCTCAACAACTACAGCTGTTTCTCCAGAAGCTGCACATTCTACAGTCCCAACAACTACAGCTCCTACTAATTCCACTACAGAAAGAGATTTAACTATGGAACAAAATGCCTACATGTACGTCAACGTATGTGAGTTCTGCTTGTGTGAAAATGAGACACTATCGTGTATTCATCTCAGCCCAGAGCGGAGACTCCACCAAGTGCCTGTGCCAAAGCCCGACTCCTACAACAACACTTTTGCTAACTTGTAAGACTCACCTTTATTTCTGTTTTACATTTGCCTGACATAGTACCTTTTTCTTCAAAGCTTTCCTGGGCCTCCTTGTCACTCTAATTCTCATTGATTGACTTTCTGCTCTTACCTTGACTTGCCAGCTTTTCTTTGTCCTCAATTTTACTTCTTCAGTATCCCTTCTCCAGTCTTTTATTCATGATAGCCCTTCTTATTTTGCTGTATTCATTTTTCTTTAGTTCCATTATATCATTGCGTAACCTTTGTTCTTCTGTTTCATTCCATCCTCTTTATAATTTATTTCAGTGAGGATGTATCAGAGTGATTAGATTCTGGAGCTGGACTCCTGGGGTTTGGCCTAAGCTCTGTAACCCTGCATAAAGTATTTAGCTGTGAATTAACTTCCTCACCTGTAAAATGGGAAGTTTGATGACTCCTGTTTCATAGGACTGTTGTGAGGTTTAGTTGACTACATGGAATACTTATCTTAGTTCTTAGCCTACATGAATGTTAGCTTTGTAATCTTAGTTATGTCCAGAGCTCATTCTTGTTCCTGGTTTTCTAATATTTTTCATGTATTGTGTGCACTATTCAGGGATAAGAAGTATGACAGCCATATATGTGTGGCATTTTCTCAGGAACATGAAATAATAGATGGGGGAAAGGTGAATGGTTACATTAAAACTTTCCCTTTGGTTCAAAGAGTGTCTCATTTTTAAATAAAGTAAAAATAGGTATTACAGCATAGCCAAAGGCATAGCTTACAAAAATTGGGATTTAGTAGACTAGTCTACCAGAAAAGATTGAATTAGAAAACAGTGAGAGATATTATGAAATACTTTGAATATCAGTTCTAGTGGTTTGAAAGTCACAGTGCAATATGGAAGAAGAACCATTATAAATTTCTAAAAAATATTGAAAAAGTATTAAGAGGGTGGAACTTTGCTATGTAATACAGGCTGGCCTTGAGTTCATGATCGTCCTGCCTCAGTATCTCAAATGGAAAATACAGGCATGAGTCTTAACACTCAGATAGAGGATCATTTTATCATCCTCTTGTAGAATAATCCAGACAGGAAGCTTAATTCTTGATGACCATATATAAATATCGAGCAAAATCTAGGACTAAAGTGAGCAAGAGTTGGACCACTGTGGCTATTTCGGGAGTGGGAAGAAAACCCTGAATCCTCACAGAGTAAGAGAAGATAGGATTTAGTGAGTGATACTAGACATGGTTATGCACACCTTTAATGCCAGAACTTGAGATGCAGAGGCAGGTGGATCTCCGTGAGATTGAGGCCAGCCTCCTCTCCATAGTGAGTTCAATACGAGTCAGGGCTACATGGTGAGAGTGTGCCTCAAACAAAATTGGGGATTGAAGTATACAAATAAAAAAATGAGACCACAGTTTCTGTTCTAGATAAAGATAAGGATGGCAATTTAACAGATAGAGTCAGCAGTCAGGAATGAGAGTTCAGTTTTAGGCATTTTTTCTTATTAGTGAGCATAAAATCAAACAGTTTGGGATTGAGTGGGATGTCCACTATCAAGTGAGTGAATTTCTTTCTTCCCTATCACAAAAAAAAGTGTGTTTAAACTGAGCAAGAAAGTCTTCACTGAGTAGAACTAAAAATAAATGCTTAAAGTGAGCCACAGAGTTGAAACTGAACATAAATTAGGTATTTAACAGTTTCTTTTAAGCATGTGCCACTCAAGGATATATTCCCATTTTTAAAAAATGTCATGGAGCTGGGGGGTGGTGGCACATACCTTTAATCCCAGCACTCGGGAGGCTGAGGCAGGCAGATCTCTGTGAGTTCGAGGCCAGCCTGGTCTCTAAGAGCTAGTTTCAGGACAGGCTCCAAAGCTACAGAGAAACCCTGTCTTGAAAAAACAAAAACAAAAAAAAAAGTCATAGAAGCCTGGTGTATAGTATATACCCTAATACTAGTACTTGGGAAACTAAAGAATGAGAATCACAAATTCAAGGCCAGGCTAGACTATACTTAATGAGATCCTGTCTCATAATGAACAGAGGGCTAGGAATATAGCTCAGTGGTAGAATACTTGACTGGCACACAAAATGCCCTGAATTCCATTACTAGCACCTCAAAAAAGAGTGAAGGGTTGGGACAGCAGGGAGAGTCCTCACTTGTTAAAGTGGTCCAATTGCAAGTGTGAGGACTAGAGTTCAGATCTTCACAATCCATGTAAATGATAGGTTTATGTGGCAGTCTACCAATAATTACAGCCTTGAATGTCAGAAGCACACTCTTCAGAACCATCTGGCTAGCAAGTCTACCATTCTAGTGAACTTTCGGCTGGATTAAAGATTCCGTCTCAGTAAAGTAGGAGAATGATTGAAGATGCCCTAACATCAGACTTGGGTCTCCACATGCACACAAGCAAAATAGAAATGAAAGACCCAGAGTTTATAGGATAAGCTAGAAAATTCATTCCATGGAGCCTGTTGCTCTTCTTCTGTGTCCTCCAAACCAAAATAAACTCCAGTTACATTTTGTCATGTGTCCTTCCTTCCACAGGAACATTGTGTTGTTCACAGATGAGGTAAAACTTTCATTAGTGATGTTGTGCTTTTTCCCTAAGTAGCGTGACCAAGAACTATTTCCACACCAGCACATCACTTTGACTAATTCGAATTTCCTCCTCTTTCTAACACAGTGCTTCGACAGACAGCCCTCTGGCAAAGGTTTGATGGTGCCTATATCAGGGTTTCTTACTTGCTCATGATGATCAAAATTCACCTATTTTCCTGTTCAATTATTAATCACTATTTTTTATTGATTTGTAGAAGTACTTTATTTAAACGCAATTATTTTTGAGAAAAATACTTAGTAATTAACTAGCATTTTCTAACCAAGAGGCTGGTCGTATTCAAAGTTCAACTTGCAAGGAAGGTCTTAGCTTGCTCCAGCAGCCCTGTGTTTCTAAGTGTGCTCCCTCAGAAACTGACAGGTCTGGGAATTAGAAGATTGGTGGTTTTTTTCGTTCTGCATTGAACACCGCCATGAGGGTGCGATGATTTTACTGCTTCTGCTTAGTCTTTTCCTATTTACTCAAGTATATGAACTGTTTCTTCACAGGAATTTCCAAGGAAATTCTATTTCTTACATTGACAAAAATGTATGGAGAGCATACCGTTGGGCTGAAAAACTGTGAGTAGTACATATTCTCTCCAAATGTTGTACAATATTGGACCAAGGCCCTTACTTTTGGTCCAGATTTTGAGGTCAGTATGTCTGAGAAAATATATTTCCTCTGTTCTTCCCAGTGAATTTCTGCAGAATAGATAGCTAGACATGGAATCTTTAGGATAGAGATAGGGAATTTTAATGGCTTTAAGTAAAAAAAATGAATTGGTACTAATTGAACTTCTCTTGTAAGCTGCATAAGGACTGGGTGTGGTTCAGTGTTGGTGCGCTTGCCTGGTGCACGAGCCCTGAGTTGGAACCTTACCTTTGCAGGCAAAGTTTTTATTTTAAATGCGGTGTTTTCATTGAAAGGAAAATTTGTTTTCCAGTAGAAGCCATCTATGGTGACATTTGTAATGGTTATAAATTAGTAAGAGGAATAGTGAAACCTTCCTTGTGCTATAATCCCTCAGATCTGAGGTAACTGCTACTCTGAGTTTGATATATATCCTTCCAGACATATTTGCATATAGCAAATATGCTGCTTTCCTTATCACTTTTACATAATTGATACCATCTGATAGCTTGATGTCTTCATTTCATGATATTTAAAGCTTCCTTTTCCATATGTAGAGGCTCATACTACTCATTTCCAGTTCTGCACAATATTTCATATAGGACTGAATTAAGCGTCCTGTATACCCCAGACAAGTGTTTCTATAGGCTAGATACCTAGAAATAAAATCTTTAGGGTGGAGACCATTACATATATAAAATTTTAATTGCTCCCAAAAGAGCTGATGACAATTTATGCTCTAGGCAATAGCATATGACATCTTGTATTTCTCCATCCCATGTCACCACTGGATGTTCTCCATCTGTTTGATGATTTTTGATCCAGATAACCTTTTAATCTTTCAGAAATCTCAGTGAAAATCACCTGACTGAATTACATAAGGATTCATTTGAAGGCCTGCTATCCCTCCAGATTTTGTAAGTTAATTAAGCACATCTATTTTTTATGATATAAATTATCTCTGGATGAACAAGGGATTTGAATTAGATACTAACATCATTTCAAGCAATAAAATCGTTCAATTATTGACTGTAATCCCAACACTGAAGAGGTAGAAAATAGGAGGATTTCTACAAGTTGTGGGTCTTTGTGGTCTACATAGTGGGTTTCATACCAATTCCAGGGCTGCTTGGCAAGACCCTGGCTCTAAAGACAAAAAATAATAAACAAACTCTGCAGTTTTGTCAGTCGGGGGGTGGGGCTGAGCCCATCTCATGAAAATGACTTGTATGCATTTTAAATTTCTAGTTTTTCTTTTTCTTTTCCTTTTTTTGGGGGGTTTCAAGACAAGGTTTCTCTGTAACAGCTCTGGTTGTCCTAGAACTTGCTGTGTAAACCAGGCTGACCTTGAACTCCATGAGGTCCACCTGCCTCTGCTTTCCAAGTGCTGGGATTAAAGATATGACCACCACTGCCCAGCAGTGCATCTTAAATTTCTTAACTTCTATGGACAAGCTTCAGATTCAGATAGAAGCACTTCATTTGCAGGGGGTGTTAGTAAGGTCTGAGCAGTTACTGGAGTTCCCACAACCCTTGTTTTCTAAGACATATGCTTGTATTTGGATCTAGTCGGTCACACCTCTATCAAGTCTGATCCATGCTCTCGTTTACTGCGGCCCATGAGTTAGGAGTGGTTGACACCTTTAGAGAACTTGTGCCAGTGCCCTTTTTGTTGAGGGGACAGGGTGCCTGATGAGAACAGCTGAAAGGAGGCAAGATTAATTTGGCCCTTCCACTCAGAGGTTTTTGGCTCATGGTGGCTGGTTCCATTGTTTCTGGATTTGTGTGTGGGCTTGCAAACCTAACATGTTTACTAATTTATAATTTGCAAAAAGGGCTTAAGACAGCATAGTAGGATGTGAGAAATTAGTTTAACTTTGAAGAGTTGTATCAAAGAGAAGAAAATGCACAACTACATTAATTTGAAGGTCTTTAACCCAGAATGACAATGGCTTTGCCTCTTTGAGATATGGTCTCATGTAACTCAGGCTTGTCTTAAACTCTCTAAATAGCCAAAGCTGGCCTTGAATTCTTGAATCTCTTGCCTCTATTTCCCAAGTTCTAGGATTATAGGCATTCATTATTACATAATTTATACAATTTTGGGGGTAAAATTCAAGATTTTGTGCATGCTAGGCAAGCACTCTATCAACCATGATGATACCCCATGCCTTTTTTTTTTTTTGAGGCTAGGTCTCATATGTATCCCAGGCTGATCTCCAATTTGTAACAATCCTCATACTACTTCTGCCTCCCAAGTGCTAGGGTTGTGTGCATGTGCCATTCTATCCAGTTTCTTTAATAATTTAATCTGAATTTAATTGACACTGAAATACTAAATAAGTAACTAAATGCTAGATTGCATAAATAATATTACTAACATGATTAAGTCATTAGGAGAACAGACTGGTATTACAGTTTTTAATGTAATAATTTTTTATGTCCATGTGAAAATAGATATTGAATCGTGGTTATGAAATACTACAAAAGTTTCCTTGACGCAAACATACCAGAAGTGCTCCTGACATTCACTGATAAAACAATAAAGGATGAGCTGGGCTGTGGTGGCCCACGCCTTTAATCCCAGCACTTGGGAGACAAAGACAGGAGGATCTCAGTGAGTTCGAGGCCAGCCTAGTCTACAAGAGCTAGTTCTAGGACAAACAACCAAGTGACACAGAGAAACCCTGTCTTGAAAACAAAAAAACAAAACCAAATAGTAAAAGATGGGACTGGTAGCACATGTCTTGAACCACAGCACTGGAGAGGTGGAGGCAAGCAGATCTCTAGTTTGAGGCCATCCAGGACTACATAGTGAGAGTCATCTTAAACAAAGCCAGAAACATTTTCCTTCTCTGGACACTTAGAGAATGGCCACAATCGCACTGGTCCTACTTTCGTATTGGTATTTTTGGGGACCTTTTGCATCTGAACTCCCAAAGTGTACAAAATGTTTGGAGGAAATAATAAAATAACTGAGTAGAGTAGTCCTCTTCTTTATTTTAGTTTGTAAATAGTTATTTCTTATCGACATAATTTACTGTCATTCATTTATTTAAATGTCCCTCAATTTAAAAAATGTACTAAAATAGAACATGCCAAAGAGTATGTCTATTATTGGAGGCATAGAGATGAATAAGCCTGGGTTACTTCCTTCTTAAAATTTACCAACTTCAAGAGGAACAAACCCATGAGTGAGCATGAATCTCAGTGCTGCAGAGATGGAGAGGCGTCAGCCATAAAGTCATACACTGAATTTCTTGCAAATAAGCCACTTTTCTTGAACTCACCAACTATGTGTTTATTTTGTAAATATTTGAGTTCACTCAAATATTTGTGTCAGTATCAAACTTGGTGGGCAATGTAGATGAGTTAGACTCCATGCTTCCAGGGGTTTGTGATTAGAAGAAGGGGTACAAAAATAATTTCAAAGCAGGAGAGGGCTGGATTTAATTAATCAGCAATTAAGAGCACTTTCTGCTTTGCAGAGGACCAGAGTTTGGTTCCCAGCTTCCACATCAGGGAACCCACAACCTCCTGTAGTTCTAGCTCCAGAGGATATGATACCCTTTTGGGGTCTTTGTGAGCACCTGCACAGACACATGGACACACACAAATAAATAAATAGAAATAAAATATTTTTTGAAGTAATGACGGATGGGGATAGGGCTTAGTGGGTAAAGCACTAGCCAGGAAAGCCCAGCAACCCATATTTGATCCTCCAAACCCACATTAGAAAAAGGACAGATGCAGTAGTGTGCATCTTTCATCCCAGGTCTGCTGCGAAAAGAAGGGGGCAGAGGAGAGAACTGGAAGCATCTTCAGTCAGCTAGCCTCCAGTCAGCAGTGTGGCTGAAACAAGAGAGTCCTGCTTCAACAAAGTGAAAGACAGGAACTGATCTCTGAAAACTGTTCTCTGATCTCCACACATTACAATTCATCCATTCATTTTTTTTTGTCACTGAAGAATAAATTGTATCTAGAGTACAGAAGAGGAGAGAAGACATGAATTTGGTTTAGGGAAGCTGTTGCTACACCAATTCAATTGAATAAAACCTTGAAGAGTCAGTGGGAATCATCAAACAGGCCCTTTGGGGAGAATGTGTTAAACACTAATAACAATAGGGAAGAAAAAGGCAAAACACATCAAAGAGTTTGAGGAGTGCCATGAGCACCTTCACAGTATAAGAAGGAACAGGGCCAGACCGTCTTTGGATTTGAATACCAAATCCAGGAGGCATGTATGGGACCATGGCACTGTAAAAAGGATACTCCTTGCATCACCTGGAGAGCTTGTTAGAACTTCATTATGACAACATCCCTGTTCCAGTTACCAACTCAGTACGTCTAGAACAGGGCTGATTTCTATCTTCTTCTTCTTTTTTTTTTTCTTGAGACAGGGTTTCTCTGTGGCTTTGGAGCCTGTCCTGGAACTAGCTCTGTAGACCAGGCTGGTCTCGAACTCACAGAGATCCGCCTGCCTCTGCCTCCCGAGTGCTGGGATTAAAGGCGTGCGCCACCATCGCCCGGCTTGATTTCTATCTTCTAAAGCCCCCAGAGGCCAAAGTTGTGCATGTGCATTCAGTGCTCAGGAGGCAGAGGTGAGAGGATTGGATTCTACACAGAAAGACCCTGTTTCAAAAACAAAAGTCACTTAATAATTCTTCTCTCAGGAAAGACTCTCTGAAATTTCCCATGTCTATAGCTATGTATTTATACATGAAGATCACAAAGGTTGAGATGTTTAGGATAGATGTGGATAGGGGTAGGGGCTCTAGAGATTTTAAGTAGAAATACAAAGTTTTAGAGTTTAGACAAAACAATAATATAACAATTCTGTTGTTTATTCATACTAATTAGATATCTAATAGCTAATCAAAGCAATATTTCCCTTTTACTTTTCCTAGGGATTTATCCTGCAATAAAATACGCTATATTGAAAGAGGGACATTTGAATCATTACCTTTTTTGAAGTATATGTAAGTTACAAACATAACCCATTTATATTTTGGATTTTATAACCCCTATGCTACTTAATCTGTTACATGATTAAAATTTTGCTAGTAGGAGATAGCCAGACTTAGAAGGACAATTGTTACATGGTTTCTCTCACGCTGGGGACCGAACCCAGGGCCCTGTACTTGCTAAGTAAGCACTTTATCAATGAGCTAAATCCATAACCCTTAGACTTACATGTAGATACACATATATGTGGCATGAGTAGAAGATGGGCTATGGAGGGCAAGAAAGAAGTCTAGAAAGATTTTAAACAAGAGAGGACAATGAGAGAAAGAAAGACAAAATGTCATCTTTTCTATCAATTGAAATCTAGATTTCTTTTGTGTGTGTGTGTGTGTGTGTGTATGTGTGTGTGTGTGTGTGTGTAGCATGAAAGGAAAAGGGAGACTCTGTGAGGAGAAAAGGTACAAAAAGGGATAATGAGTGGCAGTAAGGATAAGAAATAAGAAAGATACAATATATGCATATATACATATACTACACACACGTATATATAATATAAACTGTCATGATGAGAAACCCATTATGTAGTGTACAAATGAAGCAAATTTTGTGGCTAATAGAAAGTAACTACATAGTAAATTGTGTGTGTGTGTGTGTGTGTGTGTGTGTACACCCATGTGGATGTGTGTGCATTTTCATGCTTATATAAATCACAGAACTTGAGTTCTATCCTTCTACCATGTGAGTCCTAGGGCTTGAACTCAGGCTTGGTGGCAAGCATCATTACCCACTGATCCATCTCCCCAGCCCATATTCCTTTAGTCTGTGGTAAAAGTGAGTGAAACTTGAATCATAGCACACCTCTAGTTTTTAGTCCATGTGGCTGTGTACCCAGGTGACCCTTGGCAACTGGATTTGCAAAAGATATCTAATATGCAGACACCACAGATGTTATAAACATCCTCCAATGTATAGGACAAACCTCCATAGCAGAAGGGTCTAGCCTAGAATTTCAGTGGTACTGAGTTGTGAAACCCTTTCCTAGAGAAGGAAGGTCATTGAAAGAAGGATCTGCTTGTAATTCACTGTAGTTAGTGCATGGCATATCATCCAAAATGAGATTTTCTTTGTGAGTCGAGAAAACATTGAAACCATTTCTGAGAAAGGTTATGTTTCATCATATGTATATTAGAGTGATTGTTAAATGATAACTGTCTGAAAAATGTTTCCTTTGGCTTACTATGTGTTTTTAATTTGTTTAAATGACTTTAGAAACCTTGGATGTAATCTACTCACTGAACTGAGCTATGGAACATTTCAAGCATGGCATAGAATGCAGTTTCTACAGAAGCTGTAAATGCAGTAGAATGTAAATACTTATTTGTGTGTTAAAATCCATGCAGATTCCCCAACTGTAAACCCTGTGTGAACTGTGGGTAGTTTGTCCCATTCGTTCTTTTCCAATGAGGAAACTAAGGCACAGGAGGGCAGGAGACTTGTGTAAATTACAGGACACGATGAGCTTTCCTCATCCTGACCTTCAGCACAGGCACCACAAGTAACACCACACGAGTAACACTGATAGGTATCATGGCGCCCTCGTGCTGTGGCTCTGATGTGTGATGTTGTTTTTGGAAACCCGCTTGTGAGTTTCACTCTGATTCCCTCTCCCATGCACAGTTCCCAGCTGCTTGAATGGATGCCACATAGAGGTGCAAAGAGCAAAGATTAACACCAACTCCTCCAGGGAGCAAAAGGTAGAGGTGCTTTCCCAGAAATGGAAAGCTGAAAATTTGCCCAAGGACTTCTCCCCTCCTTATCCAGAACATTATTTCTCAGGACGCATATGCCTCTGAAGACATGCATTATCTGTGGGAAAGAGGCACCTTGACAGCCTGGATAAGAGGGCATCTGCATCTGCATTAAGCTATATGGTTGAAAATATCCATAAAGAAAATATGTTGCTCTATCCTGGCTCTATATAATACTTTTCTTCCTCAAGAAGAAAGTGAATTTTATTAGCTTTTATCTAAAAATCTGTGTTTGTCAGGCATTGTGCATATGCTTAAATACCAGCAGTTGCACTCAGGAAACAGAGGCAGGAGGATCGTTAGTTGGAAGGAGTCTTGGACTAACAGTAGACTAATGTCAAAAACAAAACAAAGCAAAAAAATCCCACTTTGTGTGACGTTCAGTGGCCAGGAGGGCATTATAAACTCAAGAGGGATTTTCTGCTCTGGATCTGAGTTTGGGCGGCTGTAACCTGTCTGGTAGGTCAGAAACCCAGATTCACAGTTGGTTCCCATGGGAGGACGGGTTTGTGGTGTGCCAGGGCTGGATGAACTGTTCTGTAGATGTTCCTTGCAGCAGTCTCCCCTCTGCAGAACGATTTGCTGACTCCTGACTTTAGGGAAAGGAACCAGAGGGTCTGGCGGGTTAGGAAAGACTCATGCAGGCGCATGGACTTGTTATCTCTAGTTTGTGTTCATCTTGGCAGAAAGGGAGTTTGCTTCCTTGTGATGAGATGAGCAGAGCTAACTGGTATTGGACATTGATAGTCACATCGTGTTATCTGAATGGAACAATGGTACCTCTCAGAATTCAGTCACCATCACAGATTGGCTCAGTGAGGCAAGCATAGTGTGTGCTTGTAAGCCCAGCTGCTCAGATGCTGAGGAGGGAGGATGTCTTGAGCCCAGGAGTTCAAGGCTGACCTGGGCAGGATAGTGAGAACTCATTTAAAAAAAAAAACTTGACAACAGTGGACACAACCCAAGTATGTGCTGGAAATGGGACTCCTTTGTTAGGATCCAATAACCCAACTCTTTGTAATAGATAAGGGAGTTTTCTTCAGGAAATATTTCTCATGGTAGGCTACAAACTGCTGCTGTTGCTGCTTTTGCCTTCTACCTCTGCCTTCTATCTTCTGCCTCATTCCTCTTCTGCCACCACCTCCTCCTCCTTTTCTTCTCTTCTTTCTTCCCTCTCCTCCTCCTTTCTTCTCTTCTTTCTTCCCTCTTCTCCTCCTTTCTTTTCTCTTTTCTTCCTCCTTTTCCTCTTTTTTTCTTCTCCTTCTTTTTCTCCTCATCTTCCTTCTCATGTTTTTTCTTTTATTCTTCTTTCATATATTACATCCTGACTATAATTTCTTCTCCCTCCACTCTTTGTAATAGATAAGGGAGTCTTCCCATTCCTCCAACCCCTGCTGTCCCCCAGATCTACTTTCCCTTCAAAAAATAATAAAAGAACAGTCCTTCTGTGGATATCTACCGAAGATGACATAACAATTTGCAACAAAAGTAGCCATAAAGCCTCACTTTTGAGGCAGACTTATGAGAAGGCAAAAGAATCAGAGACACCCCCACTCCCACTCTTAGGAGTCCCACAAAAATGCCCATCTACACAACCATAATGTATGTGCAGAGGAATTAACTCAGTTCCATACAGGGTCCATGTTTTTTCATTCAGTCTCTGTGATCTTCTATGAGCTCTGCTTAGTTGACTCTGTGTACTGTGTTCTCCTGTCCTCAGCCCCTCTCGCTCCACCCCGCTTCTGTGGGGTTTTAATGGTGTTTGACTGTGTGTCTCTGCATCTGCTCCCATCTGCTCCTGGATGACTCCTCTCTGATGACAGTGGGTTAGGCATTGATCTATGAGTACAGCAGAATATCGTTAGTAATCATTTCATTGATTTTTTTTCCCAACACAGCCTCTGGTTTCTAGCCATCTAGGCAGTATCTAGTGTGGCCTCCCTCTTGTGGTATAGGTCTCAAATTAGACCAGTCATTCTTCAATTTGATAAGTTCTGTGCTACCACTAATTCAGCACATCTTGGAGGTAGGGCAGATTGTAGGTCAAAGGTTTTGTGTCTGGGTTGCCATCTCAGTTCCATTTCTGGAAGCTTTGCCTGGTTAGAGAAGATGTCTGGTTCAGGGTCCATACTTCCCATTCCTAGGAGTCATTGCTGAAGCTGTGTATCAGCTGTAGAAGTTCCCTGCTAGAATTTTGGGGTTGCTTATGTATACTATCATATTGTCTGTTAATAGCAATACTTTGGCTTCTTCCTTTCCAATTTGTATCCCCTTGATATCCTTTAGTTGTCTTATTGCTGCCTCTCACATTTCAAGTACTATATTGAATAGATATGGAGCAAGTGGACAGCCTTGTCTTGTTCCTTATTTTAGTGGGATTTCTTTGAGTTTCTCCCCATTTAATTTGATGTTGGCGACAGGCTTTCTGTAAATTGCCTTTATTATGTTTAGGTATGTTCCTTTTATCCCTAATCTCTCCAGACTTTTATCATGAATGGGTGTTGTACTTTGTCAAAGGCCTTTTCAGCATCTCATGAGATGATCATGTGGGTTTTTTTCTTTCAGTTTGTTTATATGGTGGATTACATTGACCGAGTTTCGTGTGTTGAACCATTCCTGCATCTCTGGGATGAAGCCTACTTGATCATAATGTGTTCTTGGATTCGGTTTTCGAGTATTTTTTGTTGATTATTTTAGCATCTATGTTCATGAGAGAAATTGGTTTGCAATTCTCTTTGTTGAATATTTGTGTGATTTGGATATCAGGGTTACTGTGTCCTCCTAAGATGAATTTGACAATCTTCCTTCTGTTCCTATTTTGTGGAATAATTTGAATACTGGTGTTAGCTCCTCTTTGAAAGTCTAGTAGAATTCTGTGCTAGAACCATCTAGCCCCAGGCTTGTTTTGTTTGGGAGACTTTTAAAGACTGCTTCTATTTCCTTAGGGGTCATAGGTCTACTTAAATTGTTTATCTGATCATGATTTAACTTTAGTAAGTGGTATCTATCGAGAAAATTATTCATTTCTTTTAGATTTTCCAGGTTTGTGGAGTACAGGTTTTTAAAGTATGACCTAATGATTCTTTGAATTTATTTGTTATCTATAGTAGGAGCTGTGGGCTGTGTTCCTGCCACCCAGCTCCCAGCTGCCTGGCTAGCTTATGCCCCAAAATAACAACACACAAACTGTATTCATATAAATACTGCTTGGCCATTTCTATTAATGTGTAGCACCACGAGGTGGTGACTTACCAGGAAGATTCTAGCCTACGTCCATCTTGAGTCGGAGCTTCATCGCGTCTGCCCCAGAGAGGAGAGGCATGGCGTCTGGCTGACTTCCCTTCTTCCCAGCATTCTGTTCTGTTTACTCCACCCACCTATATTCTAACCTATCAGGCCAAGCAGTTTCTTTATTAATTAACCAATGAAATCAACAGATTGATATGACACTCCCACATCAGGTATCTGTTGTTATGTCCCCCATTTCATCTCTGATTTTGCTAATTTGGATAATCTCTGTCTTTTAGTTAGTTTGGATAAGGGTTTTTTTTTAATCTTGTTGATTTTCTCAAAGAACTAACTCTCTGTCTCATTGATTATTTGTACTGTTCTCTTTGTTTCTGTTTTATTGACTTCAGCCCTGATTCCTACTGCCTACTCCTCTAGGTGTTTGTTCTAGAGTCTTTAGGTGTGCTGTTAAGTTGCTGGTATGAGATCTCTCCCAATTTCTTTAGGTAGGCACTTAGTGCCATGAACATTTCTCTTAGTACCACTTTCACTGTGTCCTATAAGTTTGGATATGCTGTGTATTAATTCTCACTGAGTTCTAGAAGTCTTTTTTTTGTCTTTATTTCTGCATTAACTCAGTAGTTATTTAGTAAAGAGTTGTTCATATTCTATGAGTTCGTAGGCTTTTTGTTGTTTATGTTGTTGATCCAACATTTATCTATGGTGGTCTGATAGGATGGAGGGGCTTATTTCCGTTTTCTTGTATCTGTTGAGACTTGCTTTGTTACCACCTATGTGGTCAGTTTTAGAGAATGTTCTGTGAGGTACTGAGAAGAAGCTGTATTCTTTTGTGTTTGGGTGGAATATTCTGTAGATAGGTTAGGTTCATTTGGTTCATGGCATCTGTTAACTCCATTTTCTATTTAGTTTTTGTCTGGAATTTCTCTCCATTGGTGAGAAGGTATTGAAGTGTCCCAATGGGTCAGTGTGGGATTTTGGTAGTGTTTCCTTTACAAATGTGGGTGCCCTTGTGTTTAGGGCATAAATGTTGAAAATTGAAAGATCATCGTGGTAGATTTTTCCTTTGATGAGTATGAAGTGTCCTTCCCTGTCTCTTTTGATTAATTTTTGTTTGAATTCTGTTTTGCTAGCTATTAGAATGGCTACATCAGTTTGTTTCTTGGGTCTATTTGCTTGGAAGATCTTTTTTTTATTTCTTTACTCTGTGGTAATGTTTATCTTTGGTGTTGAGGTGGGATTCTTGTATGCAGCAGAAGAATGGATACTGTACTTGCATCCATTCTGTCTGTGTCTTTTATTAGGGAATCGAGTACTTTGATACTGAGAAATATCAATGACCAATGATTATTAATTCCTGTTCTTTTTTGCTGTTAGTAGGTGTGTGTGTGTGTGTGTGTGTGTGTGTGTGTGTGTGCATGGGTGTGTGCATGTGCATGCATGAGTGCACTTCCCTTCTTTTGGTTTTCCTGGTGTGAGATTATTTCCTGTCTTTTTGTGGATATAGTTAACCTCCTTGGGTTGGAGTTTTTTTTACTGGTGCCTTCTTTAGAGCTGGATTTATCAATAGATATTGTTTATATTTGACTTTATTGTTAGGAATATTTCCTAAGCAAGCTCTCTGATGGCGCAAAAATTCCTAATCAAGCCAAATCAAAACAAGTCAAATTAAGAAATATCCAGGTTTAATGGGAGATCTGCACTCTCGGGTGGCCCCGAGGGGGAAACCGGGAAGCCGCAGGAACGTGACCTCCAGGAGGGAGAAAGAGAGACCACGTGTTCTTCTTTTGGGGGATCACTTAAGTACCCTAGGGAGTGGTCCTGACCCCACCCCCAGGGAGGGGTCAGGATCTGGCCTGCTGGGATTTGAAGTCCAGACCAGGCCTGGTGGCTGAGATAGATGCCAGGGACTGTGGCCTAGGCTCCCAACCTAACATTTATCATGGAATATCTTATTTTCTCCATCTACGGTGATTGAAAGTTTTGCTAGGTATAGGTCTGTGGTCTCTTAGATTCTGCAAGATATCTGTCTGTCCAGGCCCTTCTCGTTTTTAGAGTCTCCATTGAGAAGTCAGGTGTAATTCTAATAGATTTTCCTTTATATGTTATTGTTAGGAATATTTCTTAAGATGAGTCTCTCCGTTGATACAAATAATTCCAATCAGACCAAATTAGACCAAATAAAAGATGCCCATGTTTAATGCAGCACTCCTGGGTGGCACTGGGAAAGCATGGTGAGGGGAAGAGAGAGCAGGGGAGACCACATGTTCATTCTCTGAGAGGCAGCCTAAGTAGCCTCTGGGAGTGGTCCTGACCCTCCCTGGGGAGGGGTCATTGCTTGACAGGCTTTCTTGGTCCTCCCTGGGGAGGGCTCACTGCTTGGTGAGCTTTCCCAGAGGTGGAGTCCGGACCAAAGCAACTCCTAGGGGAGGAGGCTTGAAATGGAGCTTCCTGCCCAGTATGCCAAAGATAGCATCCCATACCAGGGACTGGGATGAGGCCCCCAAATATAATAGTTACTTAACCCTTTTCTTGTGCA
Organism: Microtus oregoni; assembly: GCF_018167655.1. Lineage (NCBI taxonomy): Eukaryota > Metazoa > Chordata > Mammalia > Rodentia > Cricetidae > Microtus > Microtus oregoni. The sequence goes on from NW_024544600.1 coordinate 4,232,783, forward strand.
GCTTGTAATATTCTTTCTTTGTTCTATATGTTTAGTGTTTTGCTTCATATGTGATGAGGGGAGTTTCTTTTCTGATCCAATCTATTTGGTGTTCTGAAACTTTCTGTACCTTTATAGCCATGGCCTTTAGGAAAGTTTTTTTTTTTCCATAATTTTTTTGGAAATGTTTTCTGGGTCTTTGAGCTAGGATTCTTCTCTTTCTTCTATTCCTATTATTCTTAGGTTTGGTCTTCTCATAGTGTTACAGATGTCCTAGATGTTTTGTGTCAGGAATTATTTAGATTTAAATTTTCTTTGACTGATATATCTGTTTCTTCTACCATATCTTTGATGCCTGAAATTCATCTCTTGTATTCTGTTGGTGAAGCTTGCCTCTGTATTTCCTGTTTCATTTCCAGAATTTATCAAGGTTTATTTTGGGATTATGACCATTAAATCTCTCAGGGTCCAGAAAGATTCACTATGGCAAGGAAAACCTGACTAATTGGATCTTAGGGTAAATGAAATAAATCAACTTACATATGTTACCACTACATGTTCTTTATTCCTTGGAAAGAAGAAGTAGCGAGAAGCAGCAGCAGTATAAGGGGTGATCTCCACAAAGCTTTCAGTTTATATAGGCATACAGACAAGTTAGCAGTTCCGTAGGCTGTTGACAATAGTATCCAGCATACTTTTCACAGAGTCGCAGAAACCTACTGATCTGGCAAGGAGGAGCTTTACATCTCAGAGGGAGCGTGGCTGTGAAGGCTCTATGGTGCCTATACTTACCTTGGGCTTGATTTGCATTAACATCTAGCTGGTTGAGTTAAAAGGAATCTCTTCTGGGGATCTTGTTTCTGACTCCAGCAGGGTGCCCTGGTGAGATTTTTTTCTGTGAAGCTAGTTTTTGCAACTCAGGCCTTTTTTCTGTATAAACAGTTAATTTTCTGGGCTATGATCCTATGTTGTTTGAAACCAAGGTGAAGGGTAAATACAAAATATTAGCAATTTGTTAGTTCAGAGCAGAAGATCAGTAGATTACACCTTCCTGAGTCTGCTGTTAGAGCAGACATACTGCCTCCTGTGTGAGGCTCCTTTCTTATCAGTGAGTTCTGTCAATGAAGAAAGTTTGTGGGAGAACAGATTTTAGCTGTGAGAACAAAGGTTTTAACTGAATGAGTGCTTTTCACACCATGGCTTCATGGTGTGGCGGGGAGGTATCTGGTTGCCCTACAGGAAAAGTCAGGTTTATACACTGCTGGGATACTATAGAAGTCAGAAATGCAGAAATTCACAAGATTTCCAAAGAATTAATAGTGACTTATCAAAAAAACAGGTGTCCCTGTTGCTCTGTAAAAATGGGTAGCTGTAGGAGGATAACTGAGTTCTGGTGGTGACATATTACCCTGGCTTGTTTTGGTTGTTTTCTTACACTAGTGTCTAGGCATTTGAGTTTAGGGTGATTATAGGTCTAGGTGCTGATTTTTGTGTTTGTGAGATGGGCATTTTGTTCCTTGCTTTCTGTTTCTTCTCTGGTCTTCTGGCTGATGTGCCCTGTGGTTGAGAAGAGGATCTCCATCCGAGTTGGGGGCTGGAGGTCTGGCTTCTGGTCCAGCAGCGAATCCTCCTCTGATGCAGAAGTTCTGGTGATAAGCATGGCTTCTGGTGGAGCAAGGGCCTTCTGCCGGCATTGGGGCACAAGCTTCTTGCATCTTTCCAAAGGCAAGTTGCCAAGGAAGAAACCAGGAATTCTGTGACATATAGCACACAGTTCCTGCAGTGTTTGTTAAGCTGAACTTCTGTCCTCCCTGCATTACAAAAGTCTGTACAAAGATCCCAGCCAAAGTAGATTTGTCTAGGGCTGAATGAAACCTAAGCCCAAGTGCCAAAGTCCTGGTTGGGGCTCTAGCAGCTTCTATATTAATAAACTCTGCATGTTATTATTATTTCCCATTAGATAGTTGTTGGGAATATTTCCTAGACGAGCCTCTCTGCTGACACAACTAATTCTAGTTGGACCAAATTAGACCAAATAAAAGATGCTCATGTTTAATGTAATGCCTCCCGAGTGGCACCAGGAAAGCATGGCAAAAGGAAGAGAGAGAGAGGGGAGACCACAGGAAACCCGGAGACCACATATTCATTTTCTGGGGCCAGTTTAAGTAGCCTGTGGGAGTGGTCTTGACCTTCTCTGGGGAAGGATTACCATTTGGTGGCCTTTCTTGGAGGTGAAGTTTGGACTAAGGCAACTCCCAGGGGAGGGGGCTTGAAATGGAACTTTCTGCCCAATATTCCAAAGATGAATGCCAAAGCCTGGGATGAGGCCCTTGACTATAATAATACTGGTCAATAACCTCTCAAGATCCATATTCACCCCTGGTTCCAGATACCTACTTGGATACAGCCTCCATGTTACTGACAAGCCCTGACTTTATCATTTATAAAGAGGTGCTAGGGGACCAGTCACACGAGGGGTGGTAGCGGGTCACCCAAGGCTTCCGCGGATCCCCTGGTAGATGGCGTGGGGCCTGGGCTGGGGATATACAGAGACATAGGCCATGCAGAGAGAGTTTAGGCATGAGTTTATTTAGTAGGTTATCGAGGGGAAAGGGAAGGGGAGAAAGGGGAGAAGTGAGGGCAGGCAGAGAAACAGAGAAGGGGGGAAGGGGGAAGCAGGGTCAGATGCTCTTGAATCTGAAATCTAGGACAAAGACACACCAAAAGTTCATTAGTCTAGTGCCATTGTTTTATTGACAATAGGAATCATGCCTCTTTCATATGAAAAATGTTACAAAAACCCAATAGTGGTTGACAATCTACATGGTAAGTGTATTTTCCCTGCTGACTTTAGTGTGCTTCTTCATTTACCTACACAGGTCCAGACTGGTGGCTTTTTAAAATTCTTTTAGTGAATTAGTTGTTTTAACAATACAAATTCCCATGGTTTTACAAACTGAAGAACACCCCAAGCAGAAAAGTTTCACATTATTCACATGCTGGCTTCTCTAATGCCTGCCAACACTGTGCCGAAAAACAGATACACTCTAAAACAGAAAAAATCTAAGCTCTGTCCTGATGGAAATGATAGAGGAAGGTCATTGGCTAATAAAGGAACTGCCTTGGCCCATTTTATTGGTTAGAAGATAGGTGGGAGGTGTAGACAGGACAGAACGCTGGGAGGAAGAGGAAGTGAAGTCAGTCTTGACAGCTTTCCTCTAGGGAGCAGACGCCTGAGAGAGAAGCCATGCCCTACTCCCGGGATGAAGCTCCGACCCAGGATGGACATAGGGTAGAATCTTCCCGGTAAGCGCACCTTGGGGTGCTACACACAGATGATTAGAAATGGGCTAAATTAATATGTGAGAATTAGCCTAGAAGAGAATGGGCCAAGCAGTTTTTAAAAGAATACAGTTTCCGTGTAGTTATTTCAGGCATAAGCTAGCCGGGCAGGCGGCCGGGGGTGCTGAGAACGCAGCCCCGCCGCCCCTATTACTACATTTGGCGCCCCACGTGATGGACTAAACCCACTTAAAAAACCTGAGAAGGCTTAAAAATAAGGGAGAAAGAGTTTAACACAGATTCTTGCTGTTTGTTGGTGGCGTGCTGTAGAGAGATTTCCTGATTCGGCAACAGTAGCAGAAAAAAACGCTGTGTCATTTTAAAGCGCGACTCCCTGGGGCTGTGCCGCCATTGCGATCTCTGTCTGGCTCCTGCAGGAGACAGAGCTTTTGATCAGAGCATTTGGAGTAAAGTGCTACGATTTGTTTGATGGCAACTAGACTCACTGTGTTCTTGGTTCTGCTCTGCTTGTTAGAGGCAAGCATGCGCTTTCTTCTAAGAGAAGCTTCCTGACTCAGCTTTAGCTGCAAAGTCTGCAGCTCATTAAGAGGTCCTGCCACGAAACACTTAAACGGTGTTGACGAAAAGCTGAACGCATGCTTTTCGGTTTTCAGCCGTAGCAGGAAAAAAGCTGCGCCGTTTAAAAATGCCAGCTTTCTGGGCTGTCCTGCCAGGGCAAACTCTGACTCTTTTACGCAGGCGGTTTGTGCGGTTTGCAAGCACAGGCTGCTGAAGCTCGCTTGCTGGCTACAGCCAGTACCTCAGCCATGAGGCTGGAAAGCTAAGGAATGGGCTGGATCCAGCCGGCAAAGCCACGCCTTTAATCCTACTGATTAAAAATATATGCAGACTAAAATTTAAAGTTCTTAAAGTAACAAAAAAAAAGGAAGAGAGTTGTTGTGTGTGGTACACACCTTTAATCCCAACACTTGGTAGGCAGAGGGAGATAGATCTCTGTGACTTCAAGGTGTGGTAGCACACGCCTTTAATCCCAATGCCTGGGAGGCAGAGACAGGCGGATCTCTGAGAGTTCAAAGACAGCCTGGTCTACAGAGTTACTTCAGGTCAAAGATACAGAGAACCTGTCTCAAAAAGCAAAAAGTTAAAAGTAAAAATAAATAAAATAGAGGTTAAAACAAAGCTGTACAAAGATGGAAAATACACAGAGAATCTTGATACTGTATGCTATTATGCTCTCTTTGAATTATTTGAATGCTGAGGACGGAACAACAGCTGCTAAAAGATATTTATAAATACTGCTGAACTAATCCAACATAGATATTTTGAATTTGGATCTAAGGATATGATACTTTGGAAAGGAGTTTCTTATTTTGTTTTCACAGAGGATGAGACACTGTTCATTTCTTCTATTCCGATTTGGTATGATGGACCACGTCCTCCTGAATGGTTCCTGTGCACGCCTTCAAAAAATTGCTTCACTCAACTGCCAACTGAGATGAAACTAGCACACAGGTTATACCATGAAAGACCTAATTAACGATGCCCCCATTCAGCAGGAAGCAGTTTGGAGAGAAATTACTACACCCATATTCCCAAAAAATGTTTATAAATGTTCTTTTACATTAAGGGGGATATGATATAGGTATGAATAATTTGCACTAATATAGATTTTGCTTTATTGATAGAGATTTACGGTCAATTTTGTTATATGTATATGTATTTCTGATCTTTATTAAGGTATTGTGATTGTGTAGTTCATTATTAAATGTAATGTATAATTAGGAAATATAGGTTGTTGATAGATAATCGTAATAGTCAAGTTTGTAGTCATGTTAGTTAATATTTTCTAGATATATAGAGATATATTTTAGATAGATATTCTTCATGTCTTTCAAAGATTACAGAATAGGACATTTAATGTTTTAATAACTGAGGACTTTTCATGACAATGAGACACTCTGCTCCTGGCAGCACCAATGTACTTCAAGAGGAAGATGGGCATCGAAGAGGCACTTTATGGAGTTTGATAGCCATTTGGGCAAGAAACTGCTCTTGCCTGGACTATTGCATAAACTGGACACAGAGAACCCACAGAGAGAGGACTACTGAACTTGCCTAAGGTGAGATGATCTTTCGGGGTTCCTGATTCATTTTGAAAGAGTCTGCGAGACATTCTGCAGAACACAACAGATAGTGACTGAACTGACTTTGAATTTTCCTGCTTTATGGAAATGTCTGCTGGATACCATGGGCCTGAAGGCTGAAGGTGGATGCCCCAACGGTACAGAGGAACTTTGGGTGACTGTCCAGGCAGCGAGATGTCTCTGTCATTTCTAGAATTTTAAAAGTTGCTTTTTTTCTTGTTTGCTTAGGTAGTATTGTATCTTTCTGGAGTCTTTGATGGAGTTAAGAATAGTTAGTTATAGTTATAGTTTTCCTTAGTTATGATAAAGATTATTGTAACTTTTACTTGATAACTGTTTTGTTATATGTAATTTTGCTATGTTAAAGTTAAAGCCTTTTTTTTTGTTTAAACCGAAAAAGGGGAAATGATAGAGGAAGGTCATTGGCTAATAAAGGAACTGCCTTGGCCCATTTTATTGGTTAGAAGATAGGTGGGAGGTGTAGACAGGACAGAACTCTGGGAGGAAGAGGAAGTGAAGTCAGTCTCAACAGCTTTCCTCCAGGGAGCAGACGCCTGAGAGAGAAGCCATGCCCTGCTCCCGGGATGAAGCTCCGACACAGGATGAACATAGGCTAGAATCTTCCCGGTAAGCACACCTTGGGGTGCTACACACAGATGATTAGAAATGGGCTAAATTAATATGTGAGAATTAGCCTAGAAGAGAATGGGCCAAGCAGTGTTTAAATGAATACGGTGTCCGTTTAATTATTTCGGGGCATAAGCTAGCCAAGCAGGCAGCCGGGGTGCTGGGAACGCAGCCCCGCCGCCCATATTACTACACTGTCCCTACCAAAATATTTGTTTGCTTTTGAGAATACCTACAGAGTAACTGACCACACTATTGAGGGTAATTGGGCTGCCATCCTGCCATGGAAACTCGCCAGTACTTCATCCTGGTCCATTGTTATTGATTTTCTGTAGGAAGTTGTCCATATCCAAAAGTTTGCTCTCTTTAGGACATGACCCTCCCTTTGCTTCACATAGGATCCTGGCAGCTGCTTCTCACATTGAGAGGCACAAACATTAAAGATGAAAAGAGCATCCTAGGTCTGTCCTTTGGGGTGATCTAGGTAGAATATTTATTTTGTAACCATTCAGCAGTTTTAGAGGGTCACACCTAACACATGACTTTTCCTCTCCCTGTTGCATCTTTTTCCCCCCACTGGTGTAGGAAGACACCTTTCTCCTGGAATCCTGGAAATTCTTCCTCTGCCTGTAACTGTTTTTTGGTACCTTGCACTTTAATAAGAGGTGTCTATTATGTTCCTGGTACCATATAAAGTATTGATACAAATAAGATAATGTGCTGAAATTTCATAGAACAGTGTTTGGCACGTAGTAAATACTTAGACATTATACCTCACTTTTACTTTTGCTAGACTCTTATAGTATTACTATTATTATGTCCAATTTTTGGGTAAAACATTGAAACTGATTTTGATCTACTTGTCCAGGCTTATACCATTGATACATGAAGAAGCTCTTGGGGGCTTTGCATGTAATTTTCTGGGAGGTTTTTCTTCCCTTGTAGTAGGAGCTAAACTTATCAATTCAGCTTTTTGTGATTTTGTTGTTGTTCGTCTGTTTGGTTTTTCCAAACAGGATTTCTCTGTGCAGCCCTAGACAACCTGGAACTCTCTTTAGACCAGGCTTGCCTCAAACTCAGAGACCTGTCTGCCTCTGCTTGGAGTGCTGGGATTAAAGGTTGCCCGACTTGTTTATCTTGAAGTTGGTTTCTAATTTCAGTAGACTCCTTTGGACAGAACTCCATTTCCCTCTGGAAGTGCTAGAGCTCCTCATCACACCACCTCCATCTCCAGGGAATTCCTGGCCCTGATTCATTGGACATAGGAAGTCACTACTGCTGAGCACCTCTTCCGGGCATGCCTTTCTTAGACGCCTCTCACATTTTCATTCTCATTCATTCAAGTGAGGAAAATGTTACTAGGGAACTTGTGAGTTTGAGGTTGTCTTAATTCTATCAGTAGAAAGTTACAAATCAAAATGTTGAGTCTTGCTGACTCTAGAAGTGTGGTAGGAGGCCACTTGTTTGTTCCTGGCTGCTCAGCCCTGAAATAACCACTCAGAAGCCATAATATTTGCAATATTGTTTGGCCAATAACTTAAGCATATTTCTGGCTAATTCTTATATCCTAAACTAACCCATCTGCATTAATCTGTGTATCGGCATGTGGCTGTGGCTTACCTGCAAAGTTTTGGCATGTCTGTCTCTGGTGGTGGCTCCATGGCTTCTCTCTGACTCTGCCTTCTTTCTCCCAGCATTCAGTTTAGTTTTCCCCACCTAGCTCTACTCTGCCCTATCAGGACAAGCCAGTTTCCTTATTAATTAACCAATAAAAGCAACACATAGACTGAAGGACTTCCCATAACATAGAAGCCGTACTTTTCACCATTCTTCATCACCAGGCAATCTTAAGGTGACTCTCGGCATTGTGGTTAAGATACCAGCTCATCGATTTTGATTTCTTAGAATCTACTGGTATAACACAGAATTGCACACTGAGGAGTTTCATATGAGGAGGCATATTCTCAGTCTCATGGGCCTTGTAGATGAAGAAAGAAAGGATTTCTTCTTTCCTCATATACTTCATGCATGTTGGAGCAGGATCTGGGTCACTCTTCATTTTTCTGACCATCTTCTAAGGAACCCATTTTCCTGCCTGCTTTTGGGATTCTAGTGTGGGTGCTTACGGAGGTAGCCTTGGTTTCCCCTTTCTGAGAAGTATTTTGAAGTCCTTGGTAATGGCTTTCTCTGCCAATGCAATATGTCAAATCAAGCCAAATTAATAAGACCAGGTTTAATCTGAGCAAAGAAACTCCCAGGTGATTCTCGGGGAAGAAAGTAGGAGAGAAATCATGCTTCTGCTCCCAAGGAGGGGGCTTTAAATACTATATATGTACTGTCTTTGACAGCTCCAGAGGAGCCACTGATGGTGGGATTTCTGAGGGTGGGTTCTAGAGAGGGCAAAGTGGAGGCAAAGCAGAGTCCCCAGCTAAATATCCCAGCCTTTTTGGATATATGGGTTCTGGTTCAAATCTGGCTACTTCCTGTAGGCAAGGGAAGACATGGGGAGTCGATGGCCTTATGCTTGGTGGGAGGTATGGGTGAAACAACATTCTGTTAACTGCCATCCTGGAGATCTCAGGCATCTGTTCCTTGAGAAAGCTGTGAAGTTTTTCTGTCCTGTCAAACCTCTCTGCCAATGCAGTAATCCAAATCAGACCAAATCTAACAGAATTAGAAAAAGCCCAGGTTTAATGGATACCAGTGCTCACAGGTGGCCCTCTGGGAAAACACAGAGAGGGGAAAGGAGAACCAGGAAGACCATGTGTTCGTTCTCTGGGGGACAGTTTAAATAGCCTAGGGGATTGGTCTTGACACTCCCTGGGGTGGGGATCACTGGTGGGCTTTCTTGGAGTTGAAATCTGGTCTGCAGCAACTCTCAGGGGAGGGGGCTTGGAATGGAACTTTGCACCAAAGAAAAGCAAAGGAGGCAAGTTGCTAGGAGAAAAAAATAGATTATATTAACACCAGCGCTATGAACTGTGCTAGCCATGGGAGGAGTGATGACTGCCAGAAAGATTAAAGCAGAGATGTGCCCTGGTTGTATGGAAGAGGTCAATGAGCCATACACAAGAGCAGATATGCCTCTCATTGGTACATTTTGAAAAACCAGAATGTGTAGGGTCCCAGTTGCTGGCTAGACCACTTATCCTGGGTAGGTATCTGCTGGAGCCTGGAGAGACGGTACCTACACTGAGGTCCCAGGAACTTGGGGGGATGGCATGCCAAATCAAGGGATGATGTGTTCCACAAGTACCCAAGCCATTAATTACATCTGCTATTTTTCTGGAGGTGGGGAGAATAGCCTCCATCCATTCTGTAAAATGTGTCAATTAGAGTTAAGAGATAATGATGCTTTTTATGAGTGGGTGTTGATGAAGTCAACTTGCCAATACTTGCCCAATTGGTGTCCTCGATTGGTATCCTTGGAGCTGGTGCAGGGGCTGTTATATTTTGAGGGCCCCCTGCAGGTTGGCCTTGGCACACATCTGGCAAGAGGAATGGACCTGTCTGGAAACTGATCTACTTGGTCAGGTTCCTTGATACAGTAGCAGAACTCTTTCTCCAGGAACATGCATGTCATAGGGCCTGGTTTTAGCCCAATGAAACAGACTTTTAAGGACAACCAAAGAAAATTTACTGAAAAAAGAGGTTAAGTGAGTGAAGGGGGAAGGAGGGAGGTTGAGGAGGAACTGAGTTGAAGGTACCTGCAGTCTTCCTAGCCTCTTTAATTTTATCCTGATTCAGGAGGGAAGGAGGTTGCATTTCAGCAGAGACAGTATAATAATGCTCAAAAAGCCTCTGTGTGGTCCTAAAAGCTGGGACCAGTAAAATCCACAGAAATTTAAACTTGTCCTAAAACTGTTTGTAGTCAGTGCTCTATCAGTTTATCAAAACTGCATTTATCAATGCTAAAACTCTGAACCTGCCAAGTTATGCCTGAAACCTGTTTATCCTGTACTATGAAGCTTGTGAACAAGGCAAACCTGTCTGTATTTTTAACAGGAAATTTAACTAATGAACTAATGACCCACTACCAAGGTGGCAAGCTTTGGGGATGGGAGGGAGAGTTGTCTAACTGATAAACCTAGTACCTAGTACCCTAGTCATCAAACACCAGCAGATATGAGAAGGATATATATGATATATATGCTAAATCTGAACATATCAGAGAAGTTGATCCTTTATGAGGTAATTGATGCTTAACTTGTTTATCTTGATACAACATTATAGGGCAAAACAGTTTTCTGTATAACTTAGTTTACCGAATCAGCTACAGCTTTCCAATGTTAGTAAAAGCAAAAAAGTTAGACATATATTTTTAAATTGGTCTTTGTTAGCCTGAATAGATCTTAGATAAGGAGAGACCCTTTGTCTGACTGTTTAGGTCATCATCTTGTTGCATCATAAAATAGGAATATCTCAGTCTCTGGTGTTCAGCTGTGGTCCTAAGACTTAGAGCATAATAAGAATCTGTGGAAGGCAAAGCCAAGTTTTAACATTGTAAACTAATTGTAAACAATTTAGTGTTTTAAAAATCAATAATAAGGGATTAATCTTATGTTACCAAATCTGGCTGTCAGCAAGATCTATCCCTGTATCCGAATGCATGGAGATTGGAGACCTGATGTCTCTTGGATGGAGCTGCTCCGTGTGGTCACCTTTGTTTAAGAAGGTGGTGAAGTCATAAGACCTTCCTCTTCTTCAACCTTAGTCAACATGGTGGCTGATCACGTGCTGTGCTTAATTAAGGTGGTGGCAGACCACATGGTGTGTTAGAGCAGTTTGAATTTGGAGTTACAAGCTGCAGACTAACGTTTTGTTATAGATTTCAAGTTCTACCTAATTTCCTAGGTTTTTTTTTTCATCTAATAAGGTAGAAAAGTACAAAACAACTTTTCTGTCAGATTCAGGGCCGGAAAATCACAGAGGTAAAATCTGAGCCCAGGCAGCTAGCTGCAATAGCAGTGGCTGATAAATGGAACACATACATTCAGGCATCCAAGACCAGTCAGAAACAAGCTTGTAGTACCCGTGTTTATACAGCTGACAGACCCTAAGTAAACAGGCACAGATCCATTCAAACACATGGAATAGACTTTTTTTTTAAACAGAAAGATAAACAAAACTTTCCATTGAAAACTGTGCCAAGTGACCAACTTAAAAATCTTGAAATAGGATTGCAAGTATAGAGTAGTATATAAGAAACCAAAGTGTTGGGTTCAGGGAGGTCACACAAAGATGAGAACACCACCAAGTCTAATAAACCAGAAGCAAACTTTATTCCAGAAACCAGATCCTAGGAAAACCGGAAGCAAACTTAAAAATAAAAAAACACCACAGGGCATAGAAGCTTATCAGCAATCTGAGACCACAGCCAGGATGGTGTTTGTTAGGCTGTGGCAAAAGGCTGGTTTCTGTTTTATAGTTAGGGCACCAAGCATTAAGTCTGAACAAAGGAATTTTTGTGATCTTACCCTGGAGACCGTAAGGAGGGGAGTGAGTTCTAACGTCAATGGGTAACTCGGTAGCTATCATGAAATATGTTTCAGAGTTGATTACGGCGAAAAGTCACTAATTGCAAGAAAACAGATGTCTTTAGCAATTTAGTAATACTAGAAGGTTGATAAATCAGAATATTTGGTTCTTAGGCTGAGAACTTAGAAGATAGCAGAAAGTTCTTCACACTATCTCAAGGTAAAACTCAGATACAGACCGCTATACTTTACAACCTCCGTTATCAGAGCTCATTAGTCAAACCAGGTATTTGTACTGTGGTCACTGTCTCTCCTGGTACCTCCAGGCAGTGTATACTGAAGCCCCATGCCTCCCCTTTGATGGTGCCAGTTTCCCATAACAGAGACAGTGCCTAACCCAGAAGTCACATATCTCTATCTCCTAAAGGTTAACTCAGTTCACATTTGTTGTTTATCAAGGATGGCCAGGACACTACTCTCAATTTGCAGGGAGAAGCTCTGGCCTTGTAAATAGAACAGCCAGTTGTAAAATGAAATGACCTAAGCTGATGGAGGCTTCCCAAGCATCTGAGAAAATAGCTCACTGTGAATGGCTGATCCTTGATCTGCTGAGAAAGCTGCTGATAGTTCTCATTCTCCTAGACTTATAACTTTATATATTTTTTTATTTCTACATTCTTATTTTGGAATATACATTTTTATTTTCTTATTCTTGGACTCTTCAATAGGAATAAAAGATGCTTCCTGGTCATAACATGCACCTATCGGGTCAGGGCAGCCCTATTGGGCAGCCAGGAACTGTCACTCATGATGCCCAGTTCACGGGCAGCAGGGTCTAGGCAGTCAGGACTACAGCAGTGCCCCAGGCACCTGAGCCTGGAGGAGTAGGCTTTGGAGGGCAGTGAGAACCGGAGTGGCAGCACAGCTTTCCCGAGTGAAAGGAAGCCTAGATTACCAAACTGAAACAGCAAGAGGAGGATTTGGGAAAAGAAATTTTTAGGAACGAGGAAGTAGAGCCATTGAGACCCTGGAATGTGGGTCTGCAGGCCCAAAGAGCCAGAGCCATGTGGAGAACATGGCAGGCCAGAACCCAAACTGTGGGCATCCCAGGCTGTTGGGGGGAGGGAACGGAAGTGCAAAGCTCAATAATCCTGGGTGAATTTGGGTAAATTTTACAGCAGCTGGGGATTGGTTTTAGACTCGGCACTGCCCGCTTCCAAGCCTCTGCCAAAAACTGAAGACCATGGTAGGGATTCCGCCATGATATCCTGGGGCCAAATGGTGGTCGGGTGTCACTGTGAAGAATATCTCCTGCACAAAAGAACCTCAAGGGGCAGGGACTGTCCCTGCTCTGGAACACGCCAGTTACCTGGGCGTTGCAGTGACCTTGGCAGGTAATCTGTAAGTCTTTGGCCTAGAAGGGGCCAAAAAGACTCAGAAGAGATCCTAGATCTCTTAGAGGCTTTTGGTTTAGAAATGGGTGACTTACTGAGCCAAAGTCAGTTTGGTGTGGCAGAGGCAGGGAGTAACAGGGAGAGAAGCTCCTCATGACCACATGCCCTCGAAAAGATTCAACTCTACTGGACTCAGCACCAGATAAGAAATATTTTGAAATCCCCAGTAGTGGGTTTCTCTGCTGGTCCACTAAGCCAAATCAAGACGAGTTGATAAAACCAGGTTTGATCCTAGCAAAGCAACTCCTGAGTAATTCTCGGGGGAAGAAAGCAGGAGAGAAATCACACCACTGCTCCCAAGGAGGGGCCTTAAATACCCTGTAGGTGCAATCTTTGAGCAGCTTCAGGGGCAGAACCGCTGACGGTGGGCTTTCTGAGGGTAAGGTCTGGAGCGAGATGGAGCCAAAGTGGAGTCCCCAGCTAAACACCTTCTACCTGTGCAGAACTCCAAGGTCAGCCAGGGGTGAGCTTCCTTGGGTATTCTTGGGTTGTTTTCTACCTGGGCTTAGGCATACGCACGTGTGCACGTGCCAGAGTCAGCTCCAGTTGGGTGCAGGTCTCAAAGAGAGGTGTGGAGTTGACAAGGGGAAGGAAGAGACTGACGTAATCTGAGGGTGAATCAGGATGGCTGCCCGCTTATTGAAAAAAGGCCACACCTTTTATACTCTATAATTGTACAATATAGAGTTTAGCCACAGTCAAGATTCTATGTCCTATGACTCAAGTATTTTGTATCTACAGCAATAAGGTCTGTGTGTGTGTGTGTGTGTGTGTGCGCGCGCGCGCGCGTGCGCGTGTGTGTGTTTCTGTTTTTTTTTAATATTTATTTATTTATTTTGTATACAGCATTCTGTCTGTGTGTATGCCTACAGGCCAGAAGAGGGCACCAGACCCCATTACAGATGGTTGTGAGCCACCATGTGGTTGTTGGGAATTGAACTCAGGACCTTTGGAAAAGCAGGCAATGCTCTTAACCTCTGAGCCATCTCTCCAGCCCCGTGTTTCTGGTTTTTTTTTTTAATTGATTTTTATTGAGCTCTACATTTTTCTCTGCTCCCCTCCCTGCCTCTCCCCTCCCCTTCAACCCTCTCCCAAGGTCCCCATGATCCCAGTTTACTCAGAAGATCTTGTCTTTTTCTACTTACCATGTAAATTAGATCCATGTATGTCTCTCTTAGTGTCCTCATTGTTGTCTAGGTTCTCTGGGATTGTAGACTGGTTTTCTTCTTTTATGTTTAAAACCACTTATGAGTGAGTACATATGATAATTGTCTTTCTCAGTCTGGGTTACCTCACTCAAAATGATGTTTTCTAACTCCATCCATTTGCCTGCAAATTTCAAGATGTCATTTTTTTCTGATGTGTAGTACTCCATTGTGTAAATGTACCACATTTTCCTTATCCAGTCTTTGGTTGAGGGGCATTTAGGTTGCTTCCATGTTCTGGCTATGATAAACAATGCTGCTATGAACATAGTTGAGAACATGTCCTTGTGGCACGTTGAGAATCCTTTAGATATATACTCCAAAGTGGTATTGCTTGGTCTTGAGGAAGGTTGTTTGTTTATTTTCTGAGAAATCGCCACACTGACATCCAAAGGAGTTGTACCAGCTTGCACTCTCACCAGCAATGCAGGAGTGTTCCCTTTACCCCACAACCTCTCCAGCATAAGTTGCCATCAGTGTTTTTGATCTTGGCCATTCTTACAGGTATAAGATGTAATCTCAGAGTTGTTTTGATTTGCATTTCTCTGATGACTAAGGATGTTGAGCATTTTCTTAAGTGTCTTTCAGTCATTTTAGATTCTTCTGTTGAGAGTTCTCTGTTTAAGTCTGTACTCCATTTTTTATTGGTTTGTTTGTTCTTTTGATGCCCAATTTCTTGAGTTCTTGTATATTTTGGAGATCAGACCTCTGTCTGATGTAGGGTTAGTGAAGATATTTTCCTATTCTGTAGGCTGTCGTTTTGTCTTGTTGACTGTGTCCTTTTTTTACAGAAGCTTTTCAGTTTCAAGAGGTCCCATTTATTAATTATTTCTCTCAGTGTCTGTGCTACTGGGGTTATATTTAAGAAGTGGTTTCCTGTGTCAATGTGTTCAAGTGTACTTCCCACTTTCTCTTCTATGAGGTTCAGTGTGGCTGGGTTTTTGTTGAGGTCTTTGATCCATTTGGACTTGAGTTTTGTGATAGATATGGGTCTATTTTCATTCTTCTACATGTTGATATCCAGTTATGCCAGCACCAATTGTTAAATATGCTTTCTTTTTTCCATTTGGTATTTTTTGCTTCTTTATCAAAAATCAGGTGTTTGAAGGTGTGTGGATTAATATCCGGGTCTTCTATTCAGTTCCATTAATCCACCTATCTGTTTTTATGCCAATACCAGGCTGTTTTCAGTACTGTAGCTCTGTTATAGAGTTTAAAGTCACGGATTGTGATGCCTCCAGGAATTCTTTCATTGTACAGGACTGTTTTGGCTGTCTTGAGTTTTTTGCTTTTCCATATGAAGTTGAGTGCCATTCTTTTGAGGTCTGTGAAGAATGTTTCTGGAATTTTGCTGGGCATTGCATTGAATCTGTAGATTGCTTTTGGTAAGATTGCCATTTTTATTTTTACCATGTTAATTCTGCCTACCCAAGAGCATGGGAGAGATTTCCATTTTCTGATGTCTTCAATTTCTTTTTTCAAAGATTTAAAGTTCTTGTCATGCAAGTTTTCCACTTGTTAGAGTTACTCTGAGATATTTTATGCTGTTTATGGCTATTGTGAAGGGCGATGTCTCTCTGATTTCTTTCTCAGCCCATTTATTTTCTGTGTACAGGAGGGCTACTGATATTTTGAGTTAATCTTGTATCCTGCTACATTACTGAAAGTGTTTATGAGTTGTAGAAGTTCCTTGGTTCAATTTTTGGGGTTGCTTACATAAACTATCAGATCATCAGCAAATCACAATAAGGTCTATGATCAAGTTCTAGAGGTGTAATGAACGTGGAAACAGATCCCTCTGAATGAGTAAAAAAAGGGGGGGGATCTGTAGTATAGGCAAAGTTGGAAATCTATAGTATAAGTATAATATAGAAAATCGGAAATTAAGTAAGAAAACTGTGAAGTAGAAAATTATTAAGGAGAAATATTAAGAGAACATTTTGCTCACTTGGAGGCTGCCATACCCATCTGGCCCTGCCAGAGGGGAAGGCTGCACCCAGTAACCTTGGTAACAAAGTAATCTTGCCACATGAGAAGGACCCCACCCTTGTCTGTCCAGTCAGTACTGATAGCCTAGGACATCTGGTACCAGAAGGATTGGACGGGAGACGGTTTCAACTGGTGTAAAAAGAGAGGCAGAAGCAAGGCAGTTATCTCACCATCACTATGCCCTTGACAAGCCTCTGAGCCTTGTAGTGAGATTCTCTGAATGCCTGGCCTCCTGAGAGCAGATCCTTGGAGCGTCCGCCATGCTGGAGTTGCAGCCTGAGCTGCTGCCCGCGCCCCACCATGAGCGGAAAGCGCTGCCTTCCTAGTCGCTGCCGCTTCAGCTGCTGCTGCCACGCACTTCCAGCCTGGGCTGTAGTCTCCCAGGCCGGGCCCCGCCGAGCTTGGGCCTCTTCGGACCTGGACGCAGAGCATCTGGAACAGAACATCCAGACCACACAGCCTATGCAGTCAAGAGTGGAGCTTCGCTGTCAAGCACCCAGTGTAGTAGGGCATCCAGCCTGAGTAAACCCAAAAGTCCTTTTTAGGGCTGAAGAAACCCAACAGTCCTTTTCAGGACTGAAGAACCCTCACAGAGGATATCAGGTTGTATGATGCTATTTACACTCAAGTATGAAACTTCATAAATCTGAGATTAATAGAAGAGCACAGATGTATTAATGCGTGTGTTTAGTGTGTGAAATTGTGACGGACTTCTCGACCGGCGACGAAGAATGACCACCACACCAGGATTCCACTCAGATCACGCTTTACTGGAGTGCCCTTGATTGATGGGGGGCAGGGAACGAGAGGGCAGGAAAACGAGGGACAGGGAGCTGAGGGGCAGGGAGCGAAGGGGAGAGGCAGCAGGAAGCAAAGGGACCGGGGGGCACTTAGGCACCCGCTTAAATAGGGAATTGGCACACGGGTCGCCCTGTGATTGGCTGCCACCAATAGCTGACACCAGACCGCATCGGGATAGGCTCAAGGATCCACATCCACCATGCCTGTGGGAAGCGGGGACGCGCAGCTCTCAAAGCCATAACCAAATATGGAGTTGTTTATAACCAACAAGACAGGATGTCGGCGCCATCTTGTAATGGCGATCCTGTCTGGCTCACTACATGAAATGTTAAAGAGATATGGATAATTGGTAAAGATTAGGAAATGTTAATTGATAACTTGTATTAAGATTAAGAAGTGTTTTATGGATAATTGATAAGATGGATGGAGGTTAGGAATTAGTTTTATGTATTAGGATTAGTAGGGTTAATAATTGTGATATTGAATTGTTTGTGTATTGCCTATCGCGGACCTCCCATGCGTTCTAAGAGTGTGAACCCCTTAACGCATTGGATATAGAAGCTATTATTAAAGAATCATTATAAAGACAATTCTCTTGCTTGGTCTGGTTACTCATCGCTCTCTGGGGAGAAAGGCACTGAATCCTCATAGCACTACCCATAAAAGAACCTTGAGCTGAAACCCAACAGCTTGCAACAGTCAAGAGGGTAACCAATATCACTGACAATTACCTGTAATACTTGGGAGGTGGTCTGTGGGACTTCATGGACCAACAACTTGAAAAGCGGTAACCCATACCAGGTATACTGAACTTTTTATTTGATAGCATATGTTGTCTGAAGGATGCATTATTTCCTTATTATAGGGTGACTCCATTTAAACATATCATCATATATGTTTTATTCAACTCCTCCTCTACAGTCTTAGTTTATGCACTCTCTCCCAGCTCTGAGTGTTCCTTTATAAAAATCTCACTGAGTCCACTTAATGCTGCCTGTATTTGCATGACATGCGTGTAGGACCGTCTACTGGAGCATTGGTAGTCTTTCAGGACCTACATCTCTGAAGAAAACTCAGAGTATTTATTTTAGAAAATGTATATATTTTTAGGAAGCTTCTATAGTGGTAAGTTTCCATGGGGCATTTCAAAGGTCTTTAGTATTAGTTATCCCTCCCTATATGTAATGACCCCACATTGAGAAGCATCTGTCAGGGCCCCACATTGGAGCAATATCTGTCAGGTTCTGGCCTCGACAGAGTTTGCACATTTCAGGGTAGGGGTATGTAGATTAGAAAAATTAGGTAGGAGGAACAGAGATATGAAAGAAATACAGAGATATAGAATAGAACCAGGAGGGAAATCCAGTGAGTACTGAATATGCCTGCATTTATTTTGCATATTCTTATATACCACAATTCAAAAATGGGGGGAAGAAGGCAAAAGATTGCTTTAGCGTAATACATTAAACAAACAGAGCAATTACTTGCTTGAATAATTGAAACATCAAGCAAAACTATCCTTTAGTTAAGTAGTATTCTATTGCTTATGCAGGACATATAACAACCACACCGTAGACCACGCATTCTGTAGGCAGCCATTCCTGGGACAAACCTTCTGTCATATCCTTACAGGAGCAAGAATAGACTTGAATTCTCTGACCTTTGGTCAAGGTGATCCACGTCTTGAGCCATCTTAGTATTCAAAACACCAGGTAACCACACCCTAGGTCAGGATCTCTTGTTTGTAGCCACTCCTTACATCAGACTTGTTGTCGATAACTTTGAGAGAGCAAGAGTAGACTTAAGCTCTCTGACCTTCAGTCAAGTCCCATTTCTGTGGACCCCCATACCTTTACCTCCTCCTCTACACCACCTTTCCTCCCTGAAAGCCATGCAGTCTTTCCTCTTGCATTCTTCTTTCTCCTTGCATTTCATCATCTGCATTCTATCTCTGTCCCACCATCCTCATGGCCCTTTACTCATCCCTACCCTCCCTGGGTGCTCCTATTTATTTACACACACATATCGAATTATTCAAGCTAACATAAATATATGATAGAAAACGTGATATTTTTCTGTGTCTAGGTTGCCTCACTTAGAATGACTATATCTCTCCCAATTTATATTTAAATTTCATTTTTCTTTATAGCTGAATAGTAGTCTTTTGCATACATGAACTACATGGCATTATCCATTCATCCACTGGTAGACATCTAGGCTATTTGTATTCCTGGCCATTGTGAAAAAAAGGGAATGCAAGTATCTCTGTAATATGACATAGAGTTCTTTGAGACTTTGCCAAGGAGTGGTATCATGTATGCAATAGAACCATCTCCAGTTGTTTGTTTGTTTGTTTTGAGGAATACCCCACTGATTTTCATAGCACACCAGTCTGTACTCCCGTGGGCTGTTTGTTGCCCCTGAGCTGGAGAATGAGGAATGATCCGGAACAAGTTAAAACCACACTTTGTATTGCTGTCACAGAGATTGGGTTGACTTTTCTGAATAAATAAATTGCTTAGTGTGATGAGGCTTTGATTAAATTTCCAGAGTTCTGACAAAGGTAGTTCTGACTTTTTTTTTCAACAATTCATGATTTTATAGAGGAATGAATTCTCATATCCTTACCTCACTATTTTCATTGCTGTCATCATGTTGTCATAGCTTTAAGTCTCTAACGTCTCAATGACAATGGGATAATTAGGTATTAGTCACAGAAATGATTAGGGAAAAGAAAACTATACTTATTATAGAGGCTGTTATGGTGAAATGCTGTGGTTCCCTGAGGGGCACAGCAGCAGAAATACTGCAGGTCCCCAAGTGGCAGCAGCAGGCAGTGGGCAGAGGGTCATGAATGCAGCCAGTCCCAGGCAGGGAGCCACGCAGCAGGTGAGAGACAGAGACCTATTAGGCACATCATGCAGAATGAGATTAGATATTTATTTTGTGGGTTATGAAAGGGGAGGGGAAAGGGGAAGCGGAGACGGGGGAAGAGCAGAGAGAGAGAGAACTGAAGAGGGGAAGAGAAGGGAAAAGGGAGAGAGACAGAAGCTGCCTCTTTAGGAGAGAGATGGAAAAAGGAAGGAGCTCAGGCTGGAAGCTGAAGGAAGATCCTCAGGAGAGGGAGTGGGTGGGGTTTGTCTCTTAAAGAGACAGGACAGCCCATTACAGAGGTGTTCTCAGATAAGCACAGAAAGTTAAAACCACTATTTCTAAGCCAACCATGACAATGCTCATGTCTATAATCCCAGCATATGAGATTTAAATCAGGAGGATCAGAGTTTCAAGGCCATCCTGATCTGCGTAATGAGTTCTAGTTTGAGACTAAGCTGATCTACATGAGAATCTGCCTCAAAAAAAAAGCAAAACAAAAATTATTTCTAAGTCATTATTTGGTACAATTAATACACACTTAAATAAAGAAAATTTTAAAGTTTTCCAGATTAAGTCCTCTGAAAATCGGTGTTAAATTACAGCTCTCTTAAATTTCTTCTAATAAGTTAAGCACAATATTTGGTGTCAGAACTGACTTCAGATTCCTACCTTACTATTTATGATCTTAGGACAAGTTACAGAGCCTCTGTGCCTTGTTTCCTCATAGGTAAATGAACCAATTATAACCTTGACCACTTAAGATATTATTAGAATTAAATGTAAAAACAGTGATGATAGATGTCTGGAAGTACATGAATTTTTAATACAGTATTTTTTTCAGAATTTTATATAGTGTGTTTAATGATATTCACCTTCTCCTCTTCCAGCTCCTCCCAGATTCACTCCTGATTTCATGTCTTCTTTTTTAAAATGCTCAGTCATTGTGATGATTTGAAAGGAATGTCCCTCATAGTCTTCGTGATTTGAATACATGTTCCGCAGTTGGTGCCATTTGAGGAGGTTTAAGAAGTGTGAGCCTTGTTTTTTAAAAGTTATGTCACTGGTGATGAGCTTTGAAAGTTTAAAGACTTGTACCATTTCTAGTTTGCTTTCTCTGCTTCCTGTGGTTGAAAATGTGAGCCCTGAGCTTCCTACTCCCACTGCCATGCCTGTGCTCTACCATCATGGACTTCCAACTTTCTGGAACTCTAAGTCCAAAGAAACTCTCTTTTTCTGTATGTTGTCTTGGCTATAGTGTTTTAATTTTTTTTTGATTTTTTTTATTGAAAAAATTTCCACCTCCTCCCCGCCTCTAATTTCCCTCCCCCTCCCCCCACTCCTCTTCCCCTCCCTCTCTAGTCCAAAGAGCAGTCAGGGTTCCCTACCCTGTGGGAAGTCCAAGGTCCTCCCCCCTCCATCCAGGTCTGTAGTGAGGAGCTGCAGGCAGGCCTGCTTTTTGTCCCACCAGGCTCCCACATGGTTAGCTTTACACCTGAAATAACAACACACAAACTGTATTCATTTAAACACTGCCTGGTCCCATTATATCTAGCCTCTTCTTGTCTAACTCTCATATCTTGCCTAGCCCATATTTAGTGATCTGTGTAGCACCAGTCTTACCGGAAAAGATTCAGCATGTCTGACCTGGCAGCTTGCTTCACTGCGGCTGCCCTAGAGAGGAGAGGCATGGCGGCTGCCTAACTTCCTCTCTTCCCAGCATTCTGTTCTATTTACTCCACCCACCAATGTTCTAACCTATCAGGCCAAGCAGTTTCTTTATTAATTAACCAATGAAATCAACAGATTGATATATGACACTCCCATAGCACAGGTCTAGGAAGGTGAGCATCCACACAGGCTAGGCTCCCACAAAGCCAGTACATGCAGTAGGATCAAAACCCATTGCCATTGTCCTTGGCTTCTCATCAGCCCTCATTGTCTGCCATGTTCAGAGAGTCCAGTTTTATCCCATGCTCTTATAGTCCCAGTTCAGCTGGCCTTGGTGAGCTCCCAATAGATCAGCCCCTCTGTCTCAGCAGGTGGGTACACCCTCGCTGTCCTGACTTCCTTGCTCATGTTCTCCCTCCTTCTGCTCCTCATTTGGACCTTGAGAGCTCAGTCTGGTGCTCCAATGTGGGTCTCTGTCTCTATCTCCATCCATCGCCAGATGAAGGTTCCACTGATGGCTCTTCTGGTACCGAGATCAAGTCTCCTTGCTGGCCAGGTAACTTGCAAACAAAAGGCCTACCTTGCTTGCTGCAGGCAGGCTATTGAATCAAAGGGACTCCCCCAACCCGGTTGCACTCACGACTTGATCCCAGCACCCAAACAGGCTGAGCTGGTGGATGTTCCTATAGTGTTTTATCACAGCAATATAACTACACCCATTGTGCCCATGAATTCTCAGTTGTAGAAACATCACTGGAGTGTGGTTGTCCTATGAAGAATCTCACTCTGGAAAGCTCCAGAAATATTTACCTGTCCACAACTCCTCAGTTATGGGTGTCTCTTACTTTGAAGAGTCATCATGACCATGACATGTCTTATAAAGCAAAACGTTTAACTGGGGCTGGATCACATTTCAGAGGTTTAGCCTATTATCAATATGGTGGGAAACAAGGCGGCACACAGCCAGACATGGTGCTAGAGAGGTAGCTGAAAGTTCTACATCTGGATTGGCAGATGGCAGGAAAGAGTATGAGCCACTGGCCCATCTTGGGCCTACAGACCTAGCATATCTGACAGACTTTTCTGTGAAGCAGGACGTTCTACAGGGCTGTCCCTCTGTGTCTTGTCAGAGATTGGCAGTCCTTTCCTTTGTGTCCTCTTTGTCCAGTTTGAATAGCGTTCTGTCAGTAGTCAAGGCAAGGGCACTTTCTAGCCTGGTGGCTTACTTTTGCCACACAGAAAGTAAACTCCATGTGGAGTTTCTTCAATGTCCGTCATCTTCTCTGAAGTAGATTGGTGCTGCCAAGGGCAGACATGTCTCTTTATCATAAATAAACCGATGTTATCTAAAATGCCATATTCTGTAGATCTCTGAAGTGTTTGAAGATGACCTGTCTATCTAAAGTATCTCTGTTTGACCCTGAAAACATACCTAATATGACTGTAAGTTTGATTGTAATGACTACTAACTATTAACTTACATTTCTTTATATCCTAATTAGTTGGTAATGGTAACTTTCAAGTACTAGAAATTTTCATTATATTGCTAAATGAGCTGTATAGGTACAATGCCTTGAACATGATTAGAAATGTATGTACAGTATGTTCTAACAAAATTAATCTCAAATTTGTATCAATGTGCAAAGATCTATATCAATGCAAAATATTTAAAATAAGTAGTTGCTTTCTTTTGGTTTAAAAGTAGACTTAATAATCTACCTTTTTATTATTTCTCTGTTCCCTTCTTTTTCTTTCTGAGTAGATATACCTTTATATCCTATTGTATCTATATTCTCTTTTTTTCTTTTTAGAGTAGATTCAGTAATATACCTTTATATCCTATCATATCTATATCCCTCTGTTTCATTTAGAATGAGTTCCCTGAATCTGTTCTCCTTTGTTCAGCTTTTTTCATGACCATTACCAGTAACAACTTGTAGCCAATTCCCCTAAACAATGATAAATATCCATAACCCAATGACACACTAAAACTACCCATCCCACCTCTTGGGAATGTGGGTGTCATGTTCTTAAAGTTACTTCCTGCTGTCTGGGGGCAGCAACATCTTTAGGGGATCCTGAAAAGAAAATTTGGGTTAGTTGTGACGTCCTGGGAGACATAATTGTATCATTTGTTGTCTAGTCTTTGTAATGGGAAAGTGCACGGCTTATCTCAAGTTCTAGCTAGAGTAGACTGCAAGGTTGAGTCATTTCAGTTAACCGCCTCCAAATTGTCCTGAGTAATTTGTAATTCAAAGCCAATCTTAAGGTAGTGGTTTTCAGCCTAGTGAGGTTATCATAGTCCTAGTGGAATCATTATTGTGGGGCCCCATCATCCTTTTAGAGACTTCAAAGCTCACTGTTATGCGTAGTCTTAGTTCACTGCAGAAAATTTAAATATTTTAAATGTCATGTGCAGCAGATCTCAGATTAAAGGATCAATATTTGTTATGTACATCTAGAGTACAAAACTTAATTCCTACTTACCGGAGAGTGACTCAAACCTGAAATCATGTACAGGAAGGTAAATAAAATATTTTTTTAGACCTAGTACTCTATGTGACCATTAATATCATGACAAAAGTATGTGTGCATGTATATACATATATATATAATATAATATAAAATTTGAGATAATATTTATACCTTAAAAAGCTGTTAAAGATTTATAATAAAGCCAAAATATTATGAGAATAGTGGCAATAAAATAGTCCCTAAATGATGGGGGAGAGTCTTCTGGCTTGTGTTAATTTTATTGGTTAAATTAAGAGACTGCCTTGGCCCTTTAATAGGACATAAAATTAGGTAGGCGGAGTAAACAGAACAGAATGCTGGGAGAAAGAAGCTGAGTCAAGGAGTCGCCATGATTCTCCCACTCCAGACAGACGCAGGTTAAGATCTTTCCTGGTAAGCCAGCTCATGGAGCTACACAGATTATTAGAAATGGGTTAGATCGATATGTAAGAGCTAGCCAATAAGAAACTGGAACTCATGGGCCAGGCAGTGTTTAAAAGAATACAGTTTCCATGTAATTATTTCGGGTAAAGCTAGCTGAGCGGGTGGCTGGGTGCCGGGGATGCAGCCCGCCGCACTTAATACTACACCTAAATTTTAGTTTTTCTTCTTTCCCTTATCAGGTGACTCTTCTGATATGATACAGAGATTTGGAATTTTACTTTAACAAGCATGCTTGAGTTTAGAGAAGGAGAGAGTCACACTCCAACTCCAAAGCTAGCTTTAATTTCAGTTGGACTGGGACTACAAAAAGAACATTTGTATCATATGCTTATAGAGAACAGCAAAAACAAATGTTTAGGAAGATTTATGAAATTTTATCCAGTTGGAGATGTGATATGCTAATAGGCCAATTTACTTTTGTTCTTTGGAAATATTTTCTAGATGATTTATCCTTTTTCTTCAGTTGTCTCATATGTCTTGTGGTCTTCAGATTCCTTAGCTGGATGCCTTCATTCTCCTGAAAGACAAAAACAAAATCCTGCCCCAACCATAACTTTGAGGAGTTATATCTGATCAAATGAAAAGCATTTGTTAGTTGTATAGGTTAGTATAGATTGAATGCTAATGCTGTTTGATGAATTATGACTTCTTCTAATTAAGGGGTCTCTCTTGTTCAAATCTAATCTTTGTAATATTTGTTTTATGGTTGCTCCTGAACTTTTTGTTCTTACTTCTGTAGGGGGTTTATCATTCAGGACAGTGTCTTTTTTCTTTTTTTTTTTTCCCAATAGGCATTAGGTTCTTTAATTGCTCTGGGAAGCGGTTTCCTCCATGATGACAGGAAATGATTGCACAGAATTTTGCATAGGGGCCTGCTAGAGGCTGCTCAAGGCGTTTCCCTATGGCAAAAGTTTACCTTGACTGTTCCTTGCTGATCTACATGCCTGCCTTTGCCACACCTTCTGCATAATCCATAAGGGAGGGGAATTCTGTTTGGATCATGCTTAGAAAAAACATTGTTTCTAGGAACTCCCTGTTTACAGTCCCTTTTTAGGTGACATTATGAGATGAAATATTGATTATATCTCAGATACATTCCTCCAAGAGTGCTGATTTTACCTTAACAATCTAATTAGCATTTTGCATTGTGCATTAGCATTTTCAAAAGCCAGATTCAATTATTTGTCTAGCTTCTGAATATGCTATCATTCTATTTACTGTAACTTTAGTAAATGACTCAATTTTCTTTCCTATTTCTCCAATTCTGTCCCAAGCATTCAAAACCACTGTATGGCATAAAGCTAAGGTGTGGTCATCATATAGAGATTGCCTTTCTCCATTAGCATAATCCCCCTCTCTAAAAAGTTGGTCTTGGGAGATTTCCATACCTCTAGCCCTACTTTGTTGTTCAATGGTCTTAGTCTCATTTTTCTACTGGATCCTCCATTGTAACTGAGGACCAGGATGTCCTGGACCTCCCTCTGTAGACCAGGCTGTCCTTGAACTCACAGAGATCTGCCTGCCTATGCCTCCCAAGTGCTGGGATTAAAGGTGTGTGCCACCATACCTTGAATTTACAGAGATCTGTCTATTTTTGCCTCCCAACCATTGAGATTAAAGGTGTGTGCCACCATGCCTTGAACTCACAGAGGTCTGCCTGCCTCTTTCTTCCAAGTGTTGGGATGGAATAAAGGTGTGTGCCACCACACCCAACTACTCTCTTTTATTTTAAGGATTTCAACCTTTTTTTTTTCTCCCAAGCCTGTATATATTTTTTAAACACACTGTAAACCATTTAGAGGTTTTCTTTGTCTTTGAGTCTATCTTTACTGTATCTCTCTCTTTTACTGACTATGTGAGTCTTTAATTTGCTAAGCAATATGGAGAGGATTAAAGCCGTGGCTTTGACAGCTGAATCCAGCCCATTCATTAGCTTTCTGAGATTCCAACCTCATGACAGAGGTACCAGCTGTAGCCATGTTTATTGCCACAACTCTATGGTATTTCAAGGTCCCTGCCAACAAGCAGGCTGTAGCAGTATGCTCACTGACCATACTCAAATGCACTGTAGGCGAACCTCCTGCCTGAAAGAGTCAGAGTTTGCACTGGCAGGATGGCCCAGAAAGCCAGCATTTTTAAAAGCATGGCTTTTTTTCCTGCTATGTCTGAAAACCAAAAAGCATGCAGTCAGCTTTTCATCAACACCATTTAAGTGTTTTGTGGCAGGACCTCTTAAAAGAACTGCAAGGTTTTACAGCTAAAGCTGAGTCAGGAAGCCTCTCTTAAATGAGCGTGCTCGCCTCTAGTGAGCAGAGCCCAGCCAAGAGAGTACTGCTATCAATAAGCCACGCTTAACACTTCTTATTTTATGTCTAGAATTAGTTCCCCAGCTCTCTCAGGCTTTATGTGGATGCAGTTGTCCATGTGGGTGCGATTTGTTGACTGAGTTTTCTGTTCTACCTGGTTCCTGCAGTTGTTAAGTCCCAAAGAAATCACACAGAGGTCTACATTAACTATAAACTGATTGGCCCATTAGGTCAAGCTTCTTATAGCTCCTATAATTTACATTAGCCCATTATTCTTGTCTATGCTGGCCACGTGGCTCAGTACCTTATTCAGTGAGGCAGTCACATCTTGCTCTTCCTGTGGCTGGGATAGGACTGCCGAACAAGCTTTCCTCTTCCCAGAATTCTCCTGTTCTTGTTGCCCTGCCTCTCCTTCCTGCCTGGTTGTCCTACCTATACTTCCTGCCTGGCTATTGGCCAATCAGCATTTATTTAAAATATAATTGACAGAATACAGACCTTTGTTCCACACCACTTCCCCCTCGTTTTTTTTAAAACAAGAACTCTGAATCTGATATCCTTTGTTTAGCTTTTCTCCTGACTATTAGCCATAACAACTTGTAACCAACATTCTAAACAAATGAAACTATCCATAGTCCATTTTTTGGGAATATGGGTGGTTCTTGTTTTTAACAGCTGGATTTGGATTTTTTTTTTTAATTTTTCTGGTGAGACATGTTCTCCTCAGTAACTGGGAATGACTGAACCACGTTCATCATTGGGGGCCTGCAAGAGGCTCCCCATGGCATTTCCCAATTGGAATCAGGTTGCCTTGTCTGTCTTTTGTTGACCTACATTCATTGATCCAATGTCGGCCTTTGTCACACCTCCTACGTATACCTGAAGGCTGAGTCCTCCTCTTTCTGCCAATTCCAGAGGAGACATTATTCCTAGGAATCCCTTGTCTACAATCTCTTCTCAGATATCCCATTCTACCACAATTAAAACATTTGATATTTTGATGTCTTCTCTTATCATTGGAAATTGCTTTTCCTTCCTGAGCTTCAGTACCATAGTCAACTGTCTCGACATTCATTTTGTGCGAGACCCATTCATCCATGGGTGCTGATCTGATCTTTAAAGGCTTAAGGATCCTTTTGCATTCTACATTGGCATTTTCATAAGCCAAAGACTCAATTGGTATATGTCTAGCTTCTGGACCAGTTACCCCTATTTGTACAGCCCTAATTGGTCTTTGTAAAAAGTCACTAAAAGTTTCTCTCTGACCCTGTTTAACCCTAAGATATGATTCAATTCTCTTTGTTGGTTCCTAAATCCTGTCTCAAGACTTTCAAGATGCTGTGCTACATAGGGACAGGTGTGTTCATCAAAAAGAGTTTGATCCTGAGATTCAGAGTAAAGTTCCTCTCCTAGAATTTGATCTAGGGAAATCTCAAATCCTTTTGTTTTTTCCTGTTGTTCTAAAATTCTAGCTTCTTCCTTAACAAAGCACCTCCCAAGTAACTGCAGTCCATTTTCTAGAACTGCTAAGATTAACTGAGTCTAGTCTTGTGGCATTGCTTTGTTACTGGAAGCCCTCATTTTGACCATTTCCCTAACAAAGGACAAATGTAGTCTATAAGTTACAATTGCTTATTTAATTTCCTTTTGATCAGTCATATGTATGGACTCCCATTAATATTCTTTGACAACCTTAGGGTACTTGGGGTCAGATACTCTTTCTGATGTTATTATTGAAAAGGCATGCAGAACTCTAGGGAAGCTATCCTGAAGATTTTTATGTACTAATGAGGCTAAATTTTGTCTTTGTACCTTTTGTCCCTGGTCATCAAATTTGATGTTTGTCAATCTTTTCAAATATATTTACCACTGCCTTCTGTTATATCTGGATCTCCTGTCCAGTGCTCTGTTCTAATCCCCTCATTGAGGAGTCCAAGATATGAAATCTGTCCAGTAGAGATAATGTCTCATCCTTGCACATAATCTTTATAGGATGCATATTACCTTCCTGGAGAGACATTCTGTCAGTCAATCTGTCATACCCCTTCGACAGAGTCCGATTAATACATTCAACAGTGAAGGCATAAGTCACAAAAAATGCCACACCAGTTTGGAATTATGATTAATAGGGTGGTATTTATTTAAAGGGGAAAAAACTTACAGATCACTGTCCCAGGCAACAGCCCTCTATGCAACCATGAACGGAGTCTAGTCGCTGGTGGAGCAGGAAGTGAAGAGAGAGAGGAGAGGGAAGTGGCCGCTTTTTTAAATGGAGAGAGACCATGCCCCAATGGGCTGGTATCTCAGCAGCTATTGTATGGAGGAGTGGGAGGACCTCCCGCAACACAACAGTACGAATTCTTTCAAGTAATGCTTTAGCACACACTGTCATTGATTGAATTTTATGTGCCAAATCAGCTGTATCCTTCTCAGAGTGCTGAATTTTCCTTTGAATAAATTACTGTGAGTACCTTTTCTAAAAGTACCTCAATTGACTGAGTTTTGTTAGTTAAATTGTTTGTATCCTCTTTCAGAGTTCCAACCTCTTTTCTGAGAAGCTTGTATAAATCTGTAAAGACTGCTTTATTCCTAAAAGTGCCTCATTCTTAGCCCTATTGTCAAACCATATTTTTATGAAAAAGATATTGAAGACAAGACTAATACCCCGAGTCAAGAATAGTGATAATCATATAAGTCTTGTAAAACCTTGTACATGGTATAAGTAAAGAGGTTATTGAAATGTTGGAAGGTTGTCTGACATATTGACCTTTTAAATTATAAAGTTATAAATTATATTTCAATTTATAAATCTTACTTATGGTTGATTTTGAGCTGGAGTAGGTGCAATAACCATTACCTGCCAGTAGATGTCATGGGCCACCTACAAAACAAACCCAGCGGGACCTAGAAGTGCACTTGGAGACACGTGGCTAGTCTGAATATGATTTTATTAATCTAAGCTGAAAGATATGCTTAGATTAATAATAGTTCTTTAGTAGAAACCACAGACTGTGTGCGCTGATCGGTCAGCAGCCACAGACAAGGATAACAAGATAACAGAAGGCCCCTGGGAAAGCTGTATCCTGTCTGAGTTTCCACACAGTGCCTGGCAGCGGGACACAAGCACCAGGGAAAGCGTGCGGGGACTTGAAGCTGCTCCAAGGTGTGTAATGAGATAATATAAAGAACCATGGCTAATCTGTAACAAGAAAAGCTGCTGCTGCATAAGAATTCTATAACCAAATGAACTGCTGGCTCTGTGCTGGCTGAGCCGGCCTGAAGGAGGACTCAAGCCGAGCCGGGCTTGCTCTAAGCCCAGCGGTGTGTAGTCACAGCTGGGGGTTCTAAAACCAAACGTTCAGGTGCCAGATGATGACGGAAGTCACAAAATAATCCCATACCAGTTCAGAATAATGAATAATAAAAGGGTTATTTATTTAAGGGAAAACTTACAGATCACTGTCCTCGATAACAGTCCTCTGTGTGAACAAGAACAGAGTCTAGCAGCCAGAAGCAGGAGCCCGAAGCAAGAGAGACAGGGCACGCTTTACAGGTGCTTTTACTGTATCAGAGACCACATCCAAGTGCACTGGTATCTTAAGGGCTATTGGCTGAAGGAGCGGAATGTGTGCCCACAGCAGCCAGGGAAATAATCTCCCCACCCCCAAACTCCCTCTTACAAACATTTCCTCTCTTAACTGAATTAACTACAAATTACCTTATATTTCTAAAAATGGACAAGCATCTTGAATTGTGTAACACATTAAAATAGTTTCATACATTGAAAGGGTTTACTATCAATGTCATTGTTTATAGGATTTTTTTAAAAAAATATATTTATTTATTTTTTGTGTCTGAGTATTTTGCCTGCAGGTATGTCCTTGCAGACCATGCCCTCAGAAGTCAGAAGAGGGCATTGGATTCCTGAAATTAGAGTTATGGATGGTTATAAACCACTGTGCCAATGCTAGGACCTGAACCTGGGTCCTTTACAAGAGCAACCAGCACTTCTAACCACAGAGCCCTATCTCCAGCTCTTCATCCATAAGATTTTTGACCAAAAGAATTCGCTGGCATTTTTTCTTTGCAATCCACCTTTTTTTCCTGTTTTTCTTCTGCTTGTCTTTAATGTTATACATATGAATAGTTTCCAAAGTATGGATGTTTATGGAGTCTAGGTGTGTCTGTGTATGGGTACATGTGTGCCAGAGCATGTGATTGCCATAACATTTATGTAGAGGTCAGGGGACAACTTGGGGAAGCCAGTGTTTTCCTTCCATCATGCAGGTCCTGGGATTGAACCTAAATAGTCAGGTTTGATGGCAATTGACCAGTCGAGTCATCTTGTTGTCCCACAAACCAATTTTAAAACTGTATAAATAGATTAATGCACATTGAAAATTATGGTAATTTCAATTGCTTTGTATTTTTCAGGATTCTTAACCGTAATCCTCTCACAATTGTTGAAGATCCCTACTTTTTTAAATTGCCAGCATTAAAATATCTGTAAGTATTATGATAGTCTTATAGTTTATGAGATGACTCCTATCCTTCTTTCTGATTTCCACTAGAAAGTATACCTTCTCATTTCTTATTAGTTATTTGATAATATCATACACTTTGTTTTGATCACATTCATCCCTTCCCCAACTCTTCCCAAATCTACACCCCTTCCCTACCCACCCAACTTTGTGTGCGTGACTTTTCCATGGAGCATGAACAACCTACCTGAGGCCACACTCTCAAAGCCTTCAGGGTACATACCCATATCAGAAAACTGAGGAGAAGAATCTGTACAGAGAATTAATCAGACATACAAGGGAAGTGCACTCAGTAGTCAAGCTGCTTTGCCCTTTCAGTCCTAGCCCAACAAATCAGACAGCTCCTCTATATGTCTTTGTAAACTTTAGATTGTTCTTCTGGTGTTTATTTTTTAAATCAAAAAACGATTAGCAAGGCATCTGGTCTAACATAAAGTTATTTTATAGCTTTGTTTCTGCTAATGGTGCATACTAAAATCTTTGACTTGGTCATTTTGGCATTAAGATAATTAGAACCATCTTGGCTCCTGGGGAAATTTAGTTGTTTACCTTGATCATTAACCAGAGCTAAGATCTAAGTCAACTCTTTAAGTGGAACTCATATGCCTTGCTATGAAACATGTTCTTGTATGTATTTTTATTCATTAAAACTCTGTATAAGCTATCATCCTAATTGTCAGTTAGATAGTACAGTCTAGGGATATGTAATCTTCTTGACAATCCACAGGGAAAAATGCCCAGTAGATAAGGATATTTCCATAAGATAAATACACTACAATACAGGGAGTGTTGGTGGGGGTCTCTCCACATCTCCTCACACCATGCCAGATGCCAGGGAAAGATTGTAGTAGCAACATGTAAAGGCAGAACAGAAGCAAAAGACAGTCTGGAGTCTGTAACCTCGTAGCCATGCTTAGTGAGGTTCTCCCATCAAAGAGTTTTCCTCCTGGTGGGCTGACACCCTGAACTTCAGTTACCAACTAGTGCTCCTCTGACACTGGCCACTGGCACATGCTTATTCAAACTATCACACTGTGTGTGTGAGCTTCTATAGTAGTAGGTTCCCAAACAACTTTTTCAAAAAATCTTTAGCGTTAGTATTTCTCCCTGTATTCTATCCTCTACTTTGCTCATCAAAGGGTACTTTGTCGTAAAGATAAAAAGTCAGTTTTAGTTTTAACTTGATTATTTTTAAATGCTATTAAAGGGCTGGAGAGGTGTCTCATCAATTAAGAAGAGTGTCTGCTAGTCTTGCAGAGAACCTGAGTTTGATTTCCAGCACCCAAGGTGGCTGATCATAACTGCCTTTGTTTTTAACTCTGGAAGAATCCAATGCTTTTGGCTCTCATAGACACCTATACTCACGTACAGATTCCCCCCCATAGACTCATATACACACAATTTATAATAAACTGAATCCTTTCAAAAGTTACTAACAAAGAGAAGGATGAAGATAAGATAAATAATGGGCAAGACATTCAGCCTGGGGAAAACCAGTATTGAAGATCATAGAGAGATATGCAATGTAGATGAAGCTGGTATCTGTGGTCGAGACCTTTTGCTGCTCTATTTGAGGACTTGCATTTGAATCCTAACACCCATGTGGGTAGCTCACAATATACTATAACTCCAGCCCCAAGAGATCCAATCCCCTTTTCTGGCTTCCATGGCACCCCCATACATTCATGTGCACCTACTTAGATACACAGATACATATATGTACAAAATAAATTGATAAGAGAGATGAATATATCATCTCAGAAAGCAGAGAAACATATTTATATATATATATATATATATATATATATATATATATATAAAATAAAAGAACGTAAAATGTGAAGTAGTAGTTATATGGTAAATGCAATATGAAAATGAAAAGTAAGAAGATAGATTCTATTCAATGCCATCTCATTAAGTGGATGATATAAGTAGTACTAGATATAGTAGGCTCTATAGAAGTTTCTTCTCTGATGGGCTTACTTACTCCTGAGACAGATACTTTTATAGGAAAGCCAGAGTGTAAGTAACCACTTGTAATGAAAATGGCTCCTCATGAAATCTTTCTCTCCTTCAGAGACCTGGGGACAACACAAGTACAACTGACAATGCTTGGGAACATTCTCATGATGACCCTGCAACTGGAACATCTGTAAGGTTTATTTTCTTAGGATAACTTCACCTAGCTCTTTTAAATATTTGTTTTATGCTAGTTTTTTTGTCTTATCAATTTCTTGTCAGGATTGTTGAGATAAAAATTTCATGCAATTAAGTTCAAATCATAGTTAGCTAACTACTACTACAGAGCTTAGGTAACTATGCAAGCTCTATCATCCCCAAAAGACCCATCATGGGCAGTGAGATGGCTCAATGCATAATACTATGAAAGCCTGGTGACCTGAGTTTAATTCCTAGAACTACATTAAGGACGGAGAAAGTCAACTCAACAAGGATGCCTTCTTACCTCCACGAGTGCTCAAACAACACATGCACACATAACATAATAATAAAAGTTCAAAGGCCTCCTGTGCCTTTTTAGTCACTCCTCTCACCCTTTAATCCATCACTATTCTTATTTCTGAGCCTATAGTTTCTCTTTTCCAGAATGTCTCATAAAAGACATTTCATAGTGTGTGGCCATTTGTATCTGTCTTCTCTTCACTGGGTGTGATTCTTAGTATATCTCGTCAGCAGTGCATGGCAGTTGCTCCATTTACTTAATTTTTCAGTTTTTCTTAAGGCATTTACCTGGATGGAGGGTGTATTCAGTTAGTAGAATGTTTGTCCAGCATCATGATGCCCTGGGTTTATATAAACCAGGCATGGTGGTAAATACCTGTCCTTCCCAGCACTTATGGAGAGGAAGCAAGAGAATAGCAGATTAAGGTGTCTTTGACTGCATAAGTAGTTTCTGACTAGCCTGGGATACATATGAGACCCTGTCTCAACAACAACAAAAAGTTGCCTTTCTACTAGCTGATAGCTAGTAATGTTTGTGTCCTTGTAATCTGATTTGCATTTACTTAATAATGGGTGCTGTGGACTGTCTAGTTGTACTCGGATATATCTTAGTGCTGGGTATTTAACTCTGTGTCCATACAGATGTTTTTGTTCTTGCTGAGCTTTGGTTTTAGTTTGTCTTTGAGACAGGGTCTCTTTTATATAAGCCAGGTTGCCTTTGAACTTGCTGCCATCCTGACTTTGCTCCTGAATTGTGTCTTCTCTGACTTTACAGGCTTTTGCCACCATACACATTTTTCTTTTACTAATAATCTCTTTTTCTTTATTTTGTATGCATGTATTTGTGTCTGTGAATGTGAGTGGTAAGTACATGCTGTGATACTCATGTGAAGATTCATAGACAACTTCCAAAAGTCTCCTTCAACCATGTAGGTTCTGAGTATTGCAAATGCCCTTAATCCATGGAGCCACCTTGCTGAGTGAGTTGTTTTCTTTACTCTGCATGCAAGTCCTTTCTTCCACGTATGTGTTTAGTAAGTTCCGTCTCTCTGGTATGCCTTGCATTTTCACTAATATGAAGGGCACATGTTTTTTAATTTTTATGTGTTATGCACTCTAGCAGTGTTTCTTCTATAGCGTGTGCTTTTTGGTGGCTTACACAAGAAATCTCTGTCTGAGTTACCCTCTGTTGGAACTGCAGCACAGGTGGGTAAGAATGGCATGGGGATAATAGTTTGGAGGATACCCAGCCTGGAAGTCTTGCAGAGGGCAACCAAGTAGTCAGAGTTTTCTTCAGCAGCAAGCGTTGCCTCTCCCTCTCTTTCCAGAATGCCCTGGCCAGTGCTATACCCTGGCCCTTCACTGCAAAGGACCAGGCAGTGGCTACCTGCCTGGCATGATCTCTGCCTGTGACATTTTCCTCTTGGGTAAGGTAGCACAAGTCCCCCCATGGTTCTCTGGTTCTAGGGAGAAAATCTCCCAGGAGGCAGGTGACAGTTTTGCAAATGAGTTTTCTAAAGATTCAGTGGAAGCTGCTCCAGATTCAATTAACAACATGCTCATGGTCAGGCGATGCACAGTGCATGCCTTCTCCAGCCTGATAAGAACCATGTGGGGCTTCTTTAACACCCCACTCAGATGCCTGAAGAATCACTACGAAGCAGTGTCCATGGAGATGTGCTTACAGAGAAATGCAGGTTTTTGAGGAAGATGAGAAGGACCTGGAGCAGAAGTGTCAACACTACAGCCACCCCGTGTGACAAGAGATGGCACTTCATCCTGGTGATTCCAAAGAGGAGCACACTGCAGGCAGGAAAGAAAGTAGCAAGAGCAGAAAACACAGCAGCAACAGTAGAATCCCAGTGCATCCCAAAGGACTCATGGCATTCAGTCTCCACCTCTGAAGATAAGGACAATGAGTCAGTGCAGGAATATGGTGACCCAACCTGAAACACCAGTGACTGTTTATATTAAAGTGACATTTTAGACATTAAAATCCCTCTCTTTTTTGGTAGAGCTGCATTTTGAACCCACCAACTATTTTACAAGTTCTTTGGTGACAAAAAACAAAAACAAAAAACAAAACAGAAAAAAAAACCATGAATGCTGAAATCAGAGCCAAGATAATGGCTGGCCCCTTTTCCTTTGGATGTTCTGAAATCATGTACTATCACAGGTATATAACTGACTGGAAAAAGGAAACAAAATGTTATAATAAAATGATTAAGAAAAAAAGTGTAAGGGGAAATGAGTGACTACTTGCTCACTAACCAAGTGCTCCAAGAGTCCTTTCTTCACTGCTTTGATCCACTGAACGCATCTGAAAGCAGAGAACACTGGGCAGGGACTCTCATCCCATCGCCTCTGGAACTGGAGTTAGACCCTTCCATAAGCAGAAAACAGTAGACTATGGCCATATTGTTCTTACTTTGTGTCTTTACAGTCCTTTGCTTTTCTCTTGTTTTGTGGTGTGTGTTTCACACACATGCATGAAAGAGAAAGAGAAAGGAGAAGGAGAGAGATGAGAGGAGTCTCTAGGGGTTGAATGGGTTGTAGTACAAACGTCCCAAGGTCAAAGCTGTATTGGTTCCTCGTGTTTATCTATCCATTCAAGTTGGGAGTGTAGCACGATTAATAAAAACCCAGACGCAGATATTGAGGTCCAACCTGAATATCAGAAAAGCAAAGCAGCTGAGCCACTAGAGAGCTCTTACCTCTAAGAAATCATCAGACTAAAAGAGCATGAATTTCTTCCTGTCTCATCCCACCTTATATTCCTCTCTAATGCTGGGATTAAAGGTGTGACTCCCTAGTACTGGGATTAAAGGTGTGAGACACCACTGCCTGGTCTTTTGTGGTTTAGTTTTACTTTCAGGTCTTCAGGCAAACTTTATTTATTAAAATACAATAGAAATATAACTGCAATTATTTTATTGTCTAAAACAAAAAGGAAGGTTATAATTAATATAAGAAATTATATACCATAAGTATAATAACTGTATATAATATATACAGGCAATAAATATAACAACAATGTCTAGTCCATTTGCATTGAACAAATTCAGAGAAAATACTCATTATCTATGTTAGCTTGGTGAGTTCAAAACCTTGTACCTAATTCACTTTCTATCATACCTTGCATTGCCATCCAAAACTGTCTTGATATCTCTCAAACTTGTATACTTTACATTTCCTTAGTGAGTTTCTTTTCTGAGTCTCATAAACACTTAAAACTACAACTATCTAGTCTTCAACTACCTCAGAGACCCAATACTAACTGAGTAAGCAGGAGATGTAAACAAGTGACTTCTAAAAATATGAGAAATGACAGAAACAGCTGGCTGCCTGGACAGTCACCCAAAGTTCCTCTGCAATGTTGGGGCATCCATCTTCGGCCTACAGGCCTAGAATATCTGACAGACTTTTCTATGAAACTGGGTTTTTGAAGAACTGTCCCACCTTGTCTGGGCAAGGTTTGGCAGTCCCTCTCTTTTGGGTCCTGCTTGTCTCATTAGGACAACATACTGTCAGCAGTTGTTGTACCCAGTAGCTTACTTTTGCCACAAAGAAAGCAAACTCCAAGTGGAGTTTTTTATATTCCCATTGTCTTCTCTGAGGTAAAGTGGTGCTGCCAGGAGCATACATGTTTCATTGTCATAAAAAAAATAAAAAAGAACATATGTTACTCGACAATAGAAGTTACAAAATAGGCCCACACAGGTTAAGAATTATGTATAATAAATGTTTATTTATTTAGGGGAGACTCACAGATCACTGTCCTAGATCACAGTTCTCTACATGAATGGGTAACAGGAACCGAGTCTGTCAGCCAGAAACAAGAGCCAGAAGCAAGATTGTTGTTTTGTATAATTACAAATGGTCTCTGAGTAGTTGATTGGGTTGGGTTTATTTTTGTTGTTTTTTTTTTTAGTTCTTATTTGGCGTTCTAGCCAGAATGTTGTAAGAAGGTGCACCATTTCCACAGCTGGTATCCAAAAACCTGTCTCATAGTAGCACTATCAGCATCATGACATCATATCAACCAGGTGGAGTCGTTATTGTGGGGCCCCATAGTCCTCCTAGAAGCTTCAAAGATTACTGCAGGGAAATCTACTGTTCATTGTTGAAAACTTAAACATTAGTCACATAGACATATATTCAGTGAAAGATATGATATAGAAAAAATGAGCATGGAGAAAAGTAAAATATTTCCTTAAAATCTATCTTCTTTCTGTCCCATACCAGATGACTCCTGACATGAGACAAAAATTCAGAATTTTTCTTTTAACAACATGCTTGGATTTAGAGTAGGAAAGCCATTGACTAACTCTAAAGCTAGTTGTATTTTTAAGTAGAAATGCATACAGATAATCAAATTTTGCCATGCAGATAAGATAGAATCACAAATGAGATTTCTCTTTGCTTGGTGATCCTTTCTGGATAATTATCTTTTCAATTTTAGACATCAAGGTCTCTACTCTTTGAAGATGAGTGATTTCCTGCAAAGACAAGAACAGAACCTTGCCCCAACCCTTATGAGGTTTTTTGTTTGTTTGTTTACCACCTGTATGATTATCACCCCTATGGATGAGTTGTCATTTCTCTTTCTCAAGAGGTTTCTCTTTTACAAACCGAATCTTTATTCATTTTGATGGTATCCATAGCTTTTCTTCTCCTGTGGAAAGAGGAATGAAACTCTTCCCCAGCGTAGCACATCTCCTGGTTTCCATTGTGAGGTCAGCACATCCTTGAATATACTGGCTGATTTAATTCAGCAGTTTTTTTCTATTATCCAATGTCTCTCTGCTGCTGTCATTTCTTTCTCATTAACATTAATAAAATTCAAGGTTAATGGAGTTATGCAATCTATTTCTGGGGGTATTTTCCATCCCTTTCTGTTTGTTTAGCATATCCTTTATAATATGATTTGACCTTTCTATAACTGCCTGACCTATAGGATTATTTGGTATACCTGTAATATGCTTTGTATTATAATAAGCAAAAAAACCAGTTTCATTTTCTTAGACACATATGTAGGACCATTATTTGTGCAGGTATATTCATGATGGCCATAACTTCTAATAAATGCATGATTACTGAATCAGCCTTTTCTGAGCTCAAGGCAGTTGCCAATTGAAAACCTATATAACTGTCAATGGTGTGGTGGATATATTTTAATATTCCAAATTCTGTAAAGTGGAACACATCCATCTGCCAGATCTCATTCCTTTGAGTACACTTTTGGTTACTCCCTGAAGGTAATGGTGTTAGGTTATAGAAAGAGCAAGTAAGACTTTTTTTATAATCTCCTTAGCTTGTTGCTATGTAATAGGAAACTTTCTTTAAACCTTTGCTGTTGACATGATGTTTCTTATGAAATTCTGGGTCCTTCAGCACACCTCCAATCCTTAATTGATCAATTTCTGCGTTACCTTGAGCAAGAGGACCTGGCAGACCAGTATGGGATTGGATGTGTGTTATGTATATAGGACAAAGCCTATTCCTGATTATATCTTGCACCTGAATGAATAATAAAGTCAATTCTGTATCATCTGGTATAAATTCAGCTGTTTCAATATGCAATACAATTCTTTCTGCATATTACGAATCAGTAACTATATTGAGAGGTGCTTTAAAATCCCTTTGTACCATGAGAATAGCATACAACTCTGCCTTTTGGACAGAATAATAAGGGCTTTTTTCTGCCTTACTTAATTCTTCTGATTTGTAACCTGCCTTCCCTGATTTATTTGCATCATTATAAAATGTATGGGTTCCAGTTATTGTTGCATCATGTACAATTCAGGGAAGAATCCAAGAAGTTCTCTTTATAAGGCTGATTCTATCACTTTAGGGATAATTGCTATTAATTTCCCCCCAAAAATAGCATAAGCTCTTTTCTCTGGTTCATTGTTTTGCCATAATTTTTTAATTTCATCAGCAGTAAAAGGAACTATAATCTCTGCTGGTTCTATCTATACCTGCTAGTTGACAAAGTCTCAATTTTCCTTTCATAATTAATTCAGAAGCTTTTTCCACATAAGTTTTTAACATTTTGCTTGGTTTATGTGATAAAAAGTCCATTCTAAGATAATATCTTCCCTCTGCATTAAAATTTCTGTAGGGGAAATTCTGGAAGGCAATATGACTAGATCACAATTAAGATTTGAATTCACTCTATCTACGTGTGCCTCCTGTAATTTCTCTTTAATGACCATCAGTTTTTTCTCTGCTTCAGCTGTTAATTCCCTGGGACTATTTAAGTATTTATCACCATCTAAGGTTTTGTTTAAATGGACTATTAGATCAGGTGTTATCTTAACAGCCGGTCATAGACTGGAAATGTTTCCTATAATCTTTGAAAGTCATTAGGAGTCCACAGTCGGCCTCTCCTAATTTATGCCTTTTGTGTTCTAATTTTCTGTAAACCTATTTTGTAACCTAGGTAATTAACAGAATCTCCTCTTTATATTTTTTAAGGGGCAATTTTTAATCCCCATTTTGGCAAAACTTTCTTGACTTCTAAAGTATCTGCATTTGAGTCAGATAACAAAATGTCGCTCATGTAATGGTAGATTATAGACTTAGGAAATGGCTTGCATATTGTTTCCAATTGCTGACTGACAAAGTATTGGCACACGGTGGGGCTATTGAGCATTCCCTGTGTGAGAATGGTCCATTGATATCTCCTAGTAGGCTGAGAATTATTATATGTAGGCACTGTGAAGGCAAACTTTTCTCTGTCCTTTTCTTGTAAAGGTATAGTGAAGAAACAATCCTTTAAATCAATAACTTTGAGAGGCCATCCTTTTGATAACAGAGAAGGTAGAGGAATTCCAGATTGTAGAGGGCCCATAGGTTGAATAACCTTTTTGATAGCCCTTAGATCTGTCACCATTCTCCATTTTCCAGATTTCTTTTCAACAACAAATACACAAGTATTCCAAGGGCTGGTTGATTCTTTAATATGGCAAATATCCAGTTGCTCCTGTATCAGCTGTTTTAAAGCCTGCAGGGGTTTTTATTTTCTAATAATGGACATTGTTTAACCCATATTGGTTTCTCAGTTTAACCATTTTAAAGGCAGAATCGTTAGTACTTCTGAAGGTTTGCTAATTTTTTTGTCTTCTTGTACAGCTGAAATGGCTGGTGACCTTTGTTTATATCATCTTATAATACCCTTCCCAGAAACATGAGTTTTGGGGACTGTGGGAATGTTAACCTGGGTATTCCATTTCTGCAATAGCTCATGGCCCCATAAATTCACTACAATATTAGCTACATATGGCCTCAGCTTTCCTTTCTATTCTTCTGGCCCTATGTACTCAACCCACCTCATGCTTTGTTTAACTTGAGATAGGGTTCCGATTCCATAGGAATTGAATATCTGGCTCTTGAAGAGGCCATTCTGGATGCCAAGATTCTGGAGTAATGATACTCACGGGCTCTACCCATGTCTAGCCATCCTTCAATTACAATGTCATTTATAAACACTTATAGCTTTGTCTTAGACCGCTTATAGAAATCTACCAAAATATGTTTCCTATTTCCTACTGGAGTTTTTGATTCATCCTCCTTGTTTATTCCATCATCCAGAACAGTATGGTTTTTTACAATAGGCACTGGATTAATTTTCCTGGTGAGACATGTTGTTCACAGTAACTGGGAATGACTGGACCTTGTTTGACATCGGGGCCTGTGAGAGGCCCTCCAAGGAGTTTCCCAGTGGTGTCAGGTTGCCTTGTCTGTCTCTTGCCGACCTATATTCATTAGTCCCATGTCAGCCTTTGCCACACCTCCTACATATACCAGAAGGCTGAGTCCTCCTACCCTTTTCATTCCTAGAGCAGACATTATTCCTAGGAATTCCTTGTCTACTGTCCCTTCTTAGATGTCCTATTCTGCCACAATTAAAACATTTGGGATTCTGGTTTCCCCTCATTGGAAATCACTTCTCCTACCCAATCCTCAGTGCTATAGTCAAATGTTTCAACATTCATTATAGGCAATATCCATTCATGTATGGGTGCTGATCTGACCTTTAAAGGCTCAAGAATCTTCCTACATTCTAAGT
Organism: Microtus oregoni; assembly: GCF_018167655.1. Taxonomy (NCBI): domain Eukaryota; kingdom Metazoa; phylum Chordata; class Mammalia; order Rodentia; family Cricetidae; genus Microtus; species Microtus oregoni. The sequence continues at coordinate 4,274,643 of NW_024544600.1, forward strand.
TGGCATTTTCAAAAGTCAAAGATTCAATAAGTACATGTCTAGCTTCAGGGTCTGTCACTCCTACATGTATAGCCTTAGTTAATCTTTGTAAGAAGTCACTAAAGGGTTCTCTCTGGCCCTGTTTAACCCTAATATATGACTCAATTTTTCCCTAGTTCCTGAATCCTGTCCCAAGCATTTAAAGCTGTTGTGCTACATAGGGACAAGGTTCCCTATGTTCATCGCAGTGAGCTTGTTCCTGAGGATTAGAGTAATGACCCTTGACAAGAATTTGATCCTGGGAAGTCTCAAATCCTTTTGTTTCCCCCTGTTGTTCTAAAATGTTTGCCTCTTCTTCAAATAACACTTCCAAAGCCCCTGAGGTCCATCTTCTAGGACTGCTGAGATTAATTGAAGCCAGTTGTTTGGAGAGCCTTAGTGCTTAAAGCCTGCATCTTCACCATTTCCCTGACAAAAAGGTGAGGGTAGCCCATAAGAAACAGTTGCTTGTTTTTATTTCTTTTAGATTGCTCATCCATGTTGGTTCCCATGCATATTCTTTGACTACCTTAGGGTACTTTGTGCCAGATGGTCTTTCCAATAAAATTACTGGATATGCAGTTAAAACACTGTGTAAGTCATCCTGGGATCTGGCATGAACTGATTAGGCTAAATCCTGTCCTTGTACCTTCTGTTGCTGCTCATCAATTTCAATAAATTCCCCAATCTTTTCAAATCTTTTTACTACTGCCTTTTGTGAAGTCTAAATCTCCTGTCCAGTGTTTTGTTCTCAATGCCCTCACTGAGAATTTCAAGGTATGAAACTTGTCCAATAAAGATATCGTCTCATCCTTGGACAATTTTTTTAAAAGATTTTATTACATATACAATACAGTGTTCTGCCTCCATGTATGCCTGCATGCCAGAAGAGGGTACCAGATCTCATTTTAGATGGTTGTGAGCCACCATGTTGTTGCTGGGAATTGAACTCAGGACTTCTGGAAGAACAGTCAGTGTCCTTAACGTCTGAGCCATCTCTCCAGCCCCCCCCCCCTTGGACAAATTTTGATTGTGTGCGTATTACATTCCTGGAGAGATATCTTATCATTAATCTATCATAACTTTTCTAAAGTTTCCAATTGTTAAATTTAGCAACACAATTTCTTTCAGATAATTTTGTCAAGTTTATGCTATCCCTCTTCATAGTGTTGGTCTCCTCAAATAGCTGTCTATTATTAGCCTGCAAAGTCTGTATTATCTCTAAAAGTGCCTCATTATTGACCCTGTTATTGAAACATTTTTTGAGATAATACTGAAGTCAAAGCTAATTCCTAGAATCAAATAAGGGGATGTTGAAGGAAAATCACATAAGCCTTGCAGAATTCCTTCCATAGTATAAGCAAATAATTATTGAACTCCTAGATAGTTATGTTATTAGTTATTTTTGTAGTTTTGTAGATCTTACCTGTCATAATGCAATTGGAGTATGTATCATAATTGTTATTGTCCAGCAGGTGTCACAGTTGCAGCCATGTGGCTGAAAGATGCTAGCAGCAGTGAACAGCACATGTTGCTTACTTAGGTACTGAAAAATATGCTTTGTTTAACAAATTAAAAGCAGCTATTAAAGTGATCAAACAATTACAAGAGTTGGTACCCAAGGTAAAGAGAAAACCCAAAGTTTTCCATCAGTGTGAGTTGTGCACTGTACATGCCACAAGGATCTCAGGCAGCAGCCTGTAGGCTGGCATGTAATGCACCCAGTGGCAGCGTGTCAGTCATGAGCTAGGGAGTGCTGAGCAGCAGCCTGCTGCATCTGAGTGCCAGCTAGGGCCACGGGCAGGAGAGTCAGTGTCCAATGCGCCACTCAGCCGGCAAACTGATCCCATAAAGTGTGGACTGGTCTGCACATTCGGGTACCAGATGATGACGGAAGTTACAAAATAATCCCACACTAGTTCAGAATTACATGTAATAAAGGGTTATTTATTTAGGGGAGACTCACAGATCCCTGTCCTAGATCACAGTCCTCTGCATGAATGGGGAACAGGAATTGAATCTAGCAGCCGGAAGTGAGAGCCAGAAGAGAGTGAACACACGCTTTACAGCTGCAGTTATAGTATAAGAGACCACGCCCAAGTGGGCTGATATCTTAAAGGCTATTGGTCAAAAGAGCTCCCACAGCAGTTCTTAAAACATCTTAAATGCCATATTCTATAAATCTCTGAAGTGTTTGAAGATGACCTATTTAAAATGTATCTGTTTGAACTTGAAAACATACCTGATGTGACTACAAGTTCAGTTGTAGTAGATGACTAATTACCTGCATTTCCTTGTTATCCTAAGCAGATAGTAATAATACTTTCAAGGACTAGAAATTTTCATTCCATTGTTAAATGAGCTATATAGGTACAACACCTTGAACAAGATTAGAAATGTATATACAGGCTGTGTTAACAAAATTAATCTCAAATTTGTATCAATATATAAAATTTGTATATAAAATACAAAACTCCAATCCAATGTAAACTTTTAAAACTAGTAGTTGCTTTTATCTTATCATATCTAATCCTCCCTTTTTTCTTTTCAAAACAAAAGCCTTGAATCTAGTTGTCCTTTGTTTAGCCCTTTTTCTTATCAATACCAATAACAACTTGTAACTAGTCCCCCTAAACAATGACAAATATCCATAACCCATTGAACAACAAAAAACCACCTATCCCACTTCTTAGGAATGTGGGCATCATATTCTTAAAGTTACTTCCTGTTGTTTGTGAATGACGGTAACTTTAGGAGATACTGAAACAAAATTTGTGGTTAATTGTCAAGTCCTGAGAGAGATAGCTTTATCATTTGTTGTCCATTCTCTGCATAATGGGAAAGTGCAGGGCTTGTCTCAAGTCCTGGCTTGAATAGTATGTTAGGCTATGTCATCTCAGCTAGTCACTTTGAAATTGTTCAGAGCAATTTGTAGTCCAAAGCCGATTTTTTTTTCTTAGTGATGTTATCAAAGTCCTGGAAGAATCGTCATTGCAGGACCCCATCCTCCTTTTGGGAAGTTCCTGAAGTCTCTGTTAGTTATGCTCATGGTTCACTATAGAAAACTGACAAAGACTCAAACCCAAAGTCATGTATAGGAAGATAGATGAAACCTTTTTCTAGAACAAATTAGTACTCTATATGACCATTAATATCATGACAAAAAGTTTAAAATAAAACCAAAAGAATATGAGATTAGTAGCAATATAAAATAGTTTGTGGATATTTCTTTTTCTTCTGTCTTCTATCAGGAGACTCTCTGACATGAGACAGAGATTTTGGACCTCACTTTAATAAGCATGCATGGGTTTAGAGAGGGAGAGCCACACGTGAACTCCAAAGCCAGCTTTAATCTTTAATTAGACTGGGATTACCAAAAGATCATTTTCATTATATGTCTGTAAAGAATAACAGAAAGAAATATTTGGGAAGATTCATGAAAATTTATCCTGCTGGAAATGTGGTATACCAATAGGCTAATATACTCTTTTTCTTGAGACATTTTTTTTCTGGATGATTTGTCTGTCCTTTTTCTTCAGAGGTCTCATTTGTGCAGTGGTCTTCAGATTCCTTAGCTGTATACCTTTATTCTCCTGAAAAGACAGGAACAAAACCCTTCTGCAACCCTAGTATTGGGAACATTCCCTTTTGGCAAGTTATATCTAGTCAAGTGAAAAAAGCATTTATTAGTTTTATAGGTTAGTTCAGATTAAGTGACCATGCTGTTTGATGATCTCTCATGTCTTCTAATTAAGAGATGTCTCTTGATCAAATCGAATCTTTTCAATTTTGATGGTATCTGTAACTTTTCTTCTCCTATGTAAACAAAAGAAAAACCCTTCCCCAAAGTAACACATATCCTTATTGCCATTCCGAGGTCAGTAAATCTTTAAAGTATATTGACTGATTTAATTCTGTAGTTTTTTCTACTATTCAATGTCGCTCCACAGCTGTTGTTTCTTTCTCATTAGAAAGAAAATTCAAAGTTAATAAAGCATCATGCCATATATTTCTGATTGTATTTATTATCCCTTTATGTTTATTTAGCATATCCTTTGGAGTTTGATTTGATCTTACTATAACTGCCTGCCCTGTAGGATTGTGTGCTGTGCCTGTAATATATTTTATGTTATAATAAGCAAAATGGTTTCATTTTCTTAGAGACATATACTAGAGCATTGTCTGTCTTTGGTATACCCATGATGTGGGTTTCTAGTCTATATGTGAATATGTTTTATTACCATTTGTTAATAAAGAAGCTGTTTTGGTCTATGGCAGTACAAAATATAGGTTGCTAGGAAAGCTAAACTTAATTCAGGGAGAAAGAAGGTGAAGTCAGGAGGATGCCATGTAGCCACTCAAGTACAATAGGTAACAAACCACAAGCCTTGTGATAAATATGAAATAATAGAAATAACAGAAATGGGTTGATTTAAGACATAAGAGCTAACTAGGAATATGCCTAAGTCATTTGCCAAGCAGTGTTGTAATTAATAATAGTTCTGTGTGATTATTTGGGTCTGGGTGGCCAGAAAATGAAAGAACAGTCTTTGCTTACAAATGGCACTCAATGTGGGGCAAGAATATCCACATAAAGCCTAAGAAAGCTTTTTTTTTTTTTAAAAAAAAAAAAAGGCTTTTAGACCCACAAAATCAGAAGTCAGCTTGAACTTCTTGGTAGCCACATATTTTTAAAAAGGCTCTGTTTGCTGAATTCGAGCTGAAGAATGGCTCCTTAAAGAGAGGCTTCCCGACTCAATGTTAGCTGGAAAAGCTGTGAGACTCTGTTAAGATATGGCTTCCTGATTCCTACTGGTAGCATAAATGACTCTGGATTCAGGAGTTCCTGTCATAGAGCACTTGAATGGGGTTTGTGGGAAGCATGCTGCAAATTACTTGGTGGCAGCATAAGCCAACTTCTTCTGAGAATTGAGGTGGTAAACATGACTCCCAGACCTCTGCCATGTAGGAAAAGCCAAGCAGGGTGGAACAGAGAGTTGATAGACACTGAAGAAACTCTCTATGTAATTTGCCTTCAATGTGACAAGGCTAGCCATTTGAGCAAGAAACTGCTGTTACCTAGACTGCTTAGTAGCATGCTATATAAACTGGTCATGCAGGACCCACAGAAAAATGATTGCTGAGCTTGCCTAAAAAAGTTGAGGCAGTCCTTCAGTGTTCCTGCTTCGTGAGTTTGCCAGACATTCTGTGGGACACAGAAGAAAGTGACTGACAATCTGCCCATATAGGCAAAACAGTTTTTCAAATTTTCTGCTTCATGGAAAAATCTGCCAGATAGTATGGGCCTGTAGGCTGAAGAGGGATGCTCCAACGTTACAGAAGAACTTGGGTTGACTGTCCAGGCAGTGAAAAGTCTCTGTTGATTCTAGAGTTTTGGAAGTTGCTTACAATGTACTTCTTATTTACTCAGATAATATATCCTTCTGGGGATATACAGAATAATAGAAATGGGTTCATTTAAAATGTAAGCACTAACTAGAAATATGCCTAAGGCATTGGCCAAACAGTGTTGTAATTACTATAGTTGTTGTGTGATTATTTGGGTCTGGATAGTCAGAAAATGAAAGAACAGTCTCTGCTTACATACCCACAATGGCCATAATGTCTAGCAAAAGTGTGATTACTGAATCAGCCTTTTCTTAACTCAACGCAGTTGCCCATTGAAAATCTGAATAGGTATCAATGGTGTGATATACATATTTTAGTTTTCCGAATTCTACGAAATGGAACACATCCATCTGCCAGATTTAGATTTCATTTCTTTGAGTACCCTTTGGGTTACTTCCTGCAGGTAGTGGTGTTTGGTTGTATAAAGAACAAATTAGAAATTTCCTCATAATTTCCTTGGCTGTTGCCATGTGATGGGAAAGTCTTTTTTTTTAAAAAAAATCCTTCACTATTGACATATTGTTTTTAATGAAATTCTGAGACTTTCAGCACATTTCCAATCACTAATTAATTGATTTCTGTCCTACATTGTGCTAGAGGACCTAGCAGATCTGTATGTGATTGGATGTGTGTTATGTATGTGAGATGATTCCTGTTCCTGATTATAATTCATAACTGAATTAATAATGAAGTCAGTTCTATATCATCTGGTAGAAATCCAGCAGTTTCAATCATTTTACTTCATTGTACAGTGATCTTAGCCTCTTCTCTGAACCAGGTACTCAATTATAATTATGGACTGGGCTCTAAAACACCTCTAACCCAAATCTACCCAGTCATTAGGAATAATTCTACTATAAACTGACCACAAGTTTAACATTTGCTTAACAATAGGTGAATGCATGCCATATGAGACTGTTGCTTCCTTTAATGTCCTTAAGTCTAAAATGTCACAGGAGTCTAGTTAGCTGTAACAGAGACTCTGCCATTTGGCAATTCCTTTAAGGTTACTGGATATATTAAGGTTGGTTGTCTGAAAATCTTTGACTGTTCCTCTCTATTCTTATAATGCAATGCTGAATTTGGCTCTCCATTAAATTTTTCTGTCTGGATTTGATTATCTCTGTGATCTGTTTTATTAGTTTGTTCTAAGGCCTATTTCTTAGCACTTAGATATACCAACTTTTTTAGTGATAAGACAATGATAATTCTGATAATATAATTAACATTCCATAAATCCCATCTAAATTAGATATCCTCTCAATTAATTGTTCCATGTTCAAACTGTCTAGCATATTATACAGAGATTCAAATTCCTCAATTATAATTGTTTTTCCCATTTGTCACTGTGGGAAAAAACTCTCTTTTATGTAATTCATGCTTTTATGAATTCCCAATTGTCTTACCAAATCTACTGATGATGTTAATGAAGCTGTGAGGCTGATTGCTGCTGCATAGAACAGTAAAAGCCTCTCTGGATTTCAAGGCAGCTACCTAGTTTGTCAGCAGCCCAAGAATGGGATTCAAGGAGAGCCTGCAACCGTGGTAAAGAGAGAGGGGGAGAGAGATGTCTGTCTGAAAAACACACAGGGGATTTTGTTCAGGGAAAAAGCACATGTGGCCGGTGGAGGGGTGGCTACCTAAAGGCAGAACCAGCCAGTTTGGAACCCAGGTGCCTCTGGAGTTTGGATATAGCATCTAGACACTGTTTCAGAGAGGTTATAAAAGGAAAATCCCAAACATTTTCCCAAAGCTTGGGGATAAAAGAAAAGAAAGTCTGATCAGGTGGGATGGGAGCACCATGTGCAGCTCTACCCTGTGCCCATGGCTAAGAAGCCTCAGGCAAATTACTTTTTCATGAATTCATACCCAAAGCATTGGGTGCCAAATATAGCACAAATAATAAAAGCCCAGAGACAGATATTGGGGTTCAACCTGAAGAATCAGAAAAGCAAAGCAGCCAAGCCACTAGAGAGCTCTTACCTCTAAGAAACCCTCACACTGAAAGAGAGCTAGTTCCTATCTCCTCCCAATTTATATTCCTCTTTAGTGCTAGGATTAAAGGTGTGAGGCACCACCATCTGGATCTGTTTCTGCACTGATCTTGTGCAGCCCAGAGTGACCTTGAACTCACAGAGATTTGTAGTGATGAGGCGAACAGGCCTGCTTTTCGTCCCTCCTGGCTCCCGCACGGCTAGCTTCACCCGAAATAATTACATGGAAACTGTATTCATTTAAACCCTGCCTGGCCCATTAGCTCTAGCCTCTTACTGGCTAACTCTCACATCTTGATTAACCCGTTTCTAATAATCTGTGTAGCACCACGGGGTTGTGGCTTACTGGGAAGATTCTAACCCACGTCCACCTTGGGCTGGAGCTTCATCGCGTCTGACTCACTGCCTTCTTCCTCCCAGCATTCTGTTCCGTCTACTCCACCTATCTAAATCCTGCCCTATCAAAAAGCCAAGGCAGTTTCTTTATTAACCAATGAAAGTAACACAGATGGATGACCCTCCTCCATCAGAGATCCATCTGCCTCTGTCTCCCACATCCTGGGATTAAAGGTGTATTACACTACTGCCTGATCTCTAATGACTTAGTTTTATCTTCTGGTCTTCAGTCTAGCTGCATTTATAAAACATATATAAAATATCACTATAGTGGAGGAGCAACAGTGACCTCCACTGTCTCTTCTTCCCCTATCCAAAATGGGCCTGCATATCTTTCTAAACCTCTCTATACTACTTCCTTTGTCTCTCTATATGATATTTGTCCTCCCAATCCTCTATTTGAATTTTTTGCAAACCTATCTTTTGTTCTAGGTAATTAATAGAATCTCCTCCTTGTATTTATTAGGAGCAGTTTATAATCCCAAACAAGACAAAATTTTCAACATTTAAACATTATGTTTAAACAAAATCTAAACATAAAAGTATTTGCATTTGAATCAGCTAGTAAGATATCCATATAATGATAAATTATAGATTGATAAAATTGTTTATGAATTATTTCCAATGGCTGTTGTACAAAATATTGATACAGGATGGAGATGTTTACTATCCCTTGAAGAACTTTCCACTGATATCTTTTAACAGCCTGGGAATTATAAATAGGCACTGTGAAGGCACATTTTTCTCAGTCCTGTTTTTTGTAAAGGTATAGTAAAAAAGCAGTCTTTTAAGTCAATTGCTATAATAGATTATCCTTTGGGTAATAAATAAGGCAAGGGAATGCAAGGAAATTCTCTATAATGTGCCCACTGACTGGATCACCTTATTAATATTTCTTAGATCTGTTACCATTCTTTGTTTTTAATGACAAATACAGAAGAATTCCTATCAGAGTCTTTTGGGTAGCAGCCCCTTAGGCCCCTTCAGGGTCTAGTCAAGATGCTACAGCCCATGAGGGAAATAACTACAAGATCTGAGTGTGGGTGAAAGAAAATGAATCAGCTCACACAGTTCTTCTCATAATTTTTATTGTCCGTTTTTTCTCCTCCAAATTTTCTAGTTTATGTACACATACAGACACAATCATCAATTCTCTGGCAATAACAAGGTTACAGGACTTGCATTTTTTCAGGGTCATAAAAGCAGATAATAAGTACACAAACTGTAATTATATAACTGTAACTGTCAGCTTTATGATTCAAAGTGGGAATGGTTTGTGAAAGCCTTTGTGGAACTCTTAAGGGGGAAGGCAGTTAATTAAGAGAGGGAAATTAAATCATTAGAGGAACTTAGGAGGGGAATTTGTGTGTTTTGTTACATTCTTAAGTGACTAAGCAAAGAGCTAAAATGTTATCGGTAGAAACCATGAACAAGACAGGAATCATCTTTTACTCAGCTTGCAGCTTTTTCCCAGGGGGCAGATGGAGTATCAGGTAATTAGGCAACTACATAAACAAGCAGGGGAATACTGCTGCATTTGATCTGCATCAGCATTTCTGCCAAATGTTTAGCAGGCTGGTGCGGGGGGGAGGAGTCAAATATAAGAATTACATTTACACCTAAGTGATAGAACAAGGAGGAGGACTTTTAGTAACATAACAAAAAATCAGGACCATGACTCTTTCCAGCTGTCTGGACTAAAATAAACTATGGCTTTGTTCCTGTGGTGTCTGTGAAAAAAGCATTGTGTTTGTTCAGAGTTGGGCAAATGGTTAATACCTTGTTTCTGTTATCTCATAAGGTTAAGAGAAAAATGGTTAATCTTCTAAGCTAAGATCTTGTATCAATAAACTGAGGTGAAAACATTAAGTACAGAGCATTAGTAGCCTGTTTAGGATTATAACAGCGTTAATTGGGATAGCACTTTCTATATTGATATAGGTGAATCCAAGGCAAGCATTCTTCCTGTCTTCTCTGAGGGCTAAACATCAGCCATTTCGGACATACATGTCTGAAATGTCCTTGGGTGTCTGTGAATGTCTCAGTTGAGATCTCATTGTCTGCACATTAATACTGACCAACTGCCTGCCGAAGGAGATAATAGCAGAGGGGCAGACTTCTAAGTTTATATTGGGGAAACTGGAACATGGATCTGGTTGTGAGAACAAAAGTTTTTGCTGTGTGATTACTTCACCAGAATCTCACATCGCTGGAGGGAGTCATCCAATATACCAATGCTTAAGGGAAATTGTGCCCAATGAACAATTAGCACATTGTAGTTCTGTAGGAAAAATCCCCAAGCTGTAATGTAAGGGAAAGAACTGGTGTGGGACAATTCTATATTCTGTCACTTATGTTTTAAATAAACGCTGATTGGCCAGTAGCCAGGCAGGAAGTATAGGTGGGACAACCAGACAGGAAGTAGAGGCGGGGCAGTGAGAACAAGAGTTTTCTGAGAAGAAGGAAGCCCATTCCTCCCCAGTCCTCTCCAGACACCGGAGAAGCAGGATGTAACCTGCCCTGCTGAAAAAGATACTGAGCCATGTGGCTAACTTAGATAAGAATAATGGGTTAATATAAGTTATAAGAGTTACAAGAAGCCTGAGCTAATGGGCCAATCAGTTTATAACTTATGGAGACCTCGGTGTGATTTTCTTTGGGACTTACTAGCTGTGGGAACTGGGTAGGACAGAAACCCCAACAAAGCAGGCCCTCATGTTACAAAGAACTGTGGCTTCACACAAGAAATCTGCAAGGAGGACAGTTAATACATTCAAAAGGCAGCATTCCTTATTGCCTTACAAAATTAGGTTATCTCCATCAGATGTGCATCTGGTGGGTTGACCTCTGAACTCTCACTGTATAATTCTGCGACCTGCCAAGGACTGATTGCTTCTTCAGTATGGTGATCATTTAGCTGCTCCTGTACCAGCTGTTCTACTGTCCGTAATTTTTCTTATGTTAAAGGTTCCACCCAGATGGGATTTTCAGTTAATTATTTTAAATGTAGGGAAGTTGGTAACTTTGAAAGACCAGCAGCTGTTGTGTCTTGCTTATGCACAATCTGAACAGTCAGTGACTCTTCTTGATAATATCTTTTTTATATTTCTCTCAGAGGCATTCTTTATTTTATGGTTTGTTTCTGAGATTGAGGAATGCTAATCTGGGTTTACCATTGTTGTAACAAGTCACACCCCCATAAATTCATTGCTATTGGTCACATATGGCTTTAATTTCCTTACCTATCCTACTGGCCCTATACGTTTGGCCCACCTTGTTCTTTTTTTAAATTCTTTTACCAGAGGTAAAGTTCCAACACCTGGAAACTGAATATTTACCTTCTGAAGAAGCCATTCTGGATGCCAAGATGTTGGAGAAATTATTGTTACATCCAAACCTATGTCTATAATTACAATGTCATTCACTTGTGTTTTTAGCTTTGTTCTTTGAACATTTAAAGAAGCATTAAGTTTTTCAATTGCTCTGTGGATGAGTTTCACCAATACTGACAGGGAATGTTTGAAATAAATTTGAGATTGGCGCCTGTAAGAGGTCCCTAAGGTGTTTCCCAATGGCAAAGGATTATCTTGTCTGTCACTTGTTGATCTGCATTCATTGGTCCAATGTTGGCCTTTGCTGTACCTTCTGCATATTTCAGAAGGTCGGGTCTTCTGTTTGGATCATGTCTTGAAAAAGCATTGTTTCTGGGAATGCCTTGCCTTTTCAGATGACCTTATTTACCACATTAAAACATCTGACCTTTTGAACTTTCTTAAAATTTTTAGAAATCACTTCTATCCAAGTATCATCATGAGTGTGAGATCCAATATCAACTATATTTCAGATCCATTCATCTATGGGGTCTGATCTTGCCTTTAAAGGCCTAATCATCCTTTTGCATTCTGAGTTATCATTATTAAAAGCCAAGGATTCAATTTATATTTGTCTAGCTTCTTAGTCCGATAACATTTTATACACAGCTAAAGTCAATCTTTGTTTAAAAAAAATCAGTGAAGGGTTTTTGGAGCCTTGTATAATTTTAGTAATGAATCAGTCCTCTTTCCTGATTCTTCATCCCTGTCCCAAGCATCCAAAGTTGCTGTACAACATATGGCCAAGATGTGATCATCAAATCTAAACTGTCTTTGCAAATCAGCATGCTCACCTTCATTGAGAAGCTGGTCTTGGGAAATTTCCATACCTCTGGCCCTACTCCATTGTTCTGTGATCCTAGCTTCCTTTCTCCCCCTTATTTTTCATTGTAACTGAGAACTACCTTCTAAGATTGCTGTAGCTAAAGCTTTTCAGTCTTGTGGGGGTATTTCTGTTCTGAGTTCTCTATGAATTTAACATTTGTTTCACAGAGTGTGAATGCATACCATATGAAACAACTGCTTCTTTAAATCTTTTCAAATCTAACATTTCTACAGGATCCATTTAACTTCTGATAGCCTTGGGGCTGCCTGTCATCTGGTACTTGTTCTTGTATGATAACTGGATATTGGTTTTCTAATAGCCTTGGGTTGTTCCTCTTCAGTTTCATAATTCAATGTGGTAGGTTCTGTTCTAAATTACTCTGTCTGTGTGTGAATATTTGTCTTAGTTTCATTAGTAGATCTTTCTAAGGATTGTATTTTATCAGTCAATTTTTTTATACTTGGAACCAATATCAAGCTACTTTTTAAAGTATATAACATGAATTACCAAAGTGATAATTATAATTAACATGTCAATCCCAGCTAAGCTGATTATTCCTCCATTTAATTTTTTTCATTTTCAAACCATACAGCGTCCTCTCTGTATCATAATATTGCTCCCCATTCTTAACGTTAGAAAGACTTTTGTTTTGAAATTTTCTTTAAAGACTTTTGAATAAAATTTCATTTCCTCCTTAAGAATTCCTGGGTGTCTCACCAGATCTGCTGACTTCTCAGTTTTTCTACAGCAGCAGTGTTTGACTGTGGGGAGTGCCTCGGGGTACCTAGGTAGCCAGGCTAGTACCGTGTGCCCACTGGAGTGGCAGCGGGACGCCGCTGCACTGCACGATCTGGGTCGAGAGCACTTGCAGCTTCTTGCATATCCCCAGGGGCTGAGGGTGTGCAGCAGTGGCAGCAGCAGTAGAAGACTAGCAGGTGCAGGCAGGTGTCAAGGCAAGCAGGCTGGTCCAGGGAAAGCCCACAAGCTTCAGGGAGAGGGAGTGAGCCACCTGAAAAATGGACACGGGGGAGGGGGATGTGCAGGAGAAACCTGCTTGGCAGGAAGTGAGGGCACAGAACTGACTGAATGACAGCCAGCAACTGTCTCGGGATCAGGTATCAGGGTAAAAAGTGGATTGATCAGAGAAACGGTGGGGGAAACAACCATTGGACTCCTCTCTCTTTCCTTCCTCCATCCAAAAAGGGCCTGTGAATCTTTCTAAGCCCCTCTTTTCTTATTAAGCCCCTGCTAATAATTCATGGGTCTCTCTCTATATGTCCTGGGTCCTTCAAAACTTCTATGGCTAATCCTAGTCAGCTAGTAGTAGCTAGCTCCACCCTCTGATTCAAGGTAAACTTTATTGTTAGTACCAGGAGTGTCAGAGTCTGGTCAAAATATCAGTGAGACCATGTAGCCCTGGCTGTCTTCAAACTTGCTGTAAAGACCAGGCTGGCTTCAAATTCACAGCGATCACTGCCCTTGACTCCAGAATGCTGGGGTCACAGATGTGCACTTTTCTTGCTTTTTCTGCATGGCAAGTTTCTTACTCCAAACATTGTAGTAAATTTCAGTTTGGGTATATCGTAAATGTTGATATTCCTAAGTGCTCCCAGGTATGGCTATTGTTACTCAAAAGGATTTCACCATTTTGAATCTATCAGTGAAGGTTTGTGAGAGGGTAATATAAAGTAGCCTTTACAACCTCTGATTTATAACTCCTAATATATGTTCTAAGTGCCTTGTGGCCATCGGCCATTAGTTCTCCTGCCTGGCATGTGTGAGTGCCCTGTGGCCATCTGTAATTTGCATGTGTGAACAGACAAGATTCCTAACCACCTACTAACTAAATTATTATTCTTTATGACTCAATTGGCAGGTTCCCCCCCCCCCCCCCCCCCGTCTGTCAGTAGTTTCTTCACACACAGTGTTTAGTACTTTGCTGAATACATGAGCTATCTGGCTTCATGGTTCTCTTTTTCTCAGTGTGCCTCTTACCTTATGATACTCTGTCCCATCAACTATAGTCACTTTGATTTTCTTGATTTCTCAACTCCATTTCTGTCATCAAATTGTCTACCGTTTGTTACTTTGTGTTTCCCTCCTGGCAACACAGAATGTCTTCCAGGGCAGTAAGTTAGTATATAGTCAGCTTTTTTTTTTTTTTAGAGTCATTTATTTATTATGTATACAGTATTCTCAGTATTCTGTCTACATGTGTGCCTCAGGCCAGAAGAGGGCACCAGATCTCTTTACAGATGGCTATGAGCCACCATGTGGTTGCTGGGAACTGAACTCGGGACTTTTGGAAGAGCAGGCAGTGCCCCTAACCACTGAGCCATCTCTCCAGCCCCCTATAGTCATCTTTTCACCGCTGTGGCAAAATACCCAAGAAAGACAACTAAATGGAAAAACTTTCTTGAATTCCCAGTTTCAGAGATTTTAGTCCATGATCACTGCATTTTGTCACTGTAGACTTGAGGGGACACAGAGTGTGAGTCTTCTGACCCTTGACTTGTGCAAGGTTAGCAGTCATCCTACTGGACAGTAGTCCTCAAGACAGTTCACACATACTACTTCAAGACTACTTCCAAGTGGAACGGTTCTTCAGTGTAGTAGGGACACACACAGAAATCATTGAATGAGGACTAGATCTTTCTCTTCAGGCTATGACAATGGTAATAACTTCTTAAGGACTACCCTCAAGTATCAGAATTGAAACAGTGATCAATCAGACCACTCCTTGATCAGAACTGCTAGAATTATGCATAGCCCTGCCCCTCCCCCACCTAGATCCAAAGCTACGTCAGCCCTTGAAGATGGACTTGTGATCACAAGGCTCTTTTGGTGTTTGTTGTCACAAGTGTAGCCACATTAAATAAAGCTGTCTTTGCTTGTTCCCCCTGACCCCCCCCCCAAAAAAAAAACAGAAACAAAATAGCACCCTGGTTTAGTTTGATTTGGTTTTGAATATTTGTTTTCTTGGTTTTGAGTGAGGGAGGTTAAATCCATTCACTCTATTTTGGCCAGAAGTCATTACTACTCTTTACATCTTTTTGTTTTGATTCAAGATCAATATATGGCAGGCGTTACCTGTCATGTTTTTGGTTTTTATCAAAGACATTTCACTACTTTTTCATGAGCCATGAATTGACATTCCAGGCTGGATTTGTCTGTTTCCTCATCAGTAATCAGGTTAAATTTCTGTACTGCTTTCTTGAATGGGACTTTAAGTGACCTTTCATGCTGAGTTTGATCACATGTAAAGTAGAATGTTGAAGATCTTCAAATTATTATTTTTATATACTGTAATTTGAGAATATCCAGTGGCTGACGGTGGCACTTAGGAGGTAGGAGCTCATGGATCTCCATGAGTTTGAGGCCCAAAAGGTTTATATAACAAGTTTCAGGACAGTCAATGCTACATAAGGAGACCTTGTCTCAAAAAACAAACACAGGAGGAGAAAGGAGAAGAGGTGAGAAGAAGAAAGGATGAACCCATGGAATTTTGAGACCTTAAAGATCCTATTCTCAAACTTCTTTTACATGGCTGTTTTTGATAACCTTGTTGCAACTAATTATTACTTGGTAGTTACAAAATCTTTTCAACATCAGTTAACTAGTGTTTTCTTGAAGACCTACCCTGCTTTTCTTTTTGAGTATCATTAGGAATTCAGATTATCTTTACATTATATTGTATTTATTGTATTTCATTATAATTTATTATTCCTCCTTTGTTCTTGCTTTCTCTTTGTGTCTATCAATGTGTGTGTATGTATATGCACACACACACACAAACACACACACACATGCACACATAGATCAAATCCAGGGCCTTGCACCGCTACGCAAACACCATGCCAAAGAACTGCACCATGGCCCTTATTCATTGGAACACAAAAATAATCCAGATTTGGTCAATGTGATCCATGTTGCCATTTAACCATAAAGTATGGGTTAAAGTGGGCTATTTTAGGCCTCACATAATCTCTACTAATCTAATAATAGGAATAGAGAAAAGCATCCCTAGGTTGGATGCTTGCTCAGGCCCTGTGCATGACCAACCCAGAGTGAGACTTGAGTTGAGGAGAGTTGCTTCTACTATCAACATCTCCTAGTTCTGTTTTTGTCTCCTGTTTTAGGCGTGTCACCTGGTTCTGTTCCTGTCACTTTTGTTAAAGGCACACACACACACACACACACACACACACACACACACACACACACGACACTTGCTCTTCTGTTGAACACCTCTGTCCTCCTCCTTGATTACTTTCAGTATCAGAGAGCAGCAATTTGCCATTGAGTCTCCACCCAACTGTACATGCCTCAAGAACTCTGTCCTCTGCGACCCTGTGGTGGCCTTGGCCTGCCTCTTCTGTACCTCAGTAAGGCTTTTTCAGTAAACCAATTCTCTGTTTTTCTATTTACAGAATCTTACCTAGACATATGGCCTGCTGCCTCTGCAAATATAAAACTGATATTGAGGTTGTCTGCAAGACAGTCAAACTGCATTGCCATACTGGATGTCTGACAAACACCACACATTGTCGTGAGTCTCTTGCCTGATGAATGTTTTAATTTTATGTCTTACTTTTTAACTAGTTATGAAAAAGACTCATCCACACCTTCTCTTTTGCTGAAAGTTGGATTCTCAGCTATTATTGCATGATTAGATAATAGAACTGTTCCATATGCAGAAAGAGCAAGAGAAAGGGGTAAATGGGAGAGAGATAACATAGATGACCACAGACTCTTCACTATGCTGTCTGCCTGGTATCCTGCTTCCAATAATTACTTTTGCATATAGTACACTTCAGTCTGTAAGCTGGCTTTATGTACATTAGGTCTCAAGTGATCTCCTACTTTTGATATCTCTAGACAGATTTTGTTTGGTTTCTTTTCTTAATTTTATAAGTGATGCCTTTTTTTAAATTTATTTATTTATTTATTAAAGATTTCTGTCTCTTCCCTGCCACCGCCTCCCATTTCCCTCCCCCACCCCCAATCACGTCCCCCTCCCTCGTCAGCCTAAAGAGCAATCAGGGTTCCCTGCCCTGAGGGAAATCCAAGGACCATCCACCTCCATCCAGGTCTAGTAATTTAGAATCTGAGAGCAGTGAGTGCTGCCTCACTGTGCTGCTGGAGCCGGGAGCTCTTCCATGCCCACACCGACCACCTCCCTACTTGTTTTGAACCTCAGGCTTTTCTATCGCCAGATCATTCGTGTAATTTTAAGTGTTTTTCTAAACTGAATATCTCGGCACATGGCAATAATCCCAGCTCCTCAGGAGGCTGAAGCAAGATGATCCAAGTTCAAGGCCAGTCTAGGCAATTTAGTGAAAACCTATCCCACTTTTTTTTAAAAAAAAAAATATTTTAAAAGGGGACAGGGATACAGCTTGGTATTATAGCTTGTGCTTAGCCCTAAAATATTTTCTATGTATTAGGTTTATTAGCAATAACTTCATCCAAAATATGACCGTTTTCTTGCCTAAATAGTTTGAATGCAAGTCTTTAGCCTTGATCTGGAGAAGAGAAATAGAAGTGGCATTTGACTGTCTATATGAATGTCATTTATTTTTAATTTAGGAAACCAATTACATTATTCTTTTTTTTCCCACAGAAATGGCAAATAAGCATTTCTCTTATTTTACACATCAGAGGTGTCAACTGCTGTTGCCTCTTGCTTGAGTTATCACTTCCTAATTCTGAGCAGTCCACAGACACACATTTTTCTTTTCACCACTCTTTCAGGCCCTCACTACCACCTCAAATCCTCTCAATTCTCCTGGGAAAGAAACACAGCTACACAGTGACCTACTTGACCTTCCTACTACCAGAAGCTTTGTATTGTTCCCATGTGGACCTGGAAGAATGAGAAATGAAGTGAGAACAGGCTTCAGACAAGAGTAGCTCTGACCTTGTGCATTTTATGAGTTCGAGTAATGTTTTATCCAGAAATTGCTATTCTATAAATTGATTTTACATAAGAATAAAACCCAGTACATTAAACATGTCTTCACCTACACCTCATAACCCCCTTCACTCAGGCAAGAACCAGAAAGATGCACAGAGAGGATGCTCCTGTTTCAGGAGCTAGAATACATGGCAACAGAACCTATAGGAAGAAATTGGGCGGGTAGGTGGAGAAGGACACCCATCCAGATGTGAATGAGAGGCACCTGCTTTAGCATTTCTGGCCTCATTCCCCTCAAAGGTTGTCCATCACCATCGTTAGCTGAGGTTGTATCAACAGAGGGCACATTGAAACGATGGAGAGAGGAAACCTAGTGGGCCTCTCGAATCTGAGGCAGATGGTGTAGATGTAGAAGCCTGAGGAGGTTCAGTCAGCCATGCAGAGAAGAAAAGCTGGCTTTGTCTTCAGGCTCTGGGTCTCTCTCTACTGGTCCACTGGCTGTCTTGAATAGACTTCCTGTGTGCACACTGTGGAATGTTCCCAGGTGGTGCCTACTTTGCCAATGACACTCTTTCTTTCGGTTGCTCCCATTTCACAGAATTTAGTTTAGTGTGTAGTTTAGTGTGTTTACACACACACACACACACACACACACACGGCATACCAGTATTTGCTGGCCCATAATTTATTTGACTACAGTGTGTGACTATGAGCTGAGAAAGGGGTAAAAGTATTCTCTGACTAAAAACAATCTCTCCATCTCTGACAGTTGAGGAAGCATCTATAGGGAACCCAGAAGGGGCATTCATGAAGGTGTTGCAGACCCGGAAGGAGAATAACAGCACTGAACTCATTATTGAACCAGAGACAGGCTATTCAGACAAAGAAAATGCCATGTACTCCAGCTCCATGGAAGAAGAGATCGACTTTAATAATGAAAATGATGTTATGAGTGCCCTGAATTACATACTGCCATATTTCTCCTAGGGAAATCTGGAAGATGTAGTATCAACAATGTTACCATACATTAAACTGCTGTTTTCTCATGACCAAGATTCAGAGAGTTCCTTGGGATCTTTGCAGAATGATACACAAAGTCTTTTTCCTACAAATGAATCTGAATCTGGTAACTTCACTATCAAAAATAAATTGAATAAACTTTATTTTCTGGAAAAGTTATTAGATGAAGAAATTGATGAGGTTAAAAAGGAAGAGAAAACTATACTACATAAGGAGAAGTCTAATAATTCAGGTAAAAAATTTAAATGACAAATATTTGGAAAGAGTTGGACACCTGCCCAGGCAGAGGAAAACAGTCTTGCAGAGATTGAGAAGGCAGAGAAAAGACTCCACAGCCTGAACAGAGTGCTCAAGAGGACAGGAAGCATACAGAAAAGGCACTTTAAGGGAGTGAGTGACAAGAGCCTGTGGGATAAGCAGAGTGTCCAGACGCCTGTGGAGAGTATTGCCAAAGACGGACAGCTCGGGAGCACACCCACAGTGGAGTATCAGCAACTCAGTATTGTTCAGAAGATCAGAAAATTAGTGAGAAATTCCTTCCACCCAGAGCCCTGCTCCCCAAGGAGCATGGGGAGGCAGTGTCTTCTTCCCCAGAACAGTCGCTGGTGGACAAGACTCTCACTACAAAATCGCTGCCTGAGTTCATAGACAGACGAAAAGACTTGTCTTACACCATTTTTGTTTTAGAAAGTGCAAATTTAAATGTGAAAAGAACGAAGGGGTCTAACCCTAGTTTACTGTCTGAAAAGACACATAGAAACCTTAGGAAGAAAAAGTATCATTTCCGGTTGATTGCAAAGAGTCCAGCATCCTCTGCAGTGAGGAGCCTGGTAAATTCCCCTGCAGGAGGGGTCTTTTCATCTTTAGGAGACCTGAGTTATGCAGAAAAGCCTTTTGCACAATTAGATGCTGCCTTAGGACCTCCTTCCAAAAAACCTCTGGCTGCATCTGATATTGATAATATTGAAGAACACATCTTTGAACCAACCACCCCTATGTCTGAAGAACCTATATCAGAAAATATATTCCCTGAAATGACTGCTGTAGAGTCTCTGAGGTACTCTGAGAATCCTATTGTAGAGTCTCATGTGCCTACCTCCGATTTAATTCCAACAGACATCACTGTGCCTGAAGAAGCTGCATCAGAAATTATACCCTCTGAGAATCCTATTGTAGAGTCTAATGTGCCTGCATCTGGTTCAATTACAACTCTTCAGCAAGCCAGCAAGCCACAGTTAGACTTCATCTTGGGGCCTGACTCCCATGAATTTGCTTACTCGTTGCTGATGTCACCAGGTGAACGCTTTGAATCTCAGCTAAACCAGCAGCTGCGGCCCCTCATCCCCAACAACAACGTGAGAAGGCTTATTTCTCACGTTATCAGGACTTTGAAGATGGACTGCTCTGATCGCAGTGTGCAACTGTCCTGTGCCAAGCTCATCTCCAGAACCGGCCTCCTGATGAAGCTTCTCAGTGAGCAACAAGAATTCAAGTTGTCCAGGGCCGACTGGGATACGGACCAGTGGAAAACTGAGAACTACATCACTGAGAGCCCAGAAACCCAAGGTGGACAGAAGGGTCTGGAACCAAGTCAGGTGAGGACAATGTTGGAACTGAGTCCCCTGTACCCTCTCAGTCATTTAAGCAGAAAGACTGGAGGCTTCTATTCCAGATCTTGTATTGTCCACATAACACTAGCCCAGCCAAGACAGTGGTTCTCACTATGGTTCTAAATTTATTGACAGAAGGCAACCTAAAACTCAAAACATAAAAATTGTGTTAGATAGGTAGCACATTTAATTTGGTACGTTCTTTTAAAATCTGCAAGCTACTAATGTAGAAAAGTTTTATTATTTTTTTCATATTGTCATTTTGTTTTATAGTGTTGGGGATTAAATTCAGGACCTTGTATACATAATATACAAGGACTTGATCACTAAACTATATACTGTAGCCCATAGTCTTGCTTTTGTTTATTGTGCTATTGGGGCATTCTGTTTTGTTTTGTTTGAGACAGGGTCTCACTATGTAGTTATATCTAGCCTAGAAATTGCTGTGTAGACCAGGCTGGCCTTGAACTTTCAGAGATTCACTTGCTTCTGTCTCCAGAGTGCTGGGATTAAGAGCCTCACCAAGCCCAGCTCTTAGTTTTATTGAGTTAAAGTCTTTTTGTATAATCCAGGATATCCTAGAACTTACCTGGTGTTCTAGGTTGTCCTTGAACTTATGGCAGTCCTCCTATCTTAACTTCCCGATTGCTAGGTTATATATATGTTACCATTCACAAGCCCAAGAAGGAATTTTAAGCAATTAGCCTTCACTTTCTGTCATTCTTTTAATTTTATTATTATTTAATAGCCACACAAATGTCCATTCATTTATTTCATATATTCCAGCGCACAAAAGAAGTTCCAGGATATGGCTACAACAACAAAGTCATCTTGGCAATATCTGTAACTGTAGTATTGACAGTGTTGATTATCATTTTCTGTCTCGTTGAGGTAAGGACAACAATACATTCCTGTGTCCAGCATGTGCCCGGTCTGTGTCATAGGTTTAGAGGCCGCGAACTGAAAACCTGAGCCACTGACCCTCTCTGTCTACAAATAATGCCCCCGAGTGTCCACAGGTACTCTGTGAAGTCGGGCTCCTCAATGTCAGGTCATTATGTAACGTTCTGATTTGGTGTCAGACTGGTGGTGTTGCGGTGAGAGGCTGTGGGAGCAGTGGAGAGTTCTCTGTCAGTGAGGATGGTGGAATTTTGAGGCTAGAAGGCAGAAATCATCATGGGGTCAGTTCATGACCTCCGGGAGGATGTCCTCTGGCCCCTGTACAGGCAGCACCTCCACACCTAATGTGGTTGTGACCTCCAGGGAAATCTCTGTAAAGTCCTATATTGCTCTTTAGTGGTGTGTACTGTTCACCACTGTGCTGGAATTTATTCACAGTTTCATTATTTTTTCTGCCAATTTAGATGATACTCTGTGAGTAGAGTAAGCATGCCCAGTATTTTGCCTACAGTAGATAACAGTGGTATTCAAAGAAGAGAAATGACGCATTCCATCAATTCTACTATGAGGGTGATAGAAATCAGTACTTATTAAAATAGCATCAGAGAAAGATGTTTGTGTACTTCTGTAGTCCTTGCTCCTAGGAAACAGAAGCAGGATGACCCTTAGTTCACAGTCATTCTCAGCAATGTAGTGAATTCAGGCCAGGGATATATGAAATGCTATCTTAAAAAAACAGATTAAATAGTAACAGACAGAGAAAAGCAATGGACAAACAGTGCGGGGACTGTTGGGGTCTGGGGATTTATATGGCCTGTGCATGCTAAGCATGAGCTATATTCCTAGACACTTAAGACTTTTGAGTAATTTAATAGTTTAGTCAACGGTGGAAAATGGAGTAAATGGTAAGAGAACAATTGCCTGACTGTTTTGTGGCCAAGTAATGAAAGCTTACTCCTTCTTACCTTAAAGAAACCATGCGAGAGAGAAAAAATAGCAGTGGTTTTAAAAATAAATGTGTGGGGGGAAGAGCTGTCTGTTTCCACTCCATAGGCAAAGGCCTTTGCTGGGTCTGGACGCTGTCTTCCACATCCTTCGGGATAGAAGGCTTGTGCCTGCTGAGCACAGCACAGAGTTCTCCATTCTTTGTCTGATCTAATCTCAGACTCCTTGGGAAGAGCTTATCAGCCTCTCCTAGGGTGAAGAGCACCTAGGCCCAGTGGCCAAACTAACAGTAAATCTCCATTCAATCCCCTGATCCCTAAGCCTGCACCTGGACCCTTCACTGATCAGTTTCGCCCCCTCAGAGACAAACAGGAAGTACTGGGAGTGTGAGAGTACCAGGAAACCATTGCAAACCACCCAAAGCGTTAATATATTTCGTGGTAAAACAACCCAGTGGAAAAGGAAAGTGTCTGTAGCCGAGGCCACTCATCTGCCGGCCTGTGTCTCCTCCTGTATGAGTTATGGATGTTCTTGTTCTCAGGGTGTTGCCACCTCAGGGGACGCAGGCTCCTTCTGTACTACGTCCTAGCTCTTGTCTAGCACTGTTTTCTCATTTGTACATTTTCCCACCGCCCCAGGAGAAAAGGAGCTTGAGACAGGGTTTCTATAGCCAGAATGACCTGGAATCCACTATGTACCTGAGGCTGACCTTCAGCTCCTGATCTTCCTGCCTCAGAATCACAGGCATGTGCCACCAAGTCCAGCTGGTGTGCTGACGTCTTTGTTTTGTGACTTTCCACCCTACTGATTTTCATATTACTTCCAGTATAGTTTTAGTTGATCTCATCAGCATTTTGGTTGTCTGTTGTTTCCAATACAAATAGTACTAGTTTTTCACCTGTCTTCCCAATTTAGTTTCCTTATTGTGTATTGAGCCCTTCTTGACAGGGCCACCCTGCAGCAGTGATAGAGGAGACCTCTGGACACCTTAGGCCACCCCGCAGCAGTGACAGAGGAGACCTCTGGCCAGGGCCACCCTATAGCAGTGATAGAGAAGACCTCTGGACAGGGCCACCCTATAGCAGTGATAGAGACATCTTGCTCTTGTTCTTGATCTCTTCAGCAGTGCACTTTTTAGGCTTTTGCTGTATACTTAGATGGAGTTAAAAATATTTTGAATCACCTGACCATGATAGTGCTTACTTTTAATTCCAGCACTCAGGAGGCAGAATGCTGTGAGTTCATGACCTGCCTGGTATACAAAGCTAGTTCCAGGACAGCCAGGACTGTTAAACAGAGAAACCCTATCTCAAAAAACAAAAAATTCATACTTTTAACAGAAATTATTTTTATTAAGAAGTATTTGCTGAATTTTATCTAAAATAATCAGTATAATATATTAAGTGAAACCTAAAGGATGGTGTTGTGAAGAGACAAAGAAGGGCAGAATGGGCTCCTGAGCTCACTGAACAGGTAAGACTTTAGGTAAGTAAAAGGAATTAGTAGATTTAGAAACAGTGGTCATTGTGATAAGCAGAATTATGTTTTCTCCCCAAACAGGTTTATTCCCACAGAACAAAAGAGGAAGATGAAGAAAGGTCCATAGGGTAAATATGAGACCATCTTTCACAGAGAACATGAGAGTTAGCAGAGAACTTGGAACTCACCTAATTCCCTCATCTGACAGGGAGAAGAAAATTGCCAGAAAGAATATGATCCTCTCTGTTGTTTTGCCTGGCTCCCAAAGAGGCACCTGGCACTAGCATGGATGCCTCTGCTGCCACCAGGCTTTCAAAGAAAGAGGGTGAAATCAATAGGCTTAGGCTGTACCAGCTTTTGTTAGTGTTGTCTGCTCCAGCTAGAGACTTCAGAATTGGATGCTTTGGAGAAGAAGCAGGGGAGCCCAGAGTTAGAGTGCAGGGCTGTGAGTGTACAGAGGAGGAAAGTCCATATCCTCATCCTGTTGGTCACCTTTTGAGCCTCTTCTTTCTTTGAGTGACACAAACCTCATAGAACTATAGCTGGGAGAGATTATGGACAATAGTTACCTTTCTTCTAAAGAGGAAATGAAGGACAATGGCAGAAATGTCTGGTCCTGTGGTCACTCTCTGGGGCATGTCAGAAAGAGGACCATTTTCTCCCTGGTGGAGCCCTTGTTTTTAGTTCCTCTCTGCTCAGGCTTTGGTCATATTTCACATCAAATCTGTACAGCGTATATGTCTGGAAAGTATGCTCTGAGTTTCCTAATTGTCCTTGGATTCAGAAAAGATAACTAATGTGTGTGTTGGTTCTCGTCATGTACTTTACTGCTTTTTTGGAGACATGGTTTCACACTTAGGCTGGTCTGGCACTCACTGTGTAGCCACGGCTGGCCTCAACCTCACAGAGATCCGCCAGCCTCTGCCTCTCCACCGCTGAAATTAAAGGTATTATGCACCTTTATGCCTGACTGGCCTCAGAATCTTGTTTCAGCCTCCCAAGAATTGGAATCACAGGCATGATCTATCATGCACAGCTACCTGTGCCCTTTAAACTGCTCTTACAACTCCTCAGCAGAGGCAGGCTGCAGGGTGAAACCCCGTGAGTCTGTGAGCTGTGCTGTGGACTTGGGCTTTGTACTTGGAGGATAAAGCAGCTAGGCAAGCAGGAACAGCCCCTCCCTCACCTCAGCAAGTCTGCCTGTGAGAGCTGATCTGCAGGAGAGCAAAGGGCTCCTGCCTAGAGTGGCTTCTTCAGAGGGAGAAGTTGGTTCAGTGGAATAAGTGGGACTACTGTCATGCTGGTGCCTCTGCTCCAGGACAATTCACAGGCAAAGATCTCCCCAGGGAGATCTTTTGGAAAGTTCCTAAAAGCCAGATATGCATGGAATTGTTGTTAAGTCCCAGTGCTGGGGTGATCTTTGTTATGGGGAGAGCCAAGATGTCCCCAGACAACACCACACACACACACACACACACACACACACACACACACACAGCACAATCACTAACTGTCTTCTGCTTGTGTTTTCTTCCAAGGAGTAAGAAATGCTACAAGGACAGTGAGAGTCAGGTAAGCCCGAGACTCGGTGCTGTGGCTGGAGAAGGTGGGGCTAACAGAACTAATGTCTCCCCTTCTGTTTCCTAGGAAGGATTTTTCTGGCTAAGGTGGCCACAGTGGCTTAGGGATATGTATAGACCTCTTCACGACACACACAAGAAAAACATGGCTCAGGATCTACAGGACAAGGAGTCCTCTGGAGAGGAGGAGATTTTCAAAAAGGATGTACCAAGGTAAATGTCTAGCTCAAATGAGGAGCTAAGGGCAAGATGCTCAGTGGCTCACAGATTTATTCAAACGTGACATACGAAAAAAGAGCATGACTGAGGGAATGCAGGTCAAGGAGTCCTCTGCACAGGACGATAGTGCCATTCAGGATGTACCATGGTAAATGTCTAGCTCAAATGAGAAGCTAAGGTCAACTTCCTCATTTCAAAGTTTGAAAGCCTTGGCATTGCTCTTCTTCCAGGGTCGTCAAGGGGGAAGTGATGCCGCCGGCCCTGAAACTGTCAGTCACTGAAGCAGAAGAGAGTGAAGGAGCTGATGACACTGAAGGCACAGAATGATCTGCTATCATTTATTAATAAATTACTTTTGGTAGATTCGTGTCAAAAGCCTTTGTACACAAGTGAAAGACCCCCACTCAATATGAACAGTAGCTAGCAGCAGTAACGTCATTTTTGCAAGGCTTGAACTTTTGAGCAACATAAACGAAAACTAGGACAAGGAAGTTCAACCACAAGGCAAGGGTGGAGGGCCAGACAGGATGTCTGCAGTCAGCCACCTGGCCCCAAGCAATGGGGAACTGAGCAAGGGAAAACCGTTTGTACCCTAGATAGAGCCAAAGTAGACAGTATATCTGATTACCAGGAAAGCCCCCAAAGCCCCAGACTGACCTTATATGAATTGTCCAATTAAAACCCTGTAACCATGCATCTCGCTTCTGTAGCCGTGCTTCTCGCACCCCTACCATATAAAAGCTCACTGCCCCAGCCTGTAGGTGCGCTAGTCTCCTGAGAGACTAAGACGCCCCAGGTACCTGTGTACTGAATAAAAGCCTCTTGCTGTTTGCATCCGGAGAGTGGTCTCGCTGTTCCTTGGGAGGGTCTCCCCAGTCTGAAAGACTGCCTACCACGGGGGTCTTTCACAAGTAAATGAAAATCGATGTAGAGCAGTTGATATTGTGGGCCAGTAAAGATAGCTCATTGTGCTATATTCCTTTACACTGTGTGAATATATGTCACTGTGATTGGTTTAATAAAGAAGATGACTGGCCTATAGTTAGGCAGGATAAGTTTAGGCTGGAGAACCAGACTAAGAGAATGCTGGGAAGAATAAGCAGGAGGGGGCCTCAAGAGACGCCATGAGATGCAGAGCAAGCAGAATGGAAAGTACGTACAGGAGGTAACGAGCCTTGGGGGCAGCACATATATTAATAGGGATGGATTAATTTAAGTTAGAAGAGCTAGTCAAGGGGCTAGAGAGATGGCTCAGTGGTTAAGAGCATTGCCTGCTCTTCCAAAGGTCCTGAGTTCAATTCCCAGCAACCACATGGTGGCTCACAACCATCTGTAAAGAGGTCTGGCACCCTCTTCAGGCCTTCAGGAATACATACAGAATATTGTATACATAATAAATAAATAAATATTTTTTTTTAAAAAAAGAGCTAGTCAAAAATAAGTCTAAGCTATTAGGCAAGCATTTATAATAATATAATATTATGTCTTAGTGTGGTTATTTGGGAACGTTTGGCAGAACAGAGCTGATCCGTGGTCTTGACAGAAGCCTCCCCTTACAGCTCATTGTGTAAAAGCAGTTGCCATGCAAGCCTTGTGACCTGAGTGTGAAGCAGAACCCAAGTAAATAAGATAAATGTGGAGGTTTGAAGATGGCTCCCCTAGACTCATCTATTTGAATAATTGCTTCCCAGTTGGTGGAACTGTTTGGAAAGGATTAAGGAGGGTGAGGCCTTGTTGGAAGAGATGTGTCACTGGGGGGCTTGAGGGTTCAAAGGCCCAGGCAATTCCCAGTTCTCTCTCCTCTCCCTCTTCCCAATCCCCACATCCCTTCTACCCTCCTGCTCTCTCCTCCCCAATAATATTTTTTCTTTTTATTTATTCTTATACAATGCCTCCTAATCACAGCCTCCACTCCTCCCAGTCCTGTCCCTCCTGCCTACCTTCCCTCTGCTCCAGATCCACTGTTCCTCTGAGAAAAGAACAGGCCTCTCAAGGGTATCAAGTGCACACAGCATAACAAGATGCAGTAAGACTAGGCACAACCCTCATTAAGGCTGACAAGGCAACCCAGTAGGCAGGAAAGGGACCCAAGAGCAGCCAAAAGAGTCAGATACACCCCACTCCCATTGTTAGGAGTTCTGCAAACACCCCAACTAAATAACCCCAGCATGTAATTAGAGGACCTGGCACAGACCCATGCAGGCTCTGAGACTGCTACTTCAGTCTCTGTGAGCCCCTGTGCGTCCTACTTAGCTGATTGTGTGGTCTGTGTTCTGGGGTCCTTGGCTCCTCTGGCTCCTACAATCTTTCCTGCCCCAAGCTCTCCCTAATGTTTGACTGTGGATCTCTGTATCTGCCCCCACCAGCTGCCTGAGGGAGCCTCTCTAAAGATGATTGGGCTAGGCACTGATCTAAAAGTATAGCAAAATATTGTTAGGAATCATTTCTTTGACTTTTTTTTATCAGTTGTGAAGAAACCTTGTACCATGGGGAGGGGAGGCCTCTTGGACCACGGATCAGCACAGACAACACAGAAACACCTGCTATCACAGAAAGATTCTTTATTAAGCAGTGAAGAAACAGCAGGTGCCCTTGCAGGTATCATTTTTAAGAAGAGAAAGAGGGGGGGTGTCTATGTGAGAATGGGCTAGGATGTGGTGGTGTTTTGATTGGCTGTGTTAATTAGGTGAACCAAAGGGGCTTTTCATTGCTAGACTTTGGTAGTCATGCTCGGGCATGAGTCTGACGTAAGAAAGTATCCAAATACGGGCTATATGGGTACTTTATGGCTAGCTTTACGGATACAATCTGTGGTTAACAAGGGAAAGGGGAGGGGCAAGGTCTGCCACTGCCATATTTGACCGGGCTTGTTAGGGCTCAAGTTCTGTTTGTTCTTTCCTAGGTCTCTGAGCCATCCAGCTTTGCGTTCCTGGCCATACAAAATATACATTTGAGGGGTAGAGAGATGGTTCAGTATCTAAAAGCACTTGCTGCTCTTCCAAAGAACCTGGATTTGATTCCCAGCACCCACACGGTGACTCAGTCTTACAAC
The DNA here is from genome assembly GCF_018167655.1 of Microtus oregoni. Classification (NCBI taxonomy): domain Eukaryota; kingdom Metazoa; phylum Chordata; class Mammalia; order Rodentia; family Cricetidae; genus Microtus; species Microtus oregoni. The sequence continues at coordinate 4,303,379 of NW_024544600.1, forward strand.
TCATAGGAGATCTGATGCCTGCTTCTGGCCTCCGTGGGTACCAAGCATGTACATGATGCCCAGACATACATGCAGGCAAAACATCCAAACAGAATTTTTTTTTTTAAAAAAAAATTAAGCCTTTGAATTGAAACTTTAGACTCTTGTATCAGGCAGTGAGACTGGAGTAGAAATATAAACTCAAATACCCACTCTGAAGGGAGGGTCTGCAGGCCTGTGGAAGATTGGACCCGGCCCCTGCAACAGGCGCATGCCGGTTCTGGGAACCTAACCTTGCTTCTTGTTTGTTGTGTTTCTCCAGCCCCAGTACTAGGCTGAGGAAAATCGGATTTGGCCGCTGTAGGCGCTGAGAGAGAGACAGATAGCCTCGGCTGCCTGCGCTGTGGTAGAAACTGACCGAAGGAAGGACGGACAAGGCGGCCATGCGTGGTCCGGCTGAGGAGCACGGGTCTATAGTTGGCGGGCAGTGAGCCAGAGTGACCCCTAGCCGGCCGCACTCCTCACGTTCACGTCTTGGGCCTCCCACAGCATTCTCTCTCTGCTCACAGAGTTCTCCCAGCTTGACCTTCTGTGTAGGATCCGGGTCTTCCCGAACGCTGCAGGTGATCCCGGTTTCTACATCATCATCAAGTTTTACTGGGGGAGGGACGCACAGAGAACCCCAAAGGCATGCGACCAGAAGCTTTTTTTCCCCAGGCTTTCTGGAAGGTTATGTGGTTTTATTGTATTTTATATTTTATTTTATTTTGAGACAGGATTTCACTACGTAGCTCTGGCTGCCCTGGAACTTGCTTTGTAGACCAGGCTGACCTCGAACTCCAGAGACCGGCCTGCCTCTGTCTCATCAGTCCTGGGATTAATGGTGTGCACCACCACCGCCCAGCAGTTACATGATTCTTTTAAGGGTTCCTGGCCATGACTGTGGTGTGCCCAAGAGTACTCCTGTAGAATATTTCATATCAGTTTATGTTGTTATTTATTTTTTAAACTCTTCATCACAAAAATTTGGCTTCTATTGCGCACGTGTGTGCGTGTGTGTGTGTGTGTGTGTGTGTGTAGGTAGGTAGGTAGGTAGTAGGCACAGAAGGCGTGGAGCACGGATGTTGAGTCAGAGGATGACTTTATGGAATCAGTTTTCTCCTACCTTTACTTGGGTTATAGGTATTGAACTTAGGTCTTGAGGATTGCATTGACACACAGCAAACACCTTTACCTCCTAAGTGAACTCGCTGCTGCTGAAATTCTGTTATTTTTATGTGGGTTTAAAGTGTGAGTTTGACCAACTTTGTCACTTGTGACTTTATGTTCATTACTCAGAATGCCTGTCTGAACTCTGATTCCCAGAAGATGGACAAAGCCGTGGTTCTTAACCTGGGGGTTGAACGACCCTTTCCCAGGGGGTCACCTAAGGCCATTGGAAAACACAGATATTTACATCACAATTTATAGCAGTAGCAAAATTACAGTTAGGAAGTAGCAACAAAAATAATTTTATGGTTGAGGATCACCACAGCATGAGGAGCTATATTAAAGCCTTTGGAAGGTTGAGAACCAAGGTTTTAATACCTTAATGCCTTATAGAAGCCCTAATCCACATTAACTGGCAGTCCATTTTATTTTCCCAGAGATTTAGAACATCCCATTATGTCCCTCAATTCAACCACTTGACTGGCTGTTTTATCTCTCTATGTGCTGTTGACCTTGCTGCCTATTCTTATTTGTATTGGTTCCTCATGGATTAAACCTTTATTGAGTTTGAGAACTCCACTCAGTTGTAATTACAAGTATGCTTGTCCTCTTTTGTATACTGTTAAGACCTTATTCCACTCTAGACCACCCACTTCCTAGAGTGGAAGTGACTACCTGAAGACGTTCTTTAATTTTTGGACTATGCTCTACCTGTTCCTAGCCTAGATAGGTCTCATATCCGCTGTGCGATGTTCTTCTGTTTCATTGGCTAATGATTAAAGCTATTTTGGCCAGTGGCCTAGCAGAGTAAAACCAGACTGGAAATCGGAACAGAGATAAAGAGAGAAAGTGGGCCGAATCTTAGAGAAGCCATGTTGCTGCTGAAGAAGGACATTAGAACCTTACTGGTAAGCCATAGTCTTCTGGCGATACACAGATTAATAGAAAATGGTTAATTTAAGATGTAACAGTTAGTTAATTGAAGGGGCGTGGTCGATCAATATGTTAGAATTAACCAGACCAGCTTAATGTAATAGATTTAGTTTTAATAAACAGAAAAAAGGGACCTTACAAAACCAGGGTTCCAGCGACCAGGAGTGCAGGGAACAAAGAAGAGGAACCTGGATGTTTTTATCTTTTTCACTTGGCCTCAGGGGGACACACCCTAAACAAAATGTGATTGGACTTCCCAATCAGTTAATAAAAAGCTAGTGGCCAAACTGTTGTAATTAATATGGTTTCTGTGTGGTTATTCGGGTCCGGATGAATGCGCGGCCCCCACCTATGCATATCCATTTAGATAGTATAGATAGTATTGGAAAGATTAGAAATCATGAAAAATTGTAATTAGTTCCTGGTACTGTTTAGATAGCAAAACCATTTCATAAACTCTAGATTTTAAGAATTTCACAAGTTACTGGGTGGTGGTGGCGCATGCCTTTAATCCCAGCACTTGGAAGACAGAAACAGGAGAATTTCAGAGTTCAAGGTCAGCCCGGTCTACAGAATGAGTTCCAGGACAGTTAGGGCTATACAGAGAAACTCTTGTCTTGAAACCAAAAAATAAAAAAGTAAGAAATAATCTAAAAAATTTACAAGTTAATCCCACTAAGAGCGATAAACTCAAGATATAGTCAAGAGGAAAAAGTGATCATATTAAGTCTATTTACTTAACACAGAGCCTTGGGTTACAACTCCCCCTCCTCCATTTGTTATCCAATTAGACTATAGATGTGTGCTATCCATATAGTTTTGCTATTTTTTTCATTTTTAAATACAGGAAATATTTTAAAGTAAAATCAAAAAACGTCTTCACCTTAAGAGGAGTTTTTATTTCATCCCATCACACCCATCAATGCCATGAAGGAAAATGATTGACAGCCAGAACTGTAAGGGCCTCAGTAAGAGATGACTCCTGCTGCCAAGCCTGACAGCCTGAGTCAGAGTTCCAGAACCCACATGGTTGAAGAAGAAAATGTTCTGGGCTGGAGAGATGGCTCAGAGGTTAAGAGCATTGCCTGCTCTTCCAAAGGTCCTGAGTTCAATTCCCAGAAACCACATGGTGGCTCACAGCCATTTGTAATGGGGTCTGGTGCCCTCTTCTGGCCTGCAGGCATACACATAGACAGAATATTGTATACATAATAAATAAATAAATAATTTTTTTAAAAAAGAAAATGTTCTGACAAGTTGTCCTCTGACTTCCACATGCACACTGAGGTGTTTGCATGCACACACAGATAGATAGATAGATAGATAGATAGATAGATAGATAGATAGATAGATAGATAGATGATAGATAGATGATAGATAGATAGATAGATAGATGATTGATAGATAGATGATTGATTGATGATGGATAAATAGATAGATGATTGATAGATGATGGATAAATAGATAGATGATAGATAGATAGATAGATAGATAGTTATTATATTATGCAAAATAAACACGAGCCTTTCAAACATAAAATTACTTTCAAGTCCTGGTGTGATGGGACTTGTAATCCCAACACCTAGGAGTAGAAGCAAGAAAAGTCCAGGATAATCTGAGTTATATGCAATACCCTGTCTCAAAACAAAACTAAACACCCATTGGCTGGAGAGATAGCTTAGTGGTTAAGAGCACTGGTTGTTCAATTTCCAGCATCAACATGGTGGCTCACAACCTTCTGTAGCTCTAGTCCTGAAGTGCCTAAGGGCACTAGGTACACATGTGGTACAGAAACATGCAGGCAAAACATTCATACTTTAAAAGCCACTTATTTTTCAAATATTCTCAAATTATCACATGAAATACTGAATTTTTATAGCACTGAAAATATATGCCAATAATTTTAAAACTCTTTAGGTATAAAGCCTGTGGGGAAAGTTCAAGATTAGATCTAAGGAAATAAACTTGCAATTATTTCTTCTTTCTTGTCTTGAAATGTATCTTACTGGTAAAAATAACTTGTTAAAATTAATATCATCTAAAGTGATTTTTATTGGATTTCTTTTTAGGTCTTTATTTTCTTTAACCTTTTTTTTTTTGTTTTTCTGGTTTTTTTTGTTTCTACAGCCTAGCCAAAGCTTCCACTTCCCCACAGTAATTATTTGCAATGCAAAGAAACGTGATAAAAGCACTTTGCCTTAAGAAAACCTACTGGGAAAAAAGAAGAAAAAGAAAAAAAAAAAGCTACTGGGAGCTGGGTGGTGGTGGCAGCAGCGGCAGCGCCCACGCCTTTAATCCCACCATTTGGGAGGCAGAGGCAGGTGGATTTCTGTGAGTTCAAGACAAACCTAGCCTACAGGACAGCTAGGATTGTTACACAGAGAAACCTTGTCTTGGAAAAAAAAAAGAAAATCTATTAGGTGTTGGGCTCCTTGGTGCACACTTTTAAACCCAGTACTGGGAGGCAGAAGCAGGCCTTCTCTGTGAGTTCCCAAGGCTACAAAGTGAGACCCTGTCTCAAAAAAAAAAAAAAAACCAAAAAACCAAAACAAAAAACAACAACAACTTTTTTTAAAAGACAGGGTTTCATGTAAAACAGCCTGACCACCACTGCTATGTAATAGAGTAACCTTGAACTCCTGAGCCTCCTGCCTGGTTTGTATCTTGACGAGGAGGAGCTATATGTCCAACCCTAAGTAAATGTCATACACATTCTTTCAGATGGGTGTTGCATGGACTAAAAGAAACTGAAGGCTTGGAATTAGTTAGCAATAGGAAATAATCAAGAATACAGAAAAGAACACCATCAATGGGAATAAAGAGAAACAAATTTAAAAAAACAAAACAGGAATCGAAGTTCTTAAATAGACAAGGTACAGGAAGACACAATTTGGGCAGATCTAGCAGTCTACCCAGAAAGGTTCACAGGAAATGATGCCAATTTTCTACCGCTTCAAAACAAACTGTACTAAAACCTGACTGTCTAGAACTGAAATCATTTCTCTGCCACAACTCTGGATGTTGTCTGGCTAGGTGGCTCTCATTTGCAGCTCTCCAAAGCTAGAGTCCACTTTGTCTGAGTAAGTGATGGTTCAACAGGGCTGCATGTCCAAGATAACCTACTTACATTATGCTCTTTTCACTTACACTGAAAACAACCAAATAGAAAATGATTAATTGCAGGTGAGATGGGTCACATGTAGCCTAGGATGGCTTCAATGTCCTATGTACTCAAGGGCACCCTTCAATTCCTGAATCTCCTGCCTTTACCTCCCAAATACTGGAATTTATTTATTATTTAATTTTTGTTTTTTTCCAGACAGAGTTTCTCTGTAGCTACGGAGCCAGTCCTGGAACTTGCTCTGTGGACCAGGCTGGCCTTGAACTCACAGAGATCCACCTGCCTCTGCCTCCCGAGTGCTGGGATTAAAGGAAGGCAACACCACTGCCCAGTTAATTTTTTCTGCTTCACGAATTTGCGTGTCATCCTTGCCCAGGGGCCATGCTAATCGTCTCCGTATCGTTCCAATTTTAGTATACGCGCTCCCGAAGCGAGCACTTTTTTTAAAGATTTACTTTTATTCTATGAGTGTTTGCCTTCATGTATGTGTGTGCATCACATAAGTTCCTATGGTTCCTATGGAGGCCAGAAAAATTAGTTGGATCCCCTGCAACTTAAGGTACAGAAGGCTGTGAGCTGCCATGTGGGTGCTGGGAATTGAACCCAGGTCCTCTGTAAGAGCAGCCAGTACTCTTATTGCTGAACCATCTCTACGGTTTCAAGTGCTGGAACCTCAGTTAGGTCACTAATTTATCTCTTAATATATAATTACATTAGAAATAAGAACTTGATTTTAGGAGGTTAGAGATGGCTCAACAATTGAGAGTACGGGATGCTCTTCCAGGGGACCTGGGTTCAAGTCCCAGCACCCACACCAGCAGCTCACAACTGTTCATAACTCCAGTTCCAGGAGACCTGACACCTTCACACAAATGTGCATATAAAGTAGAAATAATTTTTTAAAAAACCCTTGATTTTATTGCTAAAATGGCAGTTGATGCTAGTTGTTTACTGAGGTTAGCTAACGCTGTTCACTGAAGTGCCTACACATCTGTAAACAGCCTACAGTAGAGAAACTTCTCAGTTACCTAGGACTTTTAAAAGTGTTCTAGCCAGGCCTAGCCTCCTATCCTGTAAGCTTAGCTACTCAGGAGGCCGAAAAGAGCATCTCCAGTTAAAGGCTAATCTTGAAAATGTGGATGAGAAGTTGGTTTTGTTTTGTTCAAGGTCAAGGATGTAACTCAGTGGTAGGGCACTGAGTGGAGGGGTCAACCTGCAGTAAAAATAAACCAAAATAAGGAGTGAGTGTCGCAGTGAGGGGATGCAGCATTGCTGCTACCTATGGTGCTACATTGGTCAAATCAGTAATTAGCCGTTAGATCGAGAGCCTACTGTACCCTACCTTGTTAAAAGAGAGAAATTATTTATTTTAAAGTACTGCAACATTTATCTTCCTAAGTTTACAACACAGTTCAAACACTTGAATCGGGAGCTCAGAAGCATGTTCCGAATTTGACTGCATAGGATATCATCTAGTGCGAGGGCATCTACAGGAAACCAATGTATGAAGGCCACAATCATGTGAATCACAGCGAGACCTATCAATTCCAACATGACTGGGGCACAGTGGCGACTCCTTTAATCCCAGCACTCCCAGTAGGCGGACCTCTGAGCTCCAGGCCAGTCAGGGCTACCCAGTCTGTTTTGTGAGTTTGTGTGTGTGTGTGTGTGTTTGTGTGTACAGCATTCCTTCCATGTGTGCCCACAAGCCAGAAGGGAGCACCAGGTCTAATTATAGATGGCTGTGAGCCACCAGGTGGTTGCTGGGAATTGAACTCAGGACCTCTGGAAGAGCAGTCAGTGCTCTTAACCACTGAGCCATCTCTCCAGCCCCCCAGTCTGTTTTGAAAAGCCAAAAACAAGCTCCCTTCCCCCCACCAAAAAAAAAAATGTAGGTATTTTATGACTTCTACTTTCAGGTACTTTTCTTTTGGTGCAGAAAAAGCACTGGATTTAAAGAAAACTTGACTTTTTTAAAATGAATCTCTAGTCACTTGGGTTTCTTTTATTCTTTTGTCTTTTTTTTTTTTTTAATTCCCAAGTGCTGGGATTATGTTTCACCACCACTTGGCTGATGGGGAGGGCAACTTACTAAGCCATTTTATTTACTTTTGTCTTCATTACCATTTTTTTTCTTCCTAAGAACTAGTGTACTAGGGCTGGAGAGATGGTTCAGTGGTTAAGAGCACTGACTACTCTCCCAGAGGACCCAGGTTCAATTCCCGGTATCTACATGGCAGCTCACAATTGCTTTAACTCCTGATACTCCCACACAGATATACATGCAAGCAAAAACAAAATGCATCTTAAAAAAAAAATACTAGTGTACTTCCTATTATTGAACCAGTTAGTTTTGCCATTATACTTTTTTTTATTTTTCCATTCAAAAAATTTACACTTCTTCCCCTCCCCCCATTCCCCTCCCGCTCCCCCACTTTCCCTCCTCCCTCCCTCTCCCTCCTTAAGAGAGGGCAGGAAACCCTGCCCTGTGGGAAGTCCACCCCCCACCACATCCAGTCCTAGGAAGCTTTGCATCCAAATAGACAAATAGACTAGGGTCCCAAAAAGCCATTGATAAAGGCACTGGGACTTGTTTCTGCTGCATTATACTTTTCTTTTCGAGCCTCAATTTATATGGCTTTTGTCATAACTTCTCTTTACATAACTGCTTGGTTTTTGACCTTTTTCTTGCAATTTCTTATTTTTGAAAGTAGGTAGGATATAACCTTGAGTTCTCCCTCCATTCTTCTGAATGAGAATAATTTTTATATTTTCTTAAGTTACACATAAAAATCATAAAGTAATAGAATGCTTAAAAACTCACTTTCCATCTCACTACATAGAATGGAAGTCAAATGGACACCTGAAATACTAAGAAGCCTGTGTCAAAGGTGAACTGGGACTGAAAACAAGCAAAGAAATAGACTGTGGTCAAAAATACATGAAATCTTGTCAACATCTTTTTATGCCAAAATCGATTCTAAGGGAGCAAAATGTTCTGTAAATTTTAACAGTAACAGTAAATTTAGGCACTGATGTTAACTAAAAATACATATTATGAACAGTCAGCTTCTCTCCTGTAACTCAGTATGTTTTCTAAAGCAATAAAACAATTCAGCTTTGTCTCAAAACTGAAATTCAACGTATTATAAGAGTAATGTGAATATTATTGGTTTTTATGATGTTTTATTTATTTTTAGACACAGGGTCTTGTTGTGCAGCTCAGGCTAGGCTGGAACTAACAGCAATCCTCATGCCTTAGCTTCTGAGTGCTGGGATTACAGGGATGCAGCAACCACACTTCTGTGATCTTGAAAGTAAATGTCCTTGTTTCCAATATTTTCAGTGTTGATTATTTCCAGTGACTGTCTGCCTCATAATGCCTCTATAAAAACAGAAGCCAGAAAAATCAAACAATCATTTATAAACAATCTTTTTTATAAATAAGGCAGTAAAAATAAGTATGAAAAATAAAGACGCCCAAATTGGCATGGCTTCTGGAAGTCTCAGGCAGAGTGAGAATGTGGGTCTAACTTTAGTTCTAGGATCATCCTATCAGATTATACTGTAACTTTACCACCAACCACAGAAACTTGATTAAGAACATTATTGACAAAAATAAAACACAGTGGGGCTGAAAGATGGCTCAGCAGTTAAGAGCATGCCCCTGTAATCCTGGCCCTCCTGTGGCATATCTGGAGGCAGAGACAGGAGAATCCCTGGGAGCTTGCAGACCAGTGCAATGAGATGCTGTCTCAAACACAGTAGAAAGCAAAGACCAACAACGAGCTTGTCCTCTGAACACCCCATGACAACTGTGGATCACATACAACCACATTCACCCACATACACAAATGTGCACACATGCATCACACAGGAAAGACACTGGTAGAATGGTGTGTGTGTGTGTGTGTGTGTATGTAGAGGCCTGATCACACCTCAGAGTGTCATTCCCCAGCTGTACACCCTAGTCTTTTAAAGACAGCCTCACTGGCTTGAAGCCTAGGTCCAGCTGTCCTGGCTGCCTCGTGAGATCCAGTGATCTGCCTGTCTCAGGTTTATTTCATGTGGGTTCCAAGGATAAAACTCTTATCTTCATGCCGGCATGGCAAGCATTTTATTGAATGAAGTATCTCCCCAGCCCATGATGAAATGATCTCTAAGTTTTTCTCTAACAATGTAGATATGTAATAACTATATTTAAAATGTTAAGCCTGTATCCTAAAAATAAACAAAACCAGGTGTTGAATCAGGTTATGTGAGCTTTTAACTTTATATTTTAACATAATAAACACCTAAACTTATTTGGTATCAAACTGATTTTCCAAGTACAGCAATAGATAATATAAATTTCTAGTATTTATTCTTCCCAAAATATTTTTTTTGTTTTGTTTTGTTTTGTTTTTTTGAGACAGGGCTTCTCTGAACAGTCCAGTCCTGGCTGTCCTGAAACTCACTTTGTAGACCAGGCTGACCTCGAAGTCACTGAGATCCACCTGCCTCTGCTTCCTAAATGTTGGTATTAAAGGCATTTGCCACCACCACCCTGTTCCAAAATGAGTTTTTAAAGTAAACTATATTATCAGCTTATGTTGTATGAGCTGTGTCCACAACATGATAAAACAAGGAAATGACATTAAAACACTGGAAGTGAGTACATGATATACCTATAATGTCTTCATGAAAGGTGGTGGTGCATGCCTTTAATTCCAGCACTTGGGAGGCAGAAGCAGGTGGATCTCTGTGAATTCAAGGCCAACATAGTCTACAAAAGAGAGTTCCAGGATAGCCAGAGCTGTTGTTACAGAGAAACCCTGTCTCAAAAATCAAAAAGCACACAAAAGTCGTCACGAAACCCATTATTATACCAATTTTTAAAAAAAAGTCACACTGAGGTACTGGAAAGATGTTTCAGCAGTTAAGAGCACTGCTGCTCTTACAGAAGACTTAAATTCAGTTTCCAGCACCTCCATGGTATTTCAGAACTGCCTGTAAGAATTCCTGGGGATCCAATATTCTCTCCTGTGCTTTACAGACATGGTACACAGACACACAAGCAGGCAAAACACTCATAAATCTTGAAAATATTTGTGTGCATACAAATCTATTTGTGTTAGCTTTTCATCACTATAATAGCTGACATAAAAGGTTTATTTTGGCTCAGTTTTAGAGGTTATAGCCTATGATCAGACAAACTCAGTGCTTCCAGGTCTCTGGTTGGTTTGCCAGATGGCAATAGCTGATGTACACATGATAAGACCAAACTGTTCACCTCAAGACCAGGAAGCAAGAGAAAAAACAGACCTGGAGTCCCACAATCCTCTCTGAAGTACATCCTCAAAATGATCTAAAGATTTCCCATAAGGCCCTACTTCTTAGTTTCTACTACCTTCCAATAATACCTCCCTGGAAGCAAACTTTTAGCCACATTAATCTTTGATGGCTACTTTATATTTTAACTTTTTATTTTGATAGATGAAGTCATACTATCAATATTCATGTATGTACATCAATTACCCGAAAGGGTAATCATATTGATGACATGAAATAAAAGAAAATCTGTATCTTTTTAATTTATCATACACTCTAACTCTAAGATGAAATCCAAATGCAACCACCATCTGCCAGGTAGACTTGTTTGTCCAAACCAACTGGAGACAGTAAGTAGAGAAAAAAAGACTGAATTCTCCCTCAGTGGCAGGGTTTCTTTATATAACCCTGGCTGTCCTGGAATTCACTCTGTAGCCCAGGTTGGCCTCACACGCAGAGATCCACCGGCCTCTGCCTCCCAAGTGCTGGGATTAAAGGCGTGCACCACCACCGCTCAGCATTAGGGAACATTTTTGGCTCTTGCAGAAGGCTGGGGTCTGGTTCCCAGCACCTTCATGGTGACTCAGTATCATTTAACTTCAATTCCAGGGGATCCACCAACCTACTCTGGCTTTTGTAGGCACCAGCACACACATAGTGAACGAACACACATGAACACACACACACACAGGAAACACCCATACAAATAAAAATAAATTAAAAAAGAAAGTGGAAGTAGAAAATTGACTCCCCAAGTTGTCCTCTTACTACAAGTCACCATGGCATATGCATACAGAAAAAAAATTTTTTTTCCCAGAAGAGTCTGTAACTATTTCCCATTCATATCAAATAATTCTGATTCACTCATGGCATGAGTGAATGTGTCTATATTTTAAAGAATATGTGCTTATATTTAAAGACTATCAAAAACTTCTATGTACTACAATGAATATCACATGGCGAGTCTAACTGTATACTGAGATTAGTTTTGGGTCAGCACTCTACCTCTTGTTCTCGTGACCGTTTCCGGAAATTCAAAGACGCTCCTGCCTGTGACGAAGGAGCAGTGATGGCAGCATCTCGAAATCCCTGAGGCTGCAAGATGAAGAATACACGAACACACTTAATGAACATTTAAAGTAAAAATTAATTTTCCAAATAGTTTTTAAATAACACTGAATAAGGATGTTCTCTAAGACTCCAATAGTTCAGTGATGAGGCCCAACACCCTTTTGCCCAAGTTAACAACAAAAAGTTCTCTAAAAAGAATCCTAGTAAGCGTTATGGTACCTGCCGAGAGAAGTGGAAAGTAGTCTGATCTGCTATTTATCTGCTTTACAAATCATCTTCACAATAAAATATTCTGTCTGGCATGTGGTATGCATCTGTAATAATAAGCCCTCAGGCAGCTGAGGCAGGAGGATCAAAAGTTCAAAGTCAGCCTGGACTATATATATAACAAGACCTCTTCTCAAAAAGACAAAACAACGGCAGGTTGGGGATAGTAAGGGCAGTGTAAACACTAAGTGAAGAATTCATTTTCAGAACTGCTTTCCATTGTTCTCTCTATCCTTACAAGATGGCTGCTTAGTGTGGTGGCTCACACCTTTAATTCTAGCACTCGGGAGGCAGAGGTAGGCAAATTTCTGAGTGTGAGGCCAGCCTGGTCTATAGAATAAGTTCTAGGACAGCGAAGGCTATGTAGAGAGACCCTGTCTCAAAAAAAAAGCAAGGGTTGGAGAGAATTGGCTCAGTAGTTAAGGGCACTTGTTCTTGAGAAAGACCCAGGTGGAGGCTCACCCTCCTTGGACACCAAGCACACAAATGGTATACAAATGATATATAAATTTTAAAAATAGGGGGCTGGAGAGATGGCTCAGTGGTTAAGAGCATTGCCTGCTCTTCCAAAGGTCCTGAGTTCAATTCCCAGCAACCACATGGTGGCTCACAACCATCTGTAATGAGGTCTGGTGCCCTCTTCTGGCCTGCAGACATACACACAGACAGAATATTGTATACATAATAAATAAATAAATATTAAAAAAAATTTTAAAAATATATTGAATAATGAAGCTCAAAGGTCATGATTAGCTTTGTAGTGAGTTTGAGGGTGACTTGGGCCTGGTGTCTAGTGATGTAAGTGTTCAGGAGAGTGACATTAAGTGTGACAGCTACTACAGACCAAATACTAACACCAGCATTATCCTTTCTTGCTGCTGATATTTCTGAAACAGGACCACATACTTTTTAGGCTGCTCTTGAACTACTGATCCCCGTCTACCTCAATCTCCTAAGTGTAGGCCATCATGTCCAGCTGTACCTTTTCCTTTCTGAAAACTTTTAACATAAAAGTCTGTAGAAGATTTTACAGATGCCATGAAACATAAATATTTCCTCTGTTTTCAAAGATAATTTTTTTCTTTTTCTTTTCTGGCTTTTTTTTTTTTTTTTTGGTTTTTTGAGACAGGATTTCTCTGTGTAGCCCTAGCTGTCCTGGAACTCACAGAGATCTGCCTGCCTCTGCCTCCCAAGTGCTGGGATTAAAGGCGTGCGCCACCACCGCCCAACTGTAACTACAGTATTCTGTTAGTACTGTTTTGGTGATGTTTTCCCACCAAAACTGTCTTCAAACATGCTTGCTGCTTATAAGATTAACAGAAACCATTTGTACATGACCCCTTCAGATATTTACTGCCCACCAACACCAAAACCCCACTCTGATTAAATAATACTAACTGTGATCTGAAATGGTATTGTGGACTCCTTCTGGCTTGGCGACTTGTACAATGTTGCAAATCTGTTTGAAGAAAAAAATACATATAAACATTACTTTAATAATTAGGTTGCATAGCTGATTTCATAATTTAAATGTGCAGAATCTTATCAAGTGTTCTCAAGAACATAATTGTAGAGAAATATTAAGAAACAGAAAACCTTCCCTCACAGGTTACCATGCGGATGCCTTTAGTTTCAAGTAGGCAGAAGTAGGATTTTTTTGAGCCCACAAGTTCAAGGCCAGTCTGTGTCTTAAAACAAACAAAATCCTTCTTTAAAAAGAGCCTATCTTAAAAAAAAACACAAAAAGCAAAATATAAAATCAGATGTTACTAGTCCATGAGATAATATCTAAGCTCAATTCATATTATAAATATTATTCAAGGTTTTAGGTTTTTCTGTTCATATTTAAAGTGTTCATTTTTATTATCAGTTTATAAATTATTTTCATATTTTTAAAATAAATTTCTAAAAAACATGAGAGTATACAACTTGATGGCAGAGTGTTTGCTTAGCATTTCCCAGGCCCTAATTCCCTAATATCAGTGGGGTACTTTTCTGGAAACTAAGCAAAAGTTTCAAGAATTAAGGCCATTCTATGCTATCTAGTAAGTTACAGGCCAGCCTGGGCTACTTGAGAGTCTATCTCAAAAACAAACAACAAATAAAAAGCATATAAGACTTCACGCAATCTTACGGATGGGCCCATAGCTCATCTATAGTAGGAGAGCTTATATTGAGCATGCTCAAAAGTCCTCGTTCAATTTCTAGTACCCAAAACCCAAACCAAACAAAACCACCATATTCCCCTAGAAGCAAATATTTCACAAAACTTAAAGACAATTTAGTTTCAAACAATAAACAAAAATATCTTGATTCTTTAGCGACTGAATTCTGATTATCATAATCTGATTGTCATATCTACAGACTTGAAATCAACAATTCAGAGGAAAAGCACTTCTACTAGGGAATAAAAGAATTGCATGCAATATTATAATTATCTTCTTGAAAAGTTCTTACAGGACAAAGGGAAAGAATTCATGCTGACCAAGTTAGGTTTTAGTGGCTGCACTGGTGCAGTCTTTTCCAACTGACTCACGCAGTCTCTACCTCCAGAGGCTACTGCACAAAGTCCGTGCCTTCCTTTCCCTTACAGCCACAGTAAGGGCTGGGGAGGTGGCTGCGGAGTGCAGAGCACTCGCTGCTCCTGCAGAGAACTCAGGTTCAGTTCCCAGTACCCACAGGGCAGCTCACAACCATTTCTAATTCCAGTTCCAGGGGATCCAGTGCCCTCTTCTGACCTCTGTGGGCACCGGACATGCAAAAATCGGCAGGAAGACTACTCACATCAAATAAATCCCTTTTTATTTGTTTTGTTTTGTTTTTTTCGAGACAGGGTTTCTCTGTGGTTTTGGTGCCTGTCCTGGAACTAGCTCTTGTAGACCAGGCTGGTCTCGAACTCACAGAGATCCGCCTGCCTCTGCCTCCCGAGTGCTGGGATTAAAGGCGTGCGCCACCACCGCCCGGCTAATAAATAAATCCCTTTTTAAAAATTAAATAAAGCTGGGAGTGGTGGTGCACCCCTTTAATGTCAGCACTCAGAAGGCAGAAGCAGGCAGATCTCTGAGTTCAAGGCCAGCCTGGGCTATAGAGCGAACTCCGTGACAGCCAGGGCTCCATTGACAGATAAATATATATATCCTCTCCACCCTCCAAAAAATTTTTTTCATGAAACAGAGTTTTATGATAAGGCTTTTTCTATTCTTTTTTAAGGACTCTTGCAGTCCTAGGCTGACCTGGAACTACACAGGCCATGTTAGCCTCGAACTCAGACTGTTCTCCTCAGTCCCGAGTGCTGGTATGTGCCAACATACCTAACCACAATATGAATTTGAAAGAGAATCAGAAGGTATGTAATGCAGCTTTCTAGGAATAAAATAAAAATATAGTATCGCTAAGCTCAATGCTGCCCTACAAACTGCCTCAGTTTCCTTCTTTATTAGAGCACTTCCACACTAAGTTCTCTAGGTTATGCCAATTAATCACAAAGCAGAAAGGCTGGCATAAATCTGTTATTTTTTTGAAGTTCAGAATAAAAGACTTCATAGCTTTCAGTGGCCTACTTTAAAGAAAAGGAAAGCAGGTCCATTCTCTTGCGCAGCAGCTTTAGAAACAAACACAAAGGCTCCATGCTGCCATGATTTTATTTTAAAGAATAATACTTGTGAAAGGCAGGTAAATACATGGGTAATAAAAGGGGAAAAAATGACAGACACAATTTCATGCAAGAACTATATTAAGCAACTAAGAAACACCATCCTATTTTCCACATGTATTAGTCCTAACGCTAACCTCAAAAGTTTTCATTTTGTCCTGATTTTATTCTTCAATCCTTTCTGGGAACGCAAAGTACCACCTCCTTCTTCATAGTTAATAAGGGATTTCAAAGAGTATCAGAAGGCAGCAATTCCTTAGCCACCTACATGTTCCAGGTGCATTCACCCCATCATTTAAATACACAAAGAATTCCCTGTGTAGCTGAATGTGCAGTACTAACAGTGTGTTTCTGTTTTCTATAACTGATGTCAAACAAGGCAACAAAAGCAGTGGTTTATGGGTCACTGCAAATCTCAAGCTGAGGACTAATGCTAAGAACCATTAAGTACTCAGTGTAATTAGACTAATATTCTGAATTATGAACTTATTTCTATACTGACCTTTGCGTTTGTTCCCAATGAAAAATAAGCCTTATCGTAGCAGCGTGCCCCCAGCTGTCCCCTAAACAAAGAATTAACTATATAATACCTTTAGAATTTTCAAGTTGCTTAGAAGGTCTCTGGCCAAATACAATCTTAGATTACCAAATTTAGAATAAAAATATTCTTGAGCCGGGCGGTGGTGGCGCACGCCTTTAATCCCAGCACTCGGGAAGCAGAGGGAGGTGGATTTCTGTGAGTTCAAGGCCAGCCTGGTCTACAAGAGCTAGTTCCAGGACAGGCACCAAAAACTACAGAGGGGCTGGAGAGATGGCTCAGAGGTTAAGAGCACTGACAGCTCTTCCAGAGGTCCTGAGTTCGATTCCCAGCAACCACATGGTGGCTCACAACCATCTGTAATGAGGTCTGGTGCCCTCTTCTGGCCTGCAGGCATACACACAGACAGAATATTGTATACATAATAAATAAACAAATATTTAAAAAAAAAAACAAACCAAAAAAGAAGCCGGGCGGTGGTGGCGCACGCCTTTAATCCCAGCACTCGGGAGGCAGAGGCAGGTGGATCTCTGTGAGTTTGAGACCAGCTCTGGTCTACAGAGCTAGTTCCAGGACAGGCTCCAAAGCCACAGAGAAACCCTGTCTCGAAAAAAAAAAAAAAAAAAAGGGGCTGGAGAGATGGCTCAGTGGTTAAGAGCATTGCCTGCTCTTCCAAAGGTCCTGAGTTCAATTCCCGGCAACCACATGGTGGCTCATAACCATCTGTAATGAGGTCTGGTGCCCTCTTCTGGCCTGCAGACATACACACAGACAGAATATTGTATACATAATAAATAAATATTAAAAAAAAAAACTACAGAGAAACCCTGTCTCGAAAATTAAATAAATTAATTAACTAATTAATTAAATAAAATAAAATTCTTGGACCAGGTGGGGTAGTGGATGCCTTTAATTGCAGCTCCCAAGAGGCAGGTGGATCTTTTTGAGTTCAAGGTCTACAGAGCGAGTTCCAGGAAAGCCAGAGCAGTTACACAGAAAAACCCTGTCTTGAGAAACTAAAAAAAGAAAAGAAATATAAAATAATAAAGTATTTAGTTAAAAAAATAATATTCTTGGTTTTGACCAGGCAGAGGTGGTGTATACCTTTAATCCTAACACTTAGGAGGCAGAGGCAGGGGAATCTCTGGGTTTGAGGCCAGCCTGGTTTAAAGAGTGAGTTTCAGAACACACAGGGCTACACAGAGAAACCCTCTCTGAAAAAACAAAGTATAAACAAAGCAAACCAAAGAATGTTCTTGGTTTCAAAACCTGTGGCACATGAGGAAGATCCTAAGAGTGATAGAGTTTTACTTCTCCAGGAGAGCAATGCAAATCATTGTCCTCTATTTGCTCCATGAAAAGATTATAGTTTCAGTATATTATCCACCTTCCATTCTATAAGGCCTACTATGTATTTTTGACACCCAGTAACAGGGTCTCATTATGGTTCTGATCGACCTGGAATTTGATAGTTAGACCAGGATGGCCTTGAATTTAGAGAACCCAGTCTGCTGCTGCCTCTGGAGTGCTGGGATTAAAGACAAGTCACCAAGGAGGTTTCATTATGCAGTCCAGGCTTTCCCTGGATTTCTGGGCTAAAGTTCCTCCTACTTCAGCCTCATGAAGAGCTGGGACTACAGTTCTGTATCACCATGTTTGGCACACAGAGTATTATTGGGTTTCAATAATACTTCAAGATAGATCTTGAAACATTGTGTTCTAATAAAATCACATTAGAAATATAGTCATGCTGGGCGGTAGTGGCGCACGCCTTTAATCCCAGCACTCCGGAGGCAGAGGCAGGCGGATCTCTGTGAGTTCGAGATCAGCCTGGTCTACAGAGCTAGTTCCAGGACAGGCTCCAAAGCCACAGAGAAACCCTGTCTCGAAAAATCAAAGAAAATAAAAAAAAAATAGAAATATAGTCATGGACTGGAGAAATGGCTCAGTAGTTAAGAGCACAGACTGTGCTTCCAGAGGTCCTGAGTTCAACTCCCAGCAACCACATGGTGTCTCACAACCACCTATAACGAGATCTGGTGCCCTCTTTTGGAGAACACTGTATACATAATAAATAAATCTTAGAAAAAAAAGAAATATAGTCATACCTGTTTGCACTGGTGTGATTTTTATTTAAATAGACCCCTTTCCTCCTCCTTTCCTGCCTAAGACCGTGGGCTTAGGTTTTTTTAAATTTCTTTTTTTATTTTAAGCAGTCAGTGCTCTTAATGGCTAAGCCACCTCTCTAGCTCCTAAGACTGAGGGGTTTGTTTGCTTGTTTTTTGAGACAGGATTTCTCTATGTAGCCCTGGCTGTCCTGGAACTCTGCAGACCAGGCTGGCCTCAAACTCAGAGATCTGTCTGCCTCTGCCTCCTGAGTGCTGGAATTAAAGGTGTGTGCTACCACTGCCCAGCAAGACTGAGGTTTTAATGTCTAGAATCCTATTTTGAATATTTATTTCTCAGGTTTCTAACACAGCTGCCAGAAAGCAGATACTCAATAAATGTGTTAAATTATGAAAGGATTAGTCGGTATCTCAGGACACTGCACTTAGTGAGCAGATGAGTCAGTGGATTAGCAGTCTCTGCTTTCAAAGCTTATAGTATTCAAATGACAAGGTAGGAAAATATTAAAATGAAAAT
Organism: Microtus oregoni; assembly: GCF_018167655.1. Classification (NCBI taxonomy): domain Eukaryota; kingdom Metazoa; phylum Chordata; class Mammalia; order Rodentia; family Cricetidae; genus Microtus; species Microtus oregoni. The sequence continues at coordinate 4,322,102 of NW_024544600.1, forward strand.
GTTTTATCTAATTCATTTACCCACCTAATGCAGGAACAAGTAATGCTTGACTTTTATCAATCTTTGTTGTTATCTGATTTGTTAAAATAACCTATAAGAGCAAAACATAAGAAAGTTAGGACAATGGTGGTGCATGCCTTTAGTCCCAGCATTTGGGAGACAGAGGCAGGTGGATCTCTATGAGTTTGTGGCCAGCCTGGTCTACACAGCTAGTTCCAGGGCAGCCAGGGCTACATAGAGAAACCCTGTCTCGAAAAACAAACAAAAAGTACGTAAACAGTCCTATGAGATAATATTCTGAATATAACAAGTTAAAGAAAATATATTAGAGGCTAAAGAGATGACTCAAATTCAAGACCCAGATTCAATTTCCAGAACTCACATGGTGGCTCACAATTTTTAACAGTGGTTCTCAACATTCCTAGTGCTTTGACCCTTTAATACAGTTCTCATGTTGTGGTGACCCCCCCAACCATAAAACTATTTTTGTTGCTATTTCTTTCTTTATTTTTCACCCCCAGACAGGATTTCTCTGTGTTACAGTCCTCTGTATAACTCACTCTGTAGACCAGGCTGGCCTCAAACTCACTGAGATCTGCCTGCCTCTGCCTCCCAAATGCTGGGATTAAAGGTGTGCGCCACCACTGCCCAGCTTCATTGCTATTTCAGGCCTATAATTTTGCTACTGTTATGAATCATAATGTAAATATCTGTGTTTTTGATGGTCTTGAGGGGGTTATGACCCACAAGTTGAGAAGTGATTTATAACTTCAAATCCAGAAACCTGAAACCCTCTTATGGCCTCCTCTGGCACCAGGCACACATGTGGTACACAGACATACATGCAGGCAAAACACTCATACACACAAACTAAATAAAGCTCTTTAAAATACATTTTTTTTTCTAAATAAAGGCGAAGAGATGGAGATTTGCTCATTTGTTTGAAATTTTAAAAATAAAAATTTTCTGTACTTACCTGCAAACATGTGTTATCAGAAAACATGATAAGAAAAATCTGAAGGAACAAAGAATTCTTATTCTTTTATTTATTTTTCATTTTTTAAGACAGGGTTTTTCTTTTTAACTAGCTGTCCTGGAACTCACTCTGTAGACCACCAGGCTGGCCTCGAACTCAAGAGATTCACCAGCCCGACTCTCAGGTGCTGATATTAAAGGCAACTCCAGGCCTTTTTTTTTTTTTTTAAGACAGGGTTTCTCATTGAATCTAGGATTCTTCTTTGAGTTTGGCTGGCTGGCGGGCAAAACCAAAGAATCCCCTGTGGAAATCCTTTCTGTGCCCTCACCTTCACAATCCTGGGATTACAGGAGTGTAGTGCCATGTTCGGCTTTTATGTGGGTGCTGGGGTATTGAACTCAGGTCTTCACGCTACCAAAGCAAATACTTTATTCACTGAGCCATCTCTCCAGTACCTGCACTTTTTAAAATTCAAATCTTGGGGCCTAGTGGCATATGCCTTTAGTCCCAGCACTTGGGGACAGAGGCAGGCATATATCTCTATGAGTTTGAGGCCAGCCTGGTCTATATAGAGAGTTCAAGGGCAACCAGGGATAGATAGACCTATCTCAAAAAATAACATCAAAATTTTAGCCAAATATGGGTGGTACATTCCTTTGGTCCTAGCACTTAAGGAGAAGCAAGCCATAATGCCATACCTTTAAATGCTTTTTTTCTTTTTGGTTTTTCCAAGATTGGGTTTCGCTGTAGTTTTGGTGCCTGTCCTGGAACTTGCTCTGTAGACCAGGCTGGCCACAGACTCACAGAGATCTGCCTGCCTCTGCCTCCCAAATGCCGGGATTAAAGTCGTGAGCCACCACCACCTGGCATATCTTATACATTTTTATAAACTGCCTTGGTCAGGGAGGTACTGGAGGAGAGGAGGAAGGGGAAACTTTGGTAGGGATAGAAAAACAAAAATACATAAAGTATTCCAAATTTGCCTTAGTCATGGTACTTCTGTCACAGCAATATAAAGGTAAGACAGCAAGGCATAGCGGTACATTCATTTAATCCCAGCACTTTAGAGGTAGAGGCAGGAGCAAAAAGATCTGTTTGATATCAGCCTGGGGACACGAGTTTCCGAACAGACAGAGCTACATAGTAAGACCTTGTCTCCAAAAAAATTTAAAAAGGGTAAGAATTTAGTGTCATCCTTAGATGTATAGTGAATTCAAAGTCCTGAATTTCAGAGCCCTGAAAAAACAAAAACCCAAGCCACTAGCCACCATCTTTAATCCCAGTATTGGTAGTTCCAATGCCCTCTTCTGGCCTCCTTGCACACAGCACTGACACGGTACACAGACATACATGCAGGTACAGCACCCATGCACATACAAAAGACTTAAAAGAAAAAGCACCAGGCAGTGGTGGTGAATACTTTTAATCCCAGTGCTTGGGAAGCAGAGGCAGGTGGATCTGAGTTCAAAGACAGCCTGGTCTACAGAGAGAGTTCTAGGACAGCCAGGGTTACAATAGAAAATCCCTGACTCAAAAAACAAACAAACCAAAACCAGACAAACACAAAAAAACCTAACTAAGGCAGACAGCGACTGAGAAGAATAATAGTGCTGACCTCTGGGCTCCACAGGCAAATGCACACTGTACATGGGCCTCCATGTGTACACACAAACCAAAACATATACATAAAAGAGAAAGGGCTAAATTAAAATAGGGCAGGGGACATACTTCAATGGCAGAATGTTTGTGTAGTATGTCTGAAGTCTTGGGCTAGAGGAGCAGCACCAGCAGCAGCAAAATAACAGAACAAGAAAAACCCACCATAACCTAGGAAACTGTAACACTCTGCAGCCTATTTGTCTTGAGTGCCCTCTACTGGGGGATCTTCAGGATACCAGCACTAAGGATGCTAAATTACAATTAGCAGTAAGAAAGGGCACTATGCTTTAGCAAAAAGGATATGGCAAGATATGGTAAGATGGTAAAGTGGTACTCAGTGGGTAAAGGCACTTTCCATGCAGTCTGACAACTTAGGTTTGATCTCTGGGAAAACATAGTGGAGAGAACTGGCTTTAATCCTAGCACTGGGAGACAGAGGTAAGAGGATGTCTGTAAGTCTGAGGCCAGTCTGGTTTACAGAGTGAGTTCCAGGACAGGCTTCAAAGCTATCCTATCTCAAAAAACATTTAAAACAAAACAAAAAAAAAAAAAACAGAGGGGCTGGAGATGGTTCAGAGGTTAAGAGCACTGACTGCTCTTCCAGAGGTCCTGAGTTCAATTCCCAGAAAACACCTGGTGGCTCACAATCATCTGTAATGAGATCTGGTGCCCTCTTCTGGCCTGCAGGTATAACACTGTATATATAATAAATCCATAATATTTTTTTTAAAAAGATTAAGATTTGGAAACACAAAGAAAAAAATGTATGGTTTTAATTTTACAGAGGAAGTTTTTTATTTACATTTGGTGTATCACAGGTATGTGTTAACAATTTCCCTTAAAAGGTTAAAAAAAAAAAAAAGCCGGGCAGTGGTAAACGCCTTTAATCCCAGCACTCCTGAGGCAGAGGCAGGTGGATCCCTGTGAGTTCAAGGCCAGCCTGGTCTACAAAGGGAGTTCCAGGACAGGCTCCAAAGCTACAGAGAAACCCTGTCTCGAAAAACCAAAAAAAAAAGGTTAAAAAAAACGAGGGTAACTCAGCATTTTTATTTTTGTCAATGGGAAGATGTGTTTGCAGAGTGAAAATTAATGGCAAACAGGTAACCCTGCACTCTTTAGTTCACATATATTTGCCTACCGTGCATGAGGCTCTGGGTCTAATCTACTCATGCAAAATATGAATAAATTTAAACATTAATTTTTTTGTTTTATTTTGTTTTTCAAGACAGGGTTTCTCTGTGCAGCCTTGGCTGTCCTGGAACTCACTCTGTAGACCAGGTTAACCTCGAACTCAGGGACCCACCTGTCTCTGCCTCCCGAGTATTGGGATTAAAGGTGTGCATCACCACCACTGCCCAGCCAGACATTAATATTTCATACAGTCTTAGCTATAAAATTCTTCTAATAATACTTACAGCTAATCTGTGATTGTTTGCGAGGCTGATCATTTGTTGGGCTAGGCCATTCAGTAACCGCGTACGAAGGGACAGATCATCAAAGTCATGACGGAAAGGAAAAGCAATGCCATCGATTATCACTAACTGCACCTAAACACAGGAGAATGAAATTGGTTTTGGAGTTACAATTACAATGAACATATCCCATTACAAAAATGAACCTTAAAAAAGAAATCAGGTCGGGTCGGGTGGCACAGGCCTTTAATCCCAGCATTCAAGAATCAAAGACAGGTAGATCTCTTTTTGAGGCCAACCTAGTCTACAAAGCAAGATCCGGGTCAGCCAGGACTGTTAGAGAAAGCTTGTTTGAGGAAAAAACAACTCCCCATCAAAAAAGAAAAAAAAAAAAAAAAGAAAGCCATCTAGCTTGCTAGCTGAACATTTTTGATGCAGTTGGAGAGATGGCTCAGCAATTGAGTGTACATTGCTCTTAAAGAAGATGCAAGCTGGGCGGTGGTGGCGCACGCCTTTAATCCCAGCACTCGGGAGGCAGAGGCAGGCAGATCTCTGTGAGTTCAAGACCAGCCTGGTCTACAAGAGATAGTTCCAGGACAGGCTCTAAAACCAGAGAAACCCTGTCTCGAAAAACTGAAAAAAAAAAAAAAAAAGAAGATGCAAGTTCAGTTCCTAGTACCCATGTCAGGCAGTTCACAACTTCCTATAACTCCAGGTATCTGTCTAGGGGATCCAATGCTCTCCTCTGGCCTCCAGTCCCTTGCACAATTAAAAATAAAGAGTTTTCTTTTATAATGCTAGGAATTAAACCTATGGCCCACAGATGGTAAACACTCTACTACTGAGCTATATACCTCATCCTAGGGTTTTATTTCTAATTCTTCAAAGGTTTCCTCTTAAAATTCATTTTATAATTCTATGTGTATTAGTTTTGCCTCCATGTATGCCTGTGCACCATGTTTGTGCCTAGTACCTGTGAAGGCCAGCAGAGGGCAAGGGATCCCTTAGAACCAAATTTACAGATGGTTGTGAGCCACTATGTGGGTGTTGGCATTCCAACTCTGAAGAGCAGTCAGTGTTCTTAACCATCTCTCCGGCCCTCAAAGGCTTTCTTTCTTCTGCAAAGTATCACCCAATGATTCTACATGAATCATCACCTGAATACTAGCATTGCATGCACATGCAAGGTTCAAGCTTCATTTCTGTTGCTGGAGATGGCTCAGCAGTTAAGAGCACTGGCTGCTCTTCCAGAGGACCCAAGTTCAATTCATAGCACCCACATGGCAATTCACAATCTTCTTTAACTCCAGTCCCAGGAAACCAGTGCTCTGTTTCAGGCCTGTGTGGACATTGCACATACATGGTACACAGACATAAATGCAAGCAAAATGCCCATATATACATTAATAAAAAATTAACCAAAAAATCATATGGTGTGGTGGTTTGAATGAATATCCCCGAGAGTCTAGTATCTGAATACTTGGTTCCCAGTTGGTAGCGAGCGCTTTTTGGTAAGGCTTAGGAAGTATAGCCTTGCTAGAGGAAGTACATCACTGGGGACAAGTTTTGAGGTTTCAAAGCCATGTACCATTTCCAGTGTGTTCTCTCTACTTCTGGATTGCAGTTAAATATGTAAGCTCTCAGCTGTGCCATCTCTGATGCTATGATTCCCTGCTATGATGGACTCTTAACCCTTTGCAACCAAAATGTCTGTGTGTCGTCACAGGAACAGCAAACTCACTGTAAGACACCCCACACAGCCACAGAAATCTTGAAACTCACTGTAAGACTCCCCACACTGCCACAGAAATCTTTAAAAGAACAAAGTTAAGAGGATTCTTGTTTCCTAATTTCAGAATGTACTACAAAGCTATAGTAACCAAAACAGTCTAAAAGTAGCTGAGAACCTGTGGTAGAACACTTGCCTCACGCGGATCAGACTTTAACTTTGAGCCCTAACAAAAACAAAGAAACAGAGAGAGTGACTAAGGAGAGGTAAACCAATTGAAATTAAAAAAACAGTAGAACAAATGCCAGGCATGGTGGCACACACCTTTAATCATAGCACTCAGAAGGCGGAGGCAGATGGAACTCTGAGTTTGAAGCTAGCCTGGTCTACAGTACAAGTTCTAGGACAGCCAGGGCTACACAAAGAAACTTTGTTTCAGAAAAAAATTAATTAAATAAATAATAATAATAAAAATGAAACAGGCTGAATATGGTAACAAAAGCCTGTATCCTGGCACTTGAATGAAGACAGAATGATTGAGAATTCAAAGTCAGCTGAGCAGTGTGGCCCCCACCTTTAATCTTAGCACTCTAGAGGTGGAAGCAGGTAAATCTCAAGGCTAGACTGGTCTACAATGTGAGTTCCAGGACAGCCAAGGCTACACAGAAAAACCTTGTCTAAAAAAAAAAACAAAATAAAACCTGTAAGCTAGGCGGTGGTAGCACACGTTTAATCACAGCACTGGGGAGGCAGAATAGGTCGATCTCTGTGAGTTCAAAGCCAGCCTGGTCTGCAGAGCAAGTTCAAGGACAGGCTCCAAAGCTACACAGAGAAACCTGTCTCAAAAACCCAAAAACAAAAAAACAAGACCAAAAAACCATAACCTATACATAAGAATATATATTTTGCTATGTATATAGTATATATGTGCAAAAAATAGAGTAAAATAAGTAAGTTGCAGGGCAGGGACATCAAGTTTATGCTACACTTTATTTTTGAATTATCAACACTTCCAAAGACTTTATTTCAGTAGTATGACCGATACCTTTGAGTGATCTGAAAGGAAATCTGGAAGGAGATAGGCTTGTGCCAGCAGCTCAGTGTAATCATGACAACGGAAATAATAAATATGGGAAAGAATATTTTCAAGAGTGAAATCCTCCAAGGCTTTCTGATGTTCTGAAACAAACAAAGCAATCTGAAAACAGTTTAGTTTTTCTTTTCCTAAATGTCTGACAATCACAGATACGTTATTTGTACCCTTGTAAAACAACATCACATCTAAAAGATGACAGAACCACTGCAGAATCGCCGTAAAATGTGCTTTGTTGACTGCTGATCTTATTGTTTTTTAATGTTTTCTACTGTTTTTTTCTTTCTTTCTTTCTTTCTTTTTTTTTTTTTTTTTTTTTTTGGATTTTCGAGACAGGGTTTCTCGGCAGCTTTTTGGTTCCTGTCCTGGAACTAGCTCTTCTAAACCGGCTGGCCTCGAACTCACAGAGATCCGCCTGCCTCTGCCTCCAGAGTGCTGGGATTAAAGGCGTGCGCCACCACCGCCCGGCTCTACTGTTTCTTTAAGAGTTCTTGCTGCTCTGGCAGAGGACCCAGGTTTGGTTCCCAGCACCCTCATAGCAGCTTACCCTAACTCTAACCATCCACAGCGCCAGTTCCAAGAGAGCTGATGTCACTTTTTGGTTTCCATGAACATCAGGTACAGGCATGGTGTGCTGACATGCAGACAAAATACCTAATCACATTAAAATATTTTTTAAAAAATACATTTTAAAATGCAACAATTAGTTTCTTATTTCAAAACCAAAGTTACTTTATTGTCTTTGATTGTATGTGTAATATACTAGGGATTATTTATTCACAAATAAACAAAATTCTTACTGTTTATCTCCAGCTATTGATTTCCACTGAACAGAAGTATCACGATTCAAGTTTCTCTTTCTTGTTTTTGAAGAATACAAATTAAGAATTCAAAGGAAAATCCAGGGGCTGGGGGGTGTGGCTCACACCTTTAATTCTAGCACTTGGTGGGCAGAGGTAAGCAGATCTCTGAGTTCAAAGCCAGCCTGATTTACAAACTGAGTTCCAGGACAGTCAGGGCTACACAGAGAAACCCTGTATTGAAAACAAAACAAAACAAAAGCAAAAACCACAAGATTTTAAAAGAAAAATGTCCCAATGGAGTGTATTTTCCCTTTAACACTCTGATCTTTGAGTAGTAACACTATGAAATCTTAACACTGGATTTTAAAACATCAGTATGGTTTGGTATGGTTTTAAAAAGTCAGTATGCTTTAGAATTTAAGGCCACCTTAGTCTACACTGAAAGTACTGAGACAGCCATGCTTAAAAAAATAAAAATAAATTTTAAAAAAAGCGGGTAGGGTGCTTAGAAAGATGGCTCAGTAGTTAAGAATACTGGCTGTTCTTCCAGAGCAATCAGGTTTGAGTCCTAGAACCTACATGGCAGCTCACAACAGACTGTAATTCAAGTCCGAGGAGATCTGATGCCCTCTTCTGGCCTCCAAAGGCAATGTATACATACAGTGCATTCATACATTCAGGCAAAACACCCAAACACATAAAAGAAAATAAAGCGAGTTTGGCTTTGAAATGAGAAACTAATTACCACATTCTAAAATGTATTTTTTTAAAAAAATTTTAACATGATTAGGTGTTCTGCTTGTATGTAAGTGCACCTTGTGTGTGCCTTGAGCCCACTGAGGCCAGAACTGGAGCTGTGAAGAGTTGTGTGCCTCCATGAGGTGCTGGGAACCAAACCGAGATCCTCTGCAAGAGCAGCAGGAGCTTTTAATGAATGAACTCTCTCTGTCCTATGATGTTTGTGATGGCTGACAAGATGACCGGAGTTCAATCTCTGGGATCCACACAGTAGGAGGAACAACTCAAATTCTCTCTGATCTCCACACATGAGCATACACACTAAGTAAAATGAGATGTTTTTTAAAAGATTTATTTATTTATATATATGGTGTTTTGTCTACATGTATGTCTGCACACCAAAAGAAGGCACGTCCCATTATAGTTGGCTGTGAGCTGCCATGTGTTGCTGGGACATGAACTCAGGACCTCTGGAAGAGCAGGTAGTACTTTTAACGACTGAGCCATCTCTCCAGCTCAACAAAAGTCAGAAACTGTTTAACTTGGGAGTTTCAGACCAGCTAACCTACGTAGTTCCAGGCCAATTTGGGTTACAGAGTAAGATCCTGTCTCAAGAAGCCAAATAAAAAACGACTTATGCTATAACATTACAAAACAACCCCTCCCGTGTGTATGCACAAGTGCGTGTGTGCAGAGATTCACTCACAGAGAACGGGCTGGAATGATGTTAAGTGATAGAGTGCTTGACTAACATTTCCAAGGCCTTGGGTTTGATCCCCAACATTGCAAAAATAAACAACAAAACAAAGTAAACAAAACATCACAGAAAAATTATCTGCACCCAGCAGCTCACAGCTGCAGTCCCAGCAGGTGGGAAAAGGAGGCAGGAGGCTCAGTGCCAGATCATCCTCAGGCATACAGCAGTACAAGGATATCCTGGGAACTAGACTTCAGGTTAGTAAACTCTGGCCTCTTCCAATATACACTAAATTAGTAAAAAAACAAAACAAACAAACAACCTTTAATTTTTCTCATGCACCAATCATTAAAGCCTTCACATCCCAGTGCCTCAGCACCTCTTCTGTCCATACAGGACTTCCAAGGACAGATTGGGTAAGACTTTTTTTTGGTTTTTCAAGACAGGGTTTCTCTGTGGTTTTGGCGCCTGTCCTGGAACTAGCTCTTGTAGACCAGGCTGGTCTCAAACTCACAGAGATCCGCCTGCCTCTGCCTCCCGAGTGCTGGGATTAAAGGCATGCGCCACGACTAGACATTTTAGACAGAATTATTTTGTCTACCTTTCCAGAATCTCTACTGAAAAGATATAACAAAAAAAATCTGTTTTTGTTTGTAATGAACTGTGTGTGTCTGTTTATGCAAACGCCACAGTGCATCTGTGGATTTCAGGGGACAATTTTCAGTTCTCTTCTTCTGTTATAGCAGTTCTAGAGGTCAAATTCCATTATCAAGCTTGGTGACAAGCACCTTTACCTGCTAAGCCATCGCACTGGCCAAGGTGCTTACCTTCTCAATTACTTTAAAAGTAAGTCTGTTGTGCTGGATAGGTGACTCAGTGGTGAAGGACATGAGCTGTGCTAGGTGTGGTGCTGAGTGCCTTTAATCCCAGCACCTGGGAGGTTTGGCAGGCAGACCTCTGGGAGTTTGAAGCCAACCTGGTCTATAAAGTGAGTTACAGGACAGCCAAGACTGTTACACAGAGAATCCCTGACTTGAAAAACCATTAAAAAAATTAATTAAATTTAAAAGAGCAATGGCTGCTAAGTTGGGTACGACACAGGTCTGCTATCCCAGCATTCTGGAGACTGAGGCAGAATGATCACAGACAGCTAGGCTTCAGGGAGAGTACTGTTAACTAGGCAGAAGCTTCAAGTTTGGGACAACCTCTTACTGAAGTCTGAAATGGCACAAATACAAACTGTCTTTCTCTTACAGAAGGAGCACTTTGTGCTAACTCACCTTCGTCCATGTGTGCTCCTGCTATAAGGCGAAGGTGTTGAATGCAGGCAGTTGCAAGGGTTGCCACTCTATCAACCATAAAACTTCCCTCTGTGTCAATAAATACTGCCTCACCAGCCACTCCTCCAAAACATTCTGGAATCTGCACATCCACTGCCAATTGCATACTGTCAAGAAATGACCAAATCATTATCATAACTATCAAAATGTCTTTTGTAAACTGTGTCTAATCATCAGCTAAACCATCAAGTTTTCTAAATACAAAAGTAATACCCCAAGGCAACAGAGATGGCTAACTCTCCATAGCTCCAAATACCTATGAATCCATAGATGCCTAGATTATAGTGCAGATATTACACAAAATTACCATTAAGTAACTCTTTGTGGTTTTTAGGTTTCTAGGAATTGGTTTATATTTTCTCCCTTTTTCTGAGTTAGGTTCTGGAAATGTAGCCCAGGCTGAACCTTCAACTCTCAATCCTTCTATCTCAATCTCCAGCCTTACTGCTATATTTACAGGATTGTGTCACTACACCCAAGTAGACATACTTTTTTTTAAAGATTTATTTATTTGAGCCAGGTGGTGGTGGTGTATGCCTTTAGTTCTAGCACTTGGGAGGCAGAGACAGGCAGATCTCTTAAGTTTGAGGCCAGCCTAGTCCAGGACAGTCAAGGCTACACAGATACAAAGATAAACCCTGTCTTGAAAAACAAATAAAAAAAAAAGATTTTATATATATAGTATTCTGTCTGCATGTTTGTGAGCCACCATGTGGTTGCTGGGAATTGAACTCAGGACCTCTGGAAGAACAGTCAATGCTCTTAACCACTGAACCATCTCTCCAGCTCAACATACTTTTTTTTTGTTGTTGTTGACACCAGGTCTTACTATATATCCCTGGCTGGTCTAACAATTGTTATATAGTTCAGACTGTCCTCCAACTCATAGCAATCCTGCTTCAGTATCCTGAGTGATGAAATTATAGGAGTATGTTACCAAGCCTGGTTCAGGATTCTTTATCATATATAAATCAACTTTAAAACATCTGACAAATATATCTCAGAAGCTAACTATTAGGAGAGAATCTGCTTACTGTAGTGATTATATTGCATTATAAAAGAAACATTTCTGACATCGAAGCTGCTCTATCCCTTCACTAAGATGGTACCTGAGATAATATGAACAGTAAGCTGATGGTTTGTTGCAGGAAGTAGTAACACACACTTTTTGGTATTCTGATTACAAACTCACAGCACAATACTCTATTAGTTACATAAAACACTAAGTCCATACTTAAGAAGAGAACGTTCTTATTTTACCATAATTGTGTTTTCCCAACACCTGGTACACCACAAACTTCTGTCGTTTTCGTTAGGGGTATTCCACCCCCGAGAATGTTATCTAGGGCTGAACAGAAGGTGATTATGAAGCCCTGGGTGTGTTCCTGTTCAAGAAGTTCCAGGGCTGTGCACTTCTTGACTCTCAAGGAAGTACCAGCACATCTTGGTTTATCTGCGAGACATTCTCTTCTTACAATCTGTAGAGTTTCTAAAGCTTCCTCTTTGGATATCCCAACTTCTGAAAAAAAAATCGGGGGGTGGGGGGAACTGACATTAGAGATTTAAAAGTCACAGAGCTGAATGTGGTGGCTCACACCTCTAATCTCAGCACTAGCAAGTTCCAGGATAGCCAGGACTACACAGAGAAGCCTTGTCTCAAAAACAACCAAACAAAAGTCTACCTCGGTGATGAATTAGCACATTAACTTCAAGGTTTATTTAATGGCTGATCAAGCCCAGGGTCTTAGGCACGAGCAGCTAGTTAGTGCTCCACCTCTTAGTTACTGTCCTGTTAGCAACATTACTGCTACTAAAACTTAAAAATTAGACTAGGGGTGTGGCTCTAATTTTAAGTAGAGGGTTTAACTAGCATTTGCAAAGCTAATTGCAAAGCATTACCAAACACTTAAACAAAACAAAACATTACATTCTGTCCTCTTTAGTGAACAGCAAAGAGCTCGGCACACTATTGGTGGCACAGTGGATGACGCCAGCTTTACTTTTGTGTACATTAAGGATGCACACTTAATGTACACACTAAATGTAATCTGAAGAGCTCTGAAAAAACTGTTTGGGGTATTCCGTGAATCATAAAGGGCGTCCGTCGTCTTTCTAGGGCTTTCTCCTATTCCTTTCTCACTGAAGCCTCTCCGTTCCTACTGAATCCTTCAACTCTTGAATTCAATTTCCATTCCCCCCTCCCAGAATCTTGGAACTGTGAGAATTACATGGCTTGTCTGTTTTCCAATTCTAGAGCCATTATTACGCAACTCAGATGAAAAATTGTTCTTTTAAAAAAAAATAATAAAAATTGGTTTTTTCATCTACAGATTAAACACTCTGGTCCAAGAGACTTCCCTTGAGCGTAAGTGACGCAGTCCTCAAAGCATCCAGGAGGCGCGCGGACACAGAAAGCAATCAGTCAATGTTTTTCCACATAGTTCCAACCACAAGCGAAGAGTCGCTTTACGTCGTCAACACGGTGGTGGGGGAAGGAAGACGGAGGCGGCGCCAGGCGGCCGCGGTGCATCAGCTGGCCGCCGGGAGTCGTTACCTTTGCTGAGCTCAGAGGGCTTCACCTCCAGGATGTCCTCGGCAGTCTGGAGCCCTGAAGCCACCAGCTTCACGCGCACCGCGGGAGACAGCGGGAAACTCACTAATTCCCGCTGCATTTTGAAAGCGCAGAGCCTACGCACCGGTGACGTAGAGCGAGAAGCGCGCGAAGCCCTCGTTGCCCAAACCCCGCCCGGCCCATGCCGTGTGACGTCAGGCGCACGGCGGAAGGGGCGGGGCTCGCGCGGCCTAGCCTTAGGAAGCCCTGCTGTAGGGGACTTCCCCCAAGTACTCGTGTGTTTTCCTCTAGGACTCCTCTGAAGCACTTTGTGGGGTCCCCTTACCAAGGGTATAGCTTGACAGGAAAAAAGCGAGGCTAGAGACGTGAGGATGGTGATCAGGCCCAGTGGTCCCCGGATCACCATGCCGTGTTTCCCCTCCTCGCCCTGGCCTGTTTCATGGGTCTGAGTCTCTTAATGAGAAATCATCTCCCAGCGGGGCAGTGGTGCACGCCTTTAATCCCAGCACTCGGGAGGCAGAGGCAGGTGGATCTCTGTGAGTTCGAGGCCAGCTTTGTCTACAAGAGCTAGTTCCAAGGCAGGCGACAAAGCGACGCAGAGAAACCCTGTCTGGAAAAAAAAAAAAAAGCAGCAGCAGCAGTTGAATACTGGTCAGTTGCCAATTTCTTGCTGTGAAAAATTCAGAGCACTTTTTTGCTTTGTTTTGCTTTTTGTTTTTCAAGACGGGGTTTCTCTGTAGCTTTGGTGCCCGTCCCGGAACTAGCTCTGGAGGATTCTAACACCCCATTGGCGTGAAGTTGCCTGAGGTTAGGGATGTCTTCTCTAGAGCACTAAAGCAAACACCTGAGGGAAATACTCTTTGTTGTTTTGAGACAGGTCTCATTTAGAAGAGGGTGGCCTCACACAATATATAGTCAGTAATGGCCTCTTTGAGTACTGAGTTCTGAGATTATAAGTAGCCACCACAGCACTGGAGAGCAAACCCATGGCATGCTAGGCAAGCAACCATTCCGCCTACTGAACTGTGTTCTCAGACAAGACAGAACATAGTTTCTTTGGTACACATGTGTGTATGCACATGACTGGAGAGGCCATAGGCCAAAGTGCCAATGTTTGGGAGTTGTAGGGATGTTTTCTGTTTATTAGGTGTTGGTTTTTATTGTTATTTTGAGACAGGGTCCCACTTTGTAGCCCTGGCTAACCAGGATTTGTAGACAAGGTTGGCCTTGAACGCACAGAGAAAATCTGTCTGCCTCTTTCTTCAAAGTGCTGAGATTAAAAGAGCACCATTGTGCCTGGCCTAGTTATTGTTAAAACAGGGAAGATAAAAATGTAGGACAGGGGCTATAAAGATAGCTTAATGATATAATAAATATTTTTTTTTTAAAAAAAAAAAAGAAGGGAGCTAGAGAGATGGCTCAGAGGTTAAGAGCACTGACTGTCCTTCCAGAGGTCCTGAGTTCAATTCCCAGCAACCACATGATGGCTCACAACCATCTGTAATGAGATCTGGTGCCCTCTTCTGGCCTGCAGGTACACATGCAGGCAGAATGCTGTATATATAATATTTTTTTTTAAAGATAGCTTAATGGTTAAGGGCACTGGCTCCTCTTCCAGAGGACCCAAATTCCCAGCCCCGTCAAGGCTGCGGCTGCTCACAACCATCTGTATCTCTAATGTATATATATATATATATATATATATATATATATATATATATATATCCAACACACACATACACATTAGTTAGATGCATGGGTAGCAGGTGGATGGATGGATAAATAGACAGAGGTATAGATGGATAGGTAGATACAGATAAAGAGATGGAAAGAAAAAATTTAATTGGGCCTGGAGATATAGCTTAGCAGTTAAGAGAAATTGCTGCTCTCTCAGAACCCATATTTGGTTCCCAACACCTAAATGGTGTCTCCCAATCATCTCTAACTATAGTTCCAGGGAATCTGACATCCTCCTCTGGCCTCTTCAGATACAAGGCATACATATATGCATGTAGGCGAAACACTCATACACATAAAATAAATGAACCGAAAAAATAAAATTCCATATGTATAATTATTGTGTATGTGTCATGATGCACACGTGGAGATCATAAGGCATCTTTCAGAAATCGGTTCTCTTCTACCATGTGGGTTTCAGGAATCAAACTCATATCATTAGACTTGGTGACAGGCACCTTTATTGGCTGAGCTATCTCAATGTTCCCTGTTTTTATTTAGATACAAGATCGCACATAGCCTAGACTAACCTTGAACTTACTTTGTAGTAGAGAATGACCCTGACTTCTTGATCCTCTTGCCTTAGCCTTTCAAGAGCTGGGATTATAGATGTGTATTTGTGTTTAGGGATGTTGTATGTATTTTATTTTTATTTTTTGCAGTGTTGGTAATCAAACCCGGTGCTTTATGAATGTTAAGCAATTGGTCCGAAGCCAGGTATCAGTTGTGCACGCCTTTAATGCCAGCACTCAGAAGACAGAGGCAAATGGATCTCTGCCAGTTCAAGGCCAGCCTGGTCTACAGAGTGAGTTCCAGGACAGCCAGGGCCTTACAGAAAAGCCCTGTTTTGGAAAAAAAAAAATTGTTTGGGAAAAAAAAGAAAAGAAACCGCTCTGCCACAGAAATATGCTCAACCCCTACCTATTATACCGTTCGGTGACTTTGGTGTGTTTATATAGTTGCCTAGTCATCCAGAACAGCTCAGTTTTAGATTATATGTTGTGTTTTGGGGGCTGGACTTCAATTCACACTGTAACCCAGACGGGGCTTAGACCTGGAATTCTCCCGGCTCAGCTTCCTGAATAGCTAAAATTATATATAGGCTTGAACTATACTTGGCTACTGTTTTAATATTCTCATGACCATCAAAGAATTCCCCCATGAGAATTTGCACACTAGTTTTCATGTCCCAAACCCAGCCACAGAAAACAATTGATTACCACTCTGTTAGTATTTCTGCCTTTCCTAATATTTTATTTAAAACAATCATCACGTAGTTTGTAGTCTATACAGATCCTTTCACTTAGTATATTTTGAGGTTCATGCACGATGTCACCTGTGTTGCAAGTTCCTTTTTTTAGACAAGAGTTTTACTACGTAGTCATGGCTGATACAGAACTCATTATGTAGACCAGGCTGGCCCTGGACTCAGAGGGATCCCCTGCCTCTCTGCCTCTTGAATGCAGGGATTAAAGGGGTGTGTTACCATACCCTACAGATATTTTCTTTTTATATAACTGAATGTAATGTACTGTATAAATACAGGACTCCTTTTAAATGCCTGGTCTTTCGGGACTATAATAATAGTTAATAAAAATAGCTTAGTTTGCATATATGTCATTCCGTAAACATACATTCGAAATTTCTCTTGAGAAGATATGTAGAAATGGAGTGACCGCATCATTTGGAAGTATATGACAACTTTTTCCGCAACTGTTGAACTGTGTTTTCAAATGACTGCTGCTCTACATTCTCATCAGTAAACATAAGGTTCTGTTTCTCTACATCCACAACCCTCTGAGTACTAGATACGCATTCTACCACTGATTTCAATTCCAAACCCCACTTTTATGGATTGTATTCATTCTAGTTGGTGTGTAATAATAATAACATTATTGGTTTGGATTTTTTAAATTAACTGTGTGTATGTGGGAGTCTGTGTATGAGAATGTGCACATGTGAGTATAGATGCCTACAGAAGCCACAAGCATGATGGGTCCCCTGGATCTGGAGCTACATGTGGGTGTATCCTGCCATGGGTGCTAGAAACCCCTCATTCAAGCTTTTGAAAAGAAAATAGTCATGTATCGTGATGGTTAATATTACTGTGCTTGAGAGACCAGAAAGCAAAAAATGCCTCGTGTGTGTGTGTGTGTATGTGTGTGTATGTGTGTGTGTATGTGTGTGTGTGTATGTGTGTGTATGTATGTGTGTGTGTATGTGTGTGTGTATGTGTGTGTATGTGTGTGTATGTGTGTATGTGTATGTGTGTGTGTATGTGTGTGTGTATGTGTGTATGTGTGTGTATGTGTGTGTATGTGTGTGTGTGTATGTATGTGTGTGTATGTGTGTGTGTGTGTGTGTGTGTGTGTGTGTGAGTGTGGAATGCCTAGTGTCACACCAGGAATCCTGTAGTCCCAGGACTTGGGAAGCTAAGGTGAGAGAATCCCCCATTTTAACACAGCACCTGAGCTACATAATAAGAAAAGAAAAGGATTAATAGCAGAATATTAAATTAAGTATTTGCGGAATGCTTCTAAATCCAGGAGCCTATGCTATAGGTCCCCCTTTTCTGTGGCTGATCTCTGATAGACGTCTCCTTCACTTCTCCGTCTAAACTGTTTCCGGTGCTATAAACAGAGTCCTCATTCTCCTCCAGGGAAACCTTGGCAGCCAATGTAAACTGTAGAGTGGAGTCCAGAGTCCTTTTCTGTCATGCCCTGCTAGTCTTCTCTGAGCCGATAGCCTGTAAACAGATCCCCTCCTCATCTTTTTTCTTTTTATATTTATTTATTTATTATGTATACAATGTTCTGTCTGTGTGTATTCCTGAAGGCCAGAAGAGGGCACCAGGCCTCATTACAGATGGTTGTGAGCCACCATGTGGTTGCCGGGAATTGAACTCAGGACCTTTGGAAGAGCAGGCAATGCTCTTAACCACTGAGCCATCTCTCCAGCCCCCCCCCCTCATCTTTAAGAGCAGGGTGCAGTGTGTAGGTAAGACATGCTCTACCACGAGCATATTCTCATTTTTTCTTAACATTTATTTTAATTATATTTAATTATTTAATTGTATTTAATTTATTAGTATGGATTAAATAATGAATAAACACTATTTGCAGGCAGATCTCTGTGAATTTGAGGCCTGCTTGGTCTACAGAGGGAGTTCCAGGACAGCTAGGACTGTTACACCGAAAAATCCTGTCTCAAACCACTCCCTGCCCCCGCCCCCAAAAATGAAAGCTAACCATTGTGAACCCATTTTCATATCTGTAAAGATGGGGATGATAGAAGTAACTGCCTTATAACTTGCAGAGATTAAATTTGTTGTAATATGTAAAGGAACGAATGGTCCCTGCGTGCTGCTGTCATTGCAGCTGTTTTTGTTGTTACTCTTAATCTTTTTTTCTTTTTAATTTATTTATTTATTAAAGATTTCTGTCTCTTCCCCGCCACCACCTCCCATTTCCCTCCCCCTCTCCCAGTCGAGTCCCCCTCCCTCGTCAGCCCAAAGAGCAATCAGGGTTCCCTGCCCTGTGGGAAGTCCAAGGACCACCCACCTCCATCCAGGTCTAGTAAGGTGAGCATCCAAACTGCCTAGGCTCCCCCAAAGCCAGTATGTGCAGTAGGATCAAAAACCCTTTGCCATTGTTCTTGAGTTCTCAGTAGTCCTCATTGTCCGCTATGTTCAGCGAGTCCGGTTTTATCCCAGGCTTTTTCAGATCCAGGCCAGCTGGCCTTGGTGAGTTCCCGATGGAACATCCCCATTGTCTCAGTGTGTGGGTGCACCCCTCGCGGTCCTGAGTTCCTTGCTTGTGTCTCTCTCTCCTTCTGCTCCTGATTTGGACCTTGAGATTTCTGTCTGGTGCTCCAATGTGGGTCTCTGTCTCTGTCTCCTTTCATCGCCTGATGAAGGTTAATATTCAGGAGGATGCCTATATGTTTTTCTTTGGGTTCTCCTTATTTAGCTTCTCTAAGATCACTAATTATAGGCTCAATGTCCTTTGTTTATGGCTAGAAACCAAATATGAGTGAGTACATCCCATGTTCCTCTTTTTGGGTCTGGCTTACCTCACTCAGGATAGTGTTTTCTATTTCCATCCATTTGCATGCAAAATTCAAGAAGTCTTTGTTTTTTACTGCTGAGTAGTACTCTAATATGTATATATTCCATACTTTCTTCATCCATTCTTCCATTGAAGGACATCTAGGTTGTTTCCAGGTTCTGGCTATTACAAACAATGCTGCTATGAGCATATACTTTTGTTGTATGATAAGGCCTCTCTTGGGTATATTCCCAGGAGTGGTATTGCTGGGTCCAGGGGTAAGTTGATCCCGAATTTCCTGAGAAACCGCCACACTACTTTCCAAAGTGGTTGCACAAGTTTGCATTCCCACCAGCAATGGATGAGTGTACCCCTTTCTCCACATCCTCTCCAGCAAAGGCTATCATTGGTGTTTTTTATTTTAGCCATTCTGACAGGTGTAAGGTGGTATCTTAAAGTTGTCTTGATTTGCATGTCCCTGATCGCTAAGGAAGCTGAGCATGACCTTAAATGTCTTTTGGCCATTTGAACTTCTTCTGTTGAGAATTCTCTGTTCAGCTCATTGCCCCATTTTATAATTGGGTTGATTAGCCTTTTACGGTCTAGTTTCTTGAGTTCTTTATATATTTTGGAGATCAGACCTTTGTCAGTTGCGGGGTTGGTGAAGATCTTCTCCCAGTCAGTGGGTTGCCTTTGTGTCTTAGTGTCCTTTGCTTTACAGAAGCTTCTCAGTCTCAGGAGGTCCCATTTATTCAATGAGGCCCTTAATGTCTGTGCTGCTGGGGTTATACGTAGGAAGTGGTCTCCTGTGCCCATGTGTTGTAGAGTACTTCCCACTTTCTCTTCTATCAGGTTGTTACACTTAATCTTGATTCACACTAAAAGCTATGCATTCGATTCCTACGTTTATGAGAGAAAATTCCTACAGTGTTCTAGGAGGCTGCAAAGCAAAGGGCACAGCAAACTACCACCTAATAGGCTCATTGGTATTCTTGCTGACAAGGAGGCGGGCTTCCGATGTCGGGATTCTGACGTCGGAAGTGAGTCACTGTGGAGGCGGTGCTATGTAGGTAGAGAATTCAGGAGCCTACTGGGAGAAGCCGCTACTTCCACAGTTCTGATTTTTGGAGTGTAGTTTTGGGAAAATTACAAGACCGCCAACGTTCGTAAGAGTTTTTCAATGTTGGAAACCACAACACATTAAGATATAGAGCTTTTTTTTTTTTTTTTTTTGAAGAGGCCCAATGACCCAAAGTCATTAGGGCATTGATATGAGCTATTGTTTTAAATAGAAGAAGGGTAGAACAGGGAGCAAGAGATATTTATAACAAGGCTGTGCTGATACAGCTGTGATCACTGCCCCTACTCAGTTTCTGCAAGGTGTTCCAAAGAAGTCCTGACCACTTGAGGAGAGAAGGTGGTTCTTAGGAGATGATTACTTCTTTTCCAGGATGTGGTATCACCGTTGTGGATGCTTGCTCTGCAATGGGTGTGGCCTGTCCTCTGAGGTTTGTTGTTTTGAGAGTCCAAGATGGCTCAAGAGGGACAGTCAAGGACAATGACTTTTCTCTGTACCAAACCAAAGGAGACAGAGGCAACATGAAGAAAGAGACGCGGGGACTCTCTTCCTGTTATCTTGTAGACTCACATGAGGAGTGCATGCTTTTTGGGAGAAGCAGTTTCTAAGTGTCCATTTCAGTTATATGATTGGACAATGGTTTCCTTAAACTCTTTGGGCAGTAAGTCTTCCATCCTTTGTCAAGGTGTCCTGTATAAGTATCAGGACACACACTCAGTGCTCAGGGCCTTTACAGCTCTGTCTGCTTTCTCTGCCTGCTTGCTCAGAGTCTCACAGACCGCCTAAGATTCTCTTAGACATTTCTGAGAGATGCCCACAATTCTGCACCTGGTTGTGGCCCTCTCAAATTCCAGCAACATCCTGTAGACTTGAAAGCTCCCTCTGGCAATGTATTCCAAGATGTTTGTGGTACAGGTTTTAGCCATCTTCCTTTTTGACTCAGTTGGCTTCACTGCTTTGGGTAGTTACAGCTTTAAGTGATTTCTGCTGCCTGTTTTTGATAGATGTCCTGGGAATTGAGTTTTTCTCAATGAGTTACCTCTGACTCAGGCCAAATACAAAGAGGACCCATGAGTTTCGGATGCCAACTGGTGGAAACTCTGTGGAGTTTTAGAGCATTTCAGGCCTGTTCTGTGGTCTCCGATGGCTGCTATTTGAGACCCCCACAGGAGGGAATTCATAGCTGATGTTACAAACCTGGTCAAGAGCACAAGGCTAGGAGGATCTCAGGTTCTAGCAGGGTAACCTGCTAGTGTTGTTTTGATAAATGGTCATATTGGAAAACTGCCTTCTAAACATTTAAGTTTCTATCTATAGAGCTTTGCTGTTCTCAGCCTTGGTCATTGACCTTTGCTGCTACCACAGTCTTGCAATGGGCATCAGTTAATACAGAGGCTCATACTGGCCAAAATGCTGAGAATTAGTGACTGTTGAGTGCTTATCCCTAAATGGGACATATGTAACTGTTGCACTCGCCCAAGGCTCAGGGAACTTCACAGACACAGAGCTAGAGGATGGATAGGAGTGCTGTGACACCTGTCTTCTGGGTGTGACAAAGCCATTGCACTCATGAAATCACAGCTGTGATAGTTACCTACAGAAACCCTCCTAAGAGCAAGCTAGTCAAAGTTCCAGCACAGACAGGAGGGGGCTCTTGAGAGCTCATCTCATTCTAAGAAGCTATTGCTGAGGAAGGAGATTTTTCTTTGGAGATATAGCCACTGGGAGGTTGCCCATGCTCCAGTGGGTTGCCCTACAGTATGCACATCTAGGCAGCAATAGAGGTTATAGGGAAGAAGAAAAGGAGGAGGCAGAAGAGGAGGAAGAAGAAGGAGTTGGAGGAGGGTGGCATGAAGTTGGAAGAAGAATGTACTGACAGGTCCTAGGGGAGCGGGAGTGAGTAGCGATGGACCTGATCAAAATATATTACACTACATTTATAGAATTCTCAAAGAACAAATAAAAAGTATTTTGTAAAGAGTTAAGGATTTAAATTTTTCAGAACCATGCTAAAGCCTTGTTAAGATCCAAGAAGAGTGTCTGGATTTGTGTGGAAATCGGTGACACATGTGATTATAAACGTGTCCTGTCCGTTCTCCCCACTGCTGAAATAGACTCATGAGAAGCTTCTGTAACTGTGGGAAACAATGCCATAGCAGCCATTGGATATAGAGCTTTTTAATAAGGGCTTAAGTTTGCACCGTATCTTTGAAATGCTACGCACACCAGGTTGTTCAGGCTTCATGAAGCTGGAAACTTATTTTGACCCGGCAGGCAGGTACCACGAATACAAAGGTGGTTTTCCCAGGGCGAGGCTTATCTATTGCACCCTGTATTTGCTGACCCCTGCGATTTCCCCTAATGCCGGTAATCTCCCGATTTTGTGCTTCAAAGTTAGACTCTAAGTATGTACTCTTTTTGTGCAGAAGTGGTACTATTTTCTTAGCTGTCTAGTTGAACGTAACTGCTTTTGAGTTTTCCTATACCAGCAGGAACTTAGTCAGATAAGCGTTTTGATAATTTAGGTGTGCTTTTTTCACAGTGTTGTTTAAGAGCACTGTCTTCTTCCAGAGGTTCTCCAAATCCCAGCAACCACATGTCTCGTGCCTACAGGCACAGAACACTGTATACACACATACATACAGTCTTAAAAAAGAAAACAGTAATCTGAGTGACACTTTTACTGATTTGTCCAGTTTCTGGCTTGTAAACATTTGGAAGGCAGAGGTGAGGAAGATTGTCTCAAGTTTGAGGCCATACAGAGTACCCGATTAAGACTGGAATCTTTTTTTTTTTTTTTTTTTGTGGTTTTTCGAGACAGGGTTTCTCTGTGGTTTTGGAGCCTGTCCTGGAACTAGCTCTTGTAGACCAGGCTGGTCTTGAACTCACAGAGATCCGCCTGCCTCTGCCTCCCGAGTGCTGGGATTAAAGGCGTGCGCCACCACCGCCCAGCAAGACTGGAATCTTAAAGGGGGAATGGAGTAGACTATGGGTTGGTAGTAGAACCTTTGCCTAACATGTTCAAGTTACTGGGTTCAAATCAACACTGAAAAAATAAGTAAAAAGATGTGTTCTAACTTTTTTTTGAGTTCTAACTTTCTAATTCTGTGTGTCTAACTGTTTTGTTTACATGCATGTGCACCAGATGCACCTAAGGAAGTCAGAAGAGGGCATCAGATACTCGAGAACTACAGTTAAAGGCTATTTGTATGTGACACACCACATGTGGGTTCTGGCACTTGAACCCTGGTCCTTTACAAGAGCAACAAGTGCTGTTAACCACTGAGCCATCCTTCCAACAACGTGAGCTCTAAGTCATAAGTTATAATGAAGTTGGGTGTAAGGCGTGCACAACTGTAGTTCAAACACTAGGGAGGGGGCTGGAGAGATGGCTCAGTGGTTAAGAGCATTGCCTGCTCTTCCAAAGGTCCTGAGTTCAATTCCCGGCAACCACATGGTGGCTCACAACCATCTGTAATGAGGTCTGGTGCCCTCTTCTGGCCTGCAGACATGCACACAGACAGAATATTGTATACACAATAAATAAATAAATAAATAAATAAATAAATACCAGGGAGGTAGAAGTAAAAGGCTCATACATTCACAGTCATCCTCTTCCACAAGTCGCAACCCGCCTGTACAGGGTCAGATCTCAGTACCAGTAGTTTCGCTATATTAACAGGTTTTTTCTTTTTTTTAGGCAAAATATCAAGGAAATATATTAACAGTTTTAACTGTGTTTAACATACAGTGCCATTTTGTTGATGGGAGAGGATGCGGGTCAAAGAATCTCAGGCTAACTTTAAAATATTTTAATTATATTTTCTTTATTATAAGGGGCAAACTCACAAAACAGGAACAAGAAAGCCAACCTCAGCTATGTAGCGAGGGAACCAGAAAGCAAGAACCCTGGACTGGCCTGTTTTTTTTTTTTTCTGGGTAACCAGAAGGTCATGTCCTAACCTGGTCCAACCTCTTAAAGGTCATTGACTGACAGAGGTCCCCATCACCTTCCCCTTTTGTCTAAATAAAAGAGTTCCAAACCCAATACAAAACTATAATATACACTAGGAACAGATATCAAGTTTAAAATTAGATTACAACCATTATGAGCAATATTAATCAAGGAACACATGACAAATGTTTTATTAAACATTCTATTCTAACGGGTCTAAGTCTTGCGCTGGAAATACCTAGATCATAAGAGGAATGTGACCATGACTATCTAATCTTCAACCCCATCGAAGGCCTGAGAAGGGAGATTATATTACTTGAGCAGGCAGGAAGTGCAATCAAGCAGCTTCCAAAGGGAGCAGTATATGACGGAGACAACTGGCTACCTGAGCAATCACCCAAAGTCTCATTTGCAGTGTGGAAGCAACCAACTTTGGCTAAGGCCTAGCGTAACCGACAGACCATTTTTAGACGCAGGAAAATTTTTAGAACCTTCTTACCCTGTCTTGGCAAGGTTTGGCAGTCTTTTTTCTTGTGTCCTGCTTATTTAGTCCGGACACCATAGACTTTGTCAGTGGTTGAGGCATGGGCAGTTCCTTACCCAAAGGCCAATTGTGCCAAGAAGAAAACAAACTCCAAGTGGAGTGTCTTTGGTGTTCAACACTTTTTCGGGAATAGATTGGTGCTGTCAGTAACAGTTGTGTCTCACGTCAACAGAACCCTAAGTTATTTAAATGCCATGTTTTACAGATCCTTGACACGGTTGAACATTACCTATGTATGCAGAATACAATCTCTATGCATCTAAATTAGAACCTAATTAATCTGACTATATGTATAACAAACATGAATGACTATTGACCTATAATACTTACTACTTTCGTAACTTTATGTCAGAATATTAAACAATTTTTAAACAACTGCAGTAAAGGAGGACAATGACCTGAACATGTCCGTGGATGGCCCCGATGCACACATCTTTATGACTTACTGTGCTGTATGTTCTTTCTCAGCTTACCCATACCTAGTTTCTTTCCCTTTTGTAGCGCTTCAGATAGTATAGTAATTTCTTTTTTGTTTGCCTTTTGAGACAGGGTTTCTCTGTGCAACAGCCCTGCCTGTCCCGGAAGTCAGTTTGTAGCCCAGGCTGGTCTGGAACTCACAGAGGTCCATCTGTCTCTGCCTCCCGAGTGCTCGGATTAAAGGTGTGCGCCACCACTGCCCAGCTTTAGTCCTTTTTCAGTAATGGCAAGAACAGGCTCCTGCCTCTGGGGAATCTCTCCGTGTTCAAGCTAGGACTACAGCGTTTTTAAAGACAAAACTGAATTACATCAGTGCTCGGGGGAGGCGGGTTACATTAGTGAGAGATTTAGAGTGTCCTGTTAACAGTTGCTTTCTTTGCAAGGTTCAGATGTGTCTTCCAGACACTATGTAATAATTTGGACTACAACCAAGGTCATGGGCAATCCTGAAGTGTTTGTTGCCAGGGTGGAGGTATCTGCTCGAGGTGGAAGACTGAGAAGTGATCAGGTAGACAAAAAATAAAGTTGGCACAGGATAGCATTCCTTAGTAATTTCATCATGCTGTTTCCACGAAGAGAGGACAATTCTTGTTCCTACCTGAAAGTTGTGAGAATTAAACTTAGTAGTTGAGGGAAGCTGTTTCATGTTTTTTCCCTGACATTTTTAGTTTTGAAAATAGGTTACTGCCGGCAAGACTTTGTGAAGCTTAGGAGTGTTGTTTGTTTTTAAAGATTTATTTATTTTATGTATATGGTGCTCTATCTACACATAGAGCGTACATACCAGGAGAGGAGAGCATCAGATCTTACTATAAATGATTGTGAGCCACCATCTGGTTGCTGTGAATTGAACTCAGGACCTCTGGAGGAGCCGGCAAAGTCCTTAACTGCTGAGCCATCTCTCGAACCCCATTTCCTATTTGTTCCTTTTAAGTTTCAATGAGAGCATTTAATTGGCCTGGCTAGTTTGTTTTTAGCTCTGGTTGCAATGGGTGGAAGTATTCTTTTGGTCTGTGAAGGTACTGCAGGCTCACAAAAGGTCCCACACGCTTTTATAAAGTTCTATGTGCAGTCTGACATGGGTGCTGGGAACCAAACTCAGACTTCCCTGCCAAGGGCAGCAAAACAATGTCTCCAGCCCCACACTAGTCAGCGCACTCCGGGGCTGCATGTTTTGTGACAAGAGTCGATTTAAATCCGGGCAACATTTGACAAGTACTCAGTCCTCATGGAAATTTTGTGGTTGACAGAATTCTCTTGGCAATTTTGGGAAATAGAAACACCGAGGATTTGATTGATTCTCTTAAAAACAGCAGCGATTCTGACTTACAACAACCTATCTTGCTGCCTTCTTGAGAGCAGTCTTCCGACACTTCACGATAAACCCATACCGAAGCTTTTGTTAACAGCAAAAGATGCAAGAAAAAGTGTGAAATCTCTTTACCGTTGTGGTGGTAGGGAGGAGTGGTTTAAGAGTTAATGCAACCGGAAGAGAAATGCGAAGGAGAAAACCTGGAGAGGAAAACGTCACTAAAAGGGGCGGGGATATGCAGATAATCCAAAGCAGGTCTATGTTGTTCTAGTACTTTTTTGCACGGAAATATTTTTAGCAAGTGTGTAAAAGTGTGTGCTCTTATCTGTATAACTTACAAACGTGTGTAGTCTCGAGAGAAAGGGCAAAGGAATTTGTAATATAATTGACCGTGACTTAATAGTGTGTCGATGATCATGTTGAAGTAGAACTGAGGCCTGCAGAACTCATACTTACCTGGCAGGGGAGATACCATGCTCCCGAAGGTGGCTTTCCCAGGGTGTGGCTTATCCATTGCACTCTGCATGTGCTGACCCCTGCGATTTCCCCAAATGCGGGGAAACTCGACTGCATAATTTGTGGTTGTGGGGGACCGCGTTCGCCCTCTCCCCTGTTTTTGTGGTTTGAAGTTAGGCTTTTAATGGACGACAACTTACAGTGTGTAGGGAGGATTTTTGGCAGCTCACACACTTACTTGTGTTAAGGTTATTTACCGGCTGTTAGAAAACTTTCTTCAGTGTGAAAGTGCCATAAGAAATATGAGGAAGATTAGGGAAAGTTTATGACGGTTTCTGTTTGTATAAGCAACCAGCTGGATTTCTAGTTTTTTTGTTTTTTTTTTTTGGTTTTTTTTGAGACAGGGTTTCTCTGTGGTTTTGGAGCCTGTCCTGGAACTAGCTTTTGTAGACCAGGCTGGTCTCGAACTCACAAAGATCCGCCTGCCTTTTCTAGTTTTTTTTGAATGGACCTAGTGATGGTGCCAGGTTTACTGAGCCATATCCAGGAGATGCTCCAAAACTACAGAGAAACTCTATCTTGGAAAACAAAATAAAAAGCGCTCAGTGGAACTTCTCAGCAGTAATTTACAATGTTTGAGTCTCCTGATGAAATTTAAATTATTTTAAAATTTTACTCTTGTTTCATTTCATAATCTTAGTTCCTCTTTATCTAGTCCATAGTTATGCCCTTGATGTTTGCAATTTTTGATTTTTGGAGATCTTTGTATAACCCAGGTTACCATTTATCTGCCCTCCTTAGACTGAGCATTGTGATGACAGTGGTGTGATTTTAACAATCTCAGTATCTGTCACAGTTAAGACTTAGTATGTGACTTGGTCTATTTTGCTAAAAACAAAATGACTGGACAATTTATGATATAAAATTCTTCATGTGTGTGGTGGTTTAAATTAGAATGGCCTCCATAGGCTTATATATTTGAATACTTGGTCTCTCCATTGGTGGGTGTTTGGAAAAAATTAGAAAGTGTGTTCTGGGGGCTGGAGAGATGGCTTAGAGGTTAAGAGCATTGCCTGCTCTTCCAAAGGTCCTCAGTTCAATTCCCAGCAACCACATGGTGGCTCACAACCATCTGTAATGGGGTCTGGTGCCCTCTTTTTGCCTGAAGGCATAAACACAGACAGAATATTGTATATATAATAAATAAATAAATAAATAAAATAAAAGGAAAAAAAAGAAAGTGTGTTCTTTTTGGAGGCAGAGGTAGGCATATATCTGTGCTGGGCCAGTCAGTACTACATAGTGAGACCCTGGCTACAAACAAAAGTAACAAAGAAGCCGGGCGATGGTGGCGCACACCTTTAACCCAGCACTCGGGAGGCAGAGGCAGGCGGATCTCTGTGAGTTCGAGACCAGCCTGGTCTACAAGAGCTAGTTCCAGGACAGGCTCCAAAGCCACAGAGAAACCCTGTCTCGAAAAACCAAAAAAAAAAAAAAAGTAACAAAGATAGGTGATTTGTTTATTTTAGAAATGGCCTCTGAGGGCTGGAGAGATGGCTCAGTGGTTAAGAGTACTGACTGCTCTTCCAGGGGACCCGGCTTCAATTCCCAGCACCCACATGGCATCTCACAACTGTCTGAAGATCCAGTTGCAGGAGATCTGACACCTTCACACCAATGCACATAAAATTAAATTAAATTAACCATTAAAAATATTTTTAAAAAAAAGAAAGAAATGGCCTCTGTAGACTACAGTGAAGGCGTAAGTCACAAACAATGCCACACCAGTTTGGAATTATGATTAATAGGGTGGTATTTATTTAAAGGGAAAAAAACTTACAGATAACTGTCCCAGACAACAGCCCTCTGCGCAATCAGAAAGAAGTCTAGTTGACTGAACCGGAGCAGGAAGCAAAGAGAGCCAGAAGGGAAGTAGCCGCTTTTTTAAAGGGAGAGAGACCACGCCCCCAATGGGCTGGTATCTCAGCGGCTATTGGCTGGAGGAGCTGAAGGACCTCCCGCAACACTACAGTAGTCTTAAACACCTGGCCTCAGCAGAATTACAGCATGAACTGCAACACCCTGCCTTTTGGAGGGTGGGGAAAGGCGCACAAATAGGGTTTCTTTTCTTTTTTTTTTTTTTTTGGTTTTTCGAGACAGGGTTTCTCTGTGGCTTTGGAGCCTGTCCTGGAACTAGCTCTGTAGACCAGGCTGGTCTCGAACTCACAGAGATCCGCCTGCCTCTGCCTCCCGAGTGCTGGGATTAAAGGCGTGCGCCACCATCGCCCGGCTACAAATAGGGTTTCTTGAGTGCACCGCCATGCCCACGCTTTGTTTTTGAGAAAGGATCTTACATAACCCAGGTTAGTCTGGAACCGTATATGTACCCCAGGCTGGCGTCAACATTTGCAATGATAATCCTACCTCGGCCTCCCAAATGTTGGGATTATCACAGGTGTTAATTGCCATGTCCAGTAGAGATTTATTTCTCATAGCTGTGGAAGTTAGAAGTCTAGAGTAGCTGCATCTAGTTGAGAGCTCCTTCCTACCTTATCCTGTGGCATGTGGCAGACAGAAGAGGAGGAGGGGAGAGAGAAAAACGGGGCTCTAACTATTGTTGGTAACTATACATCCCACTCCCTTGATAACAAGCGCCTTTGTCCAAAACAGAACAACAACGACAAAAAAAAGCCTTAATTCGTTCATAAGTGTGGTGTCCCTTGACCCAAACGCTTGTAAAAGCTCTATCTCCCCGCACCTCTACATTGGAGATCTAGTTCCCACCAGTGAGAGTTGGAGGACCCATTCGGGTTACACCACACGAAGAAAAGTCAAGTTTCTCTGTGTCATTTTGTCTTGGTCACTTACTGTTCTATTGCTGTGAAAAGACACCATGACCAAGGCAACTCTTATAAAAGAAGCATTTAATTGGGAGCTTGTTTAGTTAGAGCGTTAGTCCATGGCAGGAAACGGACAGGCATGGTGCTGGAGCAGTAGCTGAGAGCTTTACATCCTGATCCCAAGGCAACAGACAGTGGAAGAGATAGTGTGAGGGGGAGGAAGGGAGAGACAGAGACTGGGACTGGCGTGGGCTTTTGAAATCTGAAAGCTCATTCCCGGTGACACATCTCCAACAAGCCACACCCATTCCAACAGGGCCACATTGAATCTGTCCCGAGCATCTCACCAGCTGGGAACCACGCAAGCAAACGTGAGTGAGCCTGTGGAGCCTTCTCATTTCAAAATGCCGTGGTCTCGTGCACACGAACAGCTGTGGAGAACTTACAGGGGGCCAGGCACAGTTCTAAGTGTTTAACATGTATCAGCTCACTTAAACTTCTCAACGACTCTGGTGATTTTTATCCTCACTAACAGATGAGAGTTGAGTATTTTCATTCGGTTGAGTCATTTTTCTAAGGTTATAATATGGGGAAAGTGGGGTGTCTTTAAGTTTAACAGAGGCTTAACTCAGGAGTTAGGGTGCCAGAAGCTCAAAGTTACACAGAATTTACACAAAGTAATGGCTCCTGGGCTCTTACATTGTGAATTTGAGGAGTGAAATTCATGGACAATAGAATGGGTTTAGAAAAAAGTTTTGTTATCGTTTCATAGATTGGGGGAAAGTAGACAGAGCTCCTGCAGAGCAGGAGTGGATCCCAGAAATAGGATACTATTTGAACCCAACTATAAGAGCTTTTAAAAGGACTTAGGACAGAAACTCAGGTGAGGAGCGGGGAGGAAGACGGCTCAGTCTAGTTGGCTGAACCATGAAATGTCCAGGAGTCTCTTCACAGTTTCAGTCATGTCTTGATGAAGGGCACTCATTTAGGGAGAAAGAGAAAACAGACCTTCCTGTGGTCAGAGCAGAACCAAAGACAGTTTGGCATAAACGTTTCTGGAATTAGGCACGGGCCAGTGTTTTCACCCAAGGGAAAACTTTACTTTAGGGGTCCTCTGCTGTAAAGCTACCTGGACACTTTTTGTCCTGATCTTATCAGTCACACAGGGAGGTAACACAGCTAGGACAAGAATTTGAGTCTAAATTGTGAACGTAACTCACTATATTATTTACACAGCAATGTAATAATTCCCTTTGTGTTTGTTTTGAAATCTGTTTGTAGTTTAATCTTTCAGAAAAATCTTTTTGTTTTTTTCAAGACGGGGTTTCTCTTTGTGTAGACTTGGATGTCCTGGAACAGTCTACAAACCAGGTTGATTTATTAAACTCACAGAGATCTGCCTGCCTTTACTTCCTAAGTGCTAGGATTAAAGGCATGCACCACTACCAATGCCAGAATTTTCTGAGTTTTTAAAAAATACTATTTAAATTTTGTGTGTGGATGTTTTCTTGCATATATATATATATATGCATATATATATATATATATATACCTGTATAGCACGTGCCTGGTGCCATAGGAGATCAGAAAGTGGCAGTGAACCTCCTGAAACTGGAGTTGTGAATGGTTGTGAGCCACTATGTGGGTTATGTGGGTTCTGGGAACCTGGCTCTTCTGCGAGAATAGCAAATGTTTTTAAACTGGAAAATATTTTTTTTTAATTGCACCTGGTTTCCTGCATGGTTGATACCCATAATCCCAGCATTCAGGAGGCTGAGGCAGGCAGTTTTCTTTGTGTTTGTGGCCAGTCGCCTGAGCTACAGTGGGAGGCTCCCATCTCAAGTAAATAATAAGCCTGGTCTGGTTGCACTTGACTGTAGCTCCAGAATTTGGGAGGTGAAAGGAGGATCTAGAGTTCGTAGTATCTACAGGTTCATAACAAGTGGTTGGTAGGTCAATGTGGGCTACATAGGACCCTGTCCCAAAATACAAACAATACTCAGCCGGGCGGTGGTGGCACACGTTTAATCCCAGCACTCAGGAGGCAGAGGCAGGCGGATCTCTGTGAGTTTGAGGCCAGCCTGGTCTACAGAGCGAGTTCCAGGACAGGCTCCAAAGCTACAGAGAAACCCTGTCTCAAAAAACCAAATAAATAAATAAATAAACAAACAAACAAACAAATAAATAAATAAATCCCTCAGACAACAACAATCTGGGCAGCATAAGTCACACCTGTTATGCCAGTCAGCACTTCGAAGGTTGAGGCAGAAGAATTGATTGAAGCCAAGCCCGAGTTACATAACTTTTTGGCCAGCCTGAGCTGTAGAGTGAGATTCTGTCTCAAATTTTCTGACTTGGTGTTTTCCGTTGCTTATTCTTCTGTTGCTGTGATAAAATACCGTGACAAAAGCAGCCCAAAGGAGAGGGCTTTTTCTGGCTCACGCTGTGTGTGTGTGTGGGGGGGGGGGGTGCTCGTCTGTCAGTGCAGAGCAGTCACTGGGGCAGGAGCTTGAGGTGGCTGATTTCACTGTCTCCATTGCAGTGAAAGACAAAAGCCCGTGCTCGACCTACTTTTTTCTTTTTACTCAGACCAGTGGGCGGGTCCTTCCAATTTCAGTTAACGCAAAGTAATCCCCCACAGGTGTGCCCTGAGGACCATCCAGGTGATTCTAGAGTCTGCCAGCAGTTAATTTTAATCATCACACCCCTTCACTCCAGAACTGCACCTCTAGTGAAAATGCACAGCTTTTTCTCGGCCTTACTCTGTAAACCATGCAGCACAACTATTTACACAGCATTCAGCTTGTATTAGATATAGCAAGTAATCTAGACGGCGTTTCAAGTTTCCTAGGAACATATGTATAAGTTGCATGCAAATACCGCTCCATTTTCTATAAGAGACTTTGATGGAGGAAGGTCATTGGCTAATAAAGGAACTGCCCTGGCCCATTTTATTGGTTAGAGGATAGGTGGGAGGAGTAGACAGAACAGAACGCTGGGAGGAAGAGGAAGTGAGGTCAGAGACTCCACAGCTCTCTCGGGAGCAGACGCCTCAGAGAGAGGCGCCATGCCACGCTCCCGGGATGAAGCTCCGACCCAGGATGGACTAGGCTGGAATCTCCCCGGTAAGCGCACCTTGGGGTGCTGCATACAGATGATTAGAGGTGGGCTAAATTAATATGTGAGAATTAGCCTAGAAGAGAATGGGCCAGGCAGTGTTTGGAGGAATACAGTGTCCGTGTAATTATTTCGGGGCATAAGCTAGCTGGGCAGGCGGCCGGGGTGTTGGGGACGCAGCCCTGCCGCCCTTATTACTTCAAGACTTGAGCATCTATGAATTTGGGTTAGTATCTGTGGGGAGTCTGGAGCCATTCTTCCTCAGGTATTGAGGGCCACCTACATCAAAGTGAGAAAGAACCTAAAACTGGGTCTGGTAGTGAATATCTAGGATCCTCCTATTGCTGGAGACTGAAACAGGAGAATTGAAACTTCAAGGCCTGCTAGCAATTGAAGATTCTGCTTGAAGAGTAAAAAAAACAAAGCAAAACAAAAGTCTGTGGATATAATATAGCTTAGAGTTTGAGCACTGGCTGAGCATATGTGAGACGTAGGAGTCAATTCCTTTTACCACCAAGAAGGAAGTTGTCTTAGCCATTGTTCTACTGCTGTGAAGAATCACTATGGCCAAGGCAACTCTTCTTTTAAAAAGCATTGCTTACAGTTTCACGGTATTAGTTTGTTATCATAATGACCAGTGCATGGCAGCATTCGTGACCCTGGAGCAGTGGCTGAGAACTACATCCTGCTCTGCAGGCAGAGAGAAGGGAAGGAGAAGGGAAAGCAAGGGAAAGGAGACAGACAGACATTGGACCTGGCATGAGCTTTTGAACCCCCAAAGCCTACACCTAGTGACATACTTCCACAGGGCCACAAACCCTCTCTTCTGATCTTTTTGAACAGTTCCCCTCCCTGATGACTAAGCATTCAAATCTATGAGCCTATGGGGGCCATTCTCATTCAAACCACCATAGAAACCTTAAAAAAGTGCAATTTTTAAATTGTCAAAGGGAAATAAAAAACAGAAACTCAGTTCGACTTTAATGCCAAGAGCAGGCTTTTATGGACTTGAGAATGGTGCCTTAATACCCAGCAGTACATGCAGGAGAAGGTGCGGTATGGAGGGAGAGCATTCCTTAGAATTGCGGGGGGAGGGGGAGGAAGATTTCACCAGACATAGAAACTATTTTTCAGGTTTTTGAAACATGAGGGTGGGAGATAAATCAAATCGCCTGTTTTTGCAACCCTTGGGCTTCTGGATGTGTGATGGGGGTTCGCTGCTTTCAGGGAATCAGCAGATGGCAGATTTCCTGAAACCGTGGGTTTGTTTTAGGGTCCTGGTTCTGAGAGGATTTTCCTTTAGGAGAGAGAACAATCTTGCTTCTTTACGTTTGTGAGGTATTAGAATAATGTATTGTTTGTTCTCTTTTGAAACAGAATGTCTCGGGCTGTTCATTTTCCAGTCCCTTGTCCAGTGCAGCTTGGTACCTTAACCGATGATTCTTTGGAAGCTCAGCTTCATGAATACACCAGACAAGGGAGTTATGTGAAGGTGAAGAAGATCCTTAAGAAAGGTGAGTGCAGTGTAACATGGCAGAGGCAGCAGGATCCACATTTCTGAACAGTGTTTGGTAAATACAGTGCCAAGGCTGGGTTTGGTAGCCAACACTTTTAAAACTGCCTGGCGAACGGCAGGCAGATCTCTGAGTTCAAGGTCAGTTTCCTTTACAAACGGAGGTCAAGGCCAGCCCATCTATATAATGAAATCCTGTCTAATGCAAAAACAGACTCGTGCCAGGCTGGAGAGAGAACTCAGAGGTTAAGAGCACTGACTGCTCTTTTAGAGGTCCTGAGTTCAATTCCCAGCAACCACCATGGTAGCTCACAACCATCTGTAATGAGATCTTGTGCCCTTTTTTGGCCTGCAGGCAGAATATTGTGTATATAATAAATAAATCTTAAAAAGAACAACAACAACAAAAAACCTAGTGCTAACAGTTCTCTCTCAAAAAATAAATAAAGAAGGTTGGAGATCAGCAGGATCAGTGTTTGCTTAGCATATGTGAAGACCTAGGTTCCATCCTCAGAACCGTGCAGAAAAGCAGATGTGTGGGCACCTGCCTGTCCTCCCAGCACCGAGAAGCAGAAGTTTAAGGCCTTCCATGAGTATCTAGGCTCCTGTAGTCTCTCATGTTCACACACAATTAAAAGCAATAAAAATAGACTGGATGGTGGTGGTGGTGGCATGCGCCTTTAGTCCCAGCAATCAAGAGGCAGAGACAGGTGGATCTCTGTGACTAGAGGTCAGTCTGGTTTACAGAGTCAGTTCCAGGACAGCCAGGGCTACTGTCTTGAAAAACCAACCAAATAAACAACAACAAAAAAAAAAGGTAATAAAAGTAAAACCAGAACCAAACTAAGCCAAACAGATAAGAAAACAAACAAAGCTGGGTGCTGAGATTATAGGTGTGCGCTCCCTTGCCTGGCTCCTGGCATTTGCTGTTTCTGATAAGAAAGTTAATGTCGTTAGAATCATTGTTCCTGTCTATGTAGTATTCTGTTTTTTAATTTTTTAAAAAAATTTTGTGTGCAGTGGGTGCAATCATCATCAAAGGCCAGAGGTGACAGGTCCTCTGAGTTGGAATTGCAGGTAGTTCTGAGCCACCTGATGTGGTGCTAGTGCTGGGTTACAAACTCTGGTTCTCAGAAAAACTGTCTTTCCAAACCCCAATATTTGGATTTTCCCTCCCTCCCTCCCTCCCTCCCTCCCTCCCTCCCTCCCTCCCTCCGTCCCTTCCTTCCTTCCTTCTTTTCCCTCCCTCCCTCCCTTCCTCCCTCCTTTTCTCTCTCTCTCTCTCTTTCTTTCTTTTTGGTTTTTCGAGACAGTTTCTCTGTGTAACAGCCTTGGCTGTCCTGGAACTTGCTCTGTAGACCACACTGACCTAGAACTCACAGAGAGCAGAGATCCGCCTGCTTCTGCCTTTCATGTGCTGGGATTAAAGGTATGTGCCACCACTGCCCGGCAATATTTTGTTTTTCTTTGGCTTCTTTGTTATGCCCAGATTACGGACCCCCTGCCCCAGCCACCGCAAAACCAACTAGTAGACCAAGTCCTGTATGTAAAAGCAAAGAGCTTTTATTCTTATACAAGTTTGCAAACTCGGACTCTCAGTGTGTCTAACATACTGGAATGATCGAAGAGCCCTGAGCTCAGTTGGGGTTGGGTTTTTATAGCAGCAACGGTAGAGGTGAGGGATTTCTAAGGTTTCAGGACCCCTGATTGGCTGACATTTATCTAGGGGTGTCCTGGTGAAAAGCGATGTGTGTGTGCTGACAGATGATCCTATCTACAATGGTTGGAACATTAGACATCTACTTTGGATTGTCTGTTCCTGGGTGGTGCCTGGGTAGTCTCAGTTTGTGGTCTTTCTTGGAACCAGGTATTGCCTTAGGGAAGACTCCTGAGTCTTGGGCCTCTATTGAGCTTGTCACGGCTTCAGTTTCCTTCAGTTTTCTGATTTGTGTTGGTGTGTAGGTATATTTTGTGTGTAGTGTGTGCTGTGCGGGTGTATATGCAGCAGCCAGAGGTGGCAGGTGTCTTCTTCTGTTACTCTGCTTTATTCATTTTGAGACAGAGTCTCTCCCTGAACCCAGAGAGCATGCCTTGCTTTTGGCAAGCTGGAGGCAGCAAGAACCCATTAATCCTGTCTGTTCGTCTCTGCCCCCATTGCTGGGGTTCCAGGTGATTGTGGGATAGTGCCTGGCTTGTTATGTGAGTGCTACAATCAGAACTCTGGTCCTCTGACAATGCACAAAGAGGTCATCAGTTTGAGGAGCAAGAAGGACTGTTGAAGGAAAGGGAGGGGGAAGTGATGTAATTATATTTTAATTAAAAACAAAAACAAGGGTTAAGAGCACTGCCTGTTCTTCCAAAGGTCCTGAGTTCAATTCCCAGCAACCACATGGTGGCTCACAACCACCTGCAATGAGTTCTGGTGCCCTCTTCTGGCCTGAAGGCATACCTTCAGACAGAATACTGAGAATACTGTATACATAATAAATAAATAAAATATTTAAAAAAAATTAAAAAAATAAAAACAAAAACAAACAAAAAAGCCTCTGGTCCTCATGGTCCTGCAACAAGCTCTCCTAAACTGAACCATCTCTACAGACATCACTCTTTCAAAGATTTGTTTTTATGTGTATATGTCATGGCAGGGCCCCACCAGCACCACCACGAAAGCCTCATGGCTTGTTGGAGGGGGATTGAAAGGTTGTTGATCCCTGAAATTCTCAAGAAAAAAACTAGTCCCATGATTTTGAACCAAATCTGAAGCAACCTTTAAATAAATACTGGCCAGGGAGCTGGACTCTGGTCAGGTCCATCCCTGGGTTCCCAGGAAATGGTCATTAAGTCACATTTTTCAGAAGTTTAGAAAGGCAAAACCCATAATTCACTGCATTTCCCATCAGCTCCAGTCATGGACAAGCATACATCCTGATGTCTTCTCTGCCTATGAATCTCCCTCCTTCATGTGATCAAGTATATCCAGTGTAGTTGGTTCAAACAAACTTGTTTATGAGAGAGAAACCTCCTGGCTTGTTATTTCCCAAGAACTACAGCCCTCAGCATTCCAGAAAGTTATCTTGTTTTTGGGCAAGTGGGCCTCACAGGGTAACTTTGTTTTTTACAAGGTGAAGGATGAAACTAGAGACACTCAGGAACACACACACGCACACACGTGCGTGCGCGTAGACATGATCCATGAGAGGTGAAGAATGAGACTTTGCAGGTACTGGGTCATGACCTCTGGGGACTGACCTCGTGGTTTACTTTTTGTTAAATGGGAAAATGTTGAAGAGAAAGACCAGTCCCACAATTATCCAGCTAAGGCTAGCTTTATTTTAGAGGGACCGTCCAGCGAGCTATCTCACTCTAACTTGGGATTTTAAAGAGCAGCTCTTTCTTTCCTTTTTGGTTTTTCGAGACAGGATTTCTCTGTAGCTTTGGGGCCTGTCTTGGAACTTACTCTGTAGACCAAGTTAGCCTCAAACTCATAAAGATCCGCCTGTCTCTGCCTCCCGAGTGCTGGGATTAAAGGCATGCGCCGTCACTGCCAGGCCCCTTCTGGCCTTTTGACATCCCTTTTATAGGGGAGAGACAAAATATTAATAGCTATAAACATGTTTACGAGAGTGAGAGAATTGCTATTAGAGATTGTTAGAAAATACAAAGAGGGCCGGTTGTGGTGGCGCATGCCAGTAGGATTTGCTGAAGGAGGCAGAGGCAGGAGGATCACGAGTTCAAGGCCAGCCTGGTCTATACATTTTTGGGCTGGAGAGATGGCCCAGTGGTTAAGTGGTTAAGTGGACTGCTCTTCCAGAGGTCCTGAGTTCAATTCCCAGCATTAACATGGTGGTTCACCACCACCTGTAATGAGATCTGGCGCCCTCTTCTGGCCTGCAGGCATACATGCAGACAGAACACTGTATACATAATAAATAAATATTAAAAAAATACAGAGAGGAAGATAAGAATATACACCATGTAAGTGGGGTCATATGTTTTGCAGGTTACATCAGATTTAAGAAACAGAAACTTATTCTTGAGTAGAAACCTATGTTTTTATAAAGTATGGGGCACCAGATGGTGGTGGCTCATGCCTTTAATCCCAGCTCTAGGGAGGCAGAGGCAGAGGCAGATGGATCTCTGTGAGTTCAAGACCAACCTGGTCTACAGAGCATATTTCAGAACAGCCTCCAAAGCTACACAGAGAAACCCTGTCTTGGGAAAAAAACAAAAGAAAACAAAAACAACCCAATAAATAAATAAAATAAAGTATGGAGGCTTAATATAATGGGCTCCTTAATTTGCAAGGTTTGCTTCTCCTATTTTGGTCTCACATTTCTTACATGTTTAAACATAATAGAACAGAACTTTGGGGGAGGGGAGTCTTCATGTGATAATTCTCATAACAAAGCTTCAGGGTCTGGTTACATCAAAATTCTCTAGCAAAGTAGCAAAGCATCTGTGACCTTTCATAATAAGAATGATCTTTTCCCCAAGAGAATAAGATTTTACTGCTCTTTACAAAATTAATGTGGTAACCCAAAATTGGCAGCTAAACATGAGGATAAAAAGTCTCAGTGGTTGAGACTTACCACCCAGAACTGGTTCTTAGGTGTTGAGTGTCAAGCCCTTGGAAGCCTCTGTCCAGTCCTTGTGAGCCAGCATTGGCACCTGTGCAGAATCTAGGCAAATCTACATTTGCCCTGGGCCCTTTCCTGTACAGACGCTCAGACCTGGCCCTGTTTGCTGTCTTTGTTTATTACTGTGAAGAAACAGCATGACCAGTAGCTGGGCGGTGGTGGTCTTGGGGAAGCACAGAGGCAGGTGGATGTCTGGGTCTAGCGTGGTCTACAGAGTGAATTCCAGGATAGCCAAGGCTACATAGCGAAACCCTGCTTTGATAAAAAACAAACAAACAAAAATCCTCTATGACCAGAGCAAATTAGTATCTAATAGGGGACATGCTTACAGTTTGAGGGCTAGTCTATTACCATCATAGCAGGGACCATTGAGGACACAGGCAGGCAGTTTGCAAGAGAAGTAGCTGAGAGCTGCATGCTGATCCACAGGCAGAGACAGACACTTGACACCCACACCTCTAGTGGCACAGCTCCACAGCTAACCTTCCCCATCAACTGGGGGACAAGCATGCAATAGGAACCTATGAGGCTCAGTCTCGTACAAACCAGTGGTACACCCGTAATCAGAGGGACGGAGGCTTCACCCTTGATCGTGCTGTGTATCTTTAGTTCCAGTTTGGGCTGAGAGCCTGGAATTCTCATTGTGGCTGGAATTTGCTTTAGTTTTTTTCCCTATCTAATGTATGGACAGTAAGTAAACACTCAGGTCTAGCACAGAAACTTAAGACTTAAGGAACAGCGATCTATGAATGGTGCTCACAGAGTATAAGAATGAATCTTTAGCTGATAAAGAGAGCTCAGGGCTAGGGGCTAGAAGGAGAATGTGTGATAGAGTCTGTGGCCTCTTTCATAGGGATGTCTTCTATTTACTGAGAAACAAAGCTCAGGATATTGACCTAAACAATTCTCAGGATATTGGGGGATTTAGGTGGAGGCGGGCTCTTAATGGAATAGCAAAGCATCACCAGGTTGTTTGAACACATCTCTCCAGCATTTCAGGTGATCAGGCATCATTCCTTTCTTTCCGTTGAAGAAAATAGGCCGGTGTGATTGACAGTTCTGGTTTCTCCAATGCCTACTCTTAAGCTGTGCTTCATACATGTATGAGTGTTTTGTTTGTGTGCCTAGTGCTTAAGGAGACCAGAAGACGGTGTCAGATCCCCTGGAACTGGAGTTATTGATGGTTGTGGGCTGCTATGCAGGTGTGGCAAACCTGGGTCCTCTCGAAGAGCAGCTAAGTCTTTTAACTGCTGAGGTGCGGAGGGAGGGAGGGTTTTTCTCTAACCCAGACTGCTTTGTGATCACTTTTAGCCCAGGTTGCCCTCAAATTTAGTGTTAACCCTCTTGCATTCTGCTCCTGAATACAAGGATTATGGGTATGCTCTACCTTATCTGGTCTTGAACTTTTAGTTTCTTTCTTTCTTTTTTTTTTTTTTTTTTTTTTTTTTTTGGACTAGCTCTGTAGGCCAGGCTGGCCTCTGCCTCTCAAATTCTGGGATTAAAGACATGCACCACCACCGCCTGGCTTCTTTTCTTTTTTGCCATCAAGGAATTCAGTGTTTATTGGAGAGAGACACATAAACCAATTAACACAATACAAAAAGCACAATACAGTAACAACATTCACATTTATGATAGAAATATGCATAGAAAAGTATCTGTGAGTACATACAGAGCTCTCCTTTAGTATGACAATCCTGAGTTGTGTCCCCTCCCTCCCTCCCCCCAAGACAGGGTTTCTTTGTGTAACAGTCCTGGCTGTCCTGGAACTTGCTTTGCAGACCAAGCTGGCCTCAAACTCACAGAAATCAAGGTGCCTCTGCCTCCCAAGTGCTGGGATTAAAGGTGTGAACCACCACACCTGACTCTTAGTTGTGTTTCTTGATAGTTTATATTTATTCTGCCTCTGGTTTATTGATTGTCTTATATATAGAAATTAGAATCATTTACCAAATTGAGCAACCATTTTAACATTATTTTCTTAGTTTTTCTGCTCCATTTTCAGTTATTTTACCTTATGAAAATATACTCAGATTAGACCTTCCAATATTGAAGGTCCTTAACACAGCTTGGGTTCAGGAATGCTGACTAGGGGCGAGAAGATAAAGAAGTTACAAATACTAAAGAAACAGCAGACACATGGATACAGAACAGTTGGTGTGGAGAAGCTCAGCATGTTTATTATCCACATGTGAACACAGAAAAGGGGTTATTGCACACAGCTGAGCAAGGAGGCAGGGCTATTGCAAGAGGCAGGTCTAAGCTAATCGGGGTAAGGCATGCTTCAGGCTCTAAGTATGGCGGGGAGGAAGCCATGGTGGACATTTTCTATATGCACTGTCAACATTCAAACTTGAAGGCTTTGTCATTTCTGAGCCTCACGTCGGGAAACTGGCACTCCCATAGGGCTGAGAGTTTTTAATCCTTCAATAGCTATAGTCATACAAACAATACATACTCAGGAATTCCCTTGAGCCCTACACAGGTTCGTTTTCTTTTTCCGTCTTTTCCCCTTCTCTTTTCTTTAATGGGAGTTGTTTATGTTAACCATCAATTGTAGGGATCATCTTTCTTAGGTGAGCAGTGCATGCCTCCAGTCACAGCCCTGGGGTGTCACCCCTGGCCACATAAGAGATACCTATCAAAAAAAAAAAAAAAACCTCACCTAACCCAGGTGTGATGGCTCCTACTTTTAATCCAAGCATGTGAGAGTTTTGGACAGGCAGGTAATCATAAATTCAGGGACAGCCTAGGAGTGGAGGCAGCTGCTCATGCCTTTAAATCCCAGCACTTGAGGCAGAGGCAGGTGGATTTCGGTAAATTCAAGGCCAGCCTGGTCTACAGAGGGAGTTCTAGGGCAGCTAGATCTACACAGAGAAACCCAGACTCTATGCCTTTAATCTCAGCACTGGGGAAGCAGAGGCAGGCTGGTCTTATGAGTTCAAGGCCAGCCTGGTCTACAAAGTGAGTTCCAGGACAGGCTCCAAAGGTATGAAGAGAAACCCTGTCTCAAAAAAACAAAACAAAAAAGACCCTGTCTCAAATCACACCTCAAAGCCGAACCCCACAGGCTTGCAGTCAAGAAACAGTGTCACATGCTTGCTGCCCTGGCCACTGAGTGTGAGACTGTTGTTTGAGACTAGCGACACAGCAAGTTCTCTTCACACGTGGAAAACAAAAGAGCTCCACAAACAGAGTGCATCTGGGCAGGGGAGATCGTTCAGTGTGTAAAACACTCGGCCTGAAAGTGTGAGGCACCGAGTGTGACTCAGAACTCACTTAAAGCTTGGGTGCAGTGGCACGCAACTGTCACCTCGGTGCTCCTACAGTGAGAGGTGAAGGGGAGAAAAAGGACTCTCTTGGGGCTTGCAGACTAGCTAGCCTGTGCAAAGTAGCCAAAGGAGAGACTCTTTGAGACAAGGGGAATGTGAGGGCTGACACCTGAGCGCACTGTCTAGCTACTCTGTTGTTGTGAAGAGACACCATGACCACGGCAACTTATAAAAAGTTTAATTGGGGGGCTGGAGAGATGGCTCAGTGGTTAAGAGCATTGCCTGCTCTTCCAAAGGTCCTGAGTTCAATTCCCGGCAACCACATGGTGGCTCACAACCATCTGTAGGGAGGTCTGGCGCCCTCTTCTGGCCTTCAGGCATACAGACAGAATATTGTATACATAATAAATAAATAAATATTTTAAAAAAAGTTTAATTGGGGACTTGCTTACAGTCTCAGTAGGTGAGTGGGTGACCACTGTGGAGGGGAGTCTGGTGCCAGGCAGGCATGCATGGCCCTGGAGCAGTAGCTGAGAGTTTATAAAGAGGGAGCTTACTGGGAATGGTGTGGGCTTTGAAAACTTTAAAACCTATCAAATAACACATCTCCTCCAACACATTAGGCCACATCTAATCTTTCCCAGACAGTTCCACTGAATGGAGACCAAGAATTGAAACATGTGACTGGACCTATGGGGGCCATTCTCATTCAAACCACCATATACAGAAAACTGAAAGAATAAAATATGTGCACGCAGTTTAGTAGGAGGAAGCAAAGATATTTGCAGTTGAGTGAGCCATGTACATGCACATAAAAAGATAATTAAGATCACAAAGTACATTGTGGTTCATCTGTAGTGGTACACGCTTTTAATTCCAGCACTCAGGAGGCAGAGGCAGGCAGATCTCTGTGATTTCAAGGCCAGCCTGGTCTACCTAGTGAATTCCAGGATAAACATTGATCCATAGTGAGATGAGACCTGTCTCAAAAACAAACAAAAAAATACATTTCTGAAGAGCTCAAAAGAGGCTTTAAAGAGGTAATATATTAAATATTTCTGTTTGATTTGCTTTATCATTGCAGAATGAATGTAGTTTTTTTTTTTTTTTTTTCAAGACAGGGTTTCTCTGTGTTTAACAGCCTTAGCTGTCCTGGAACTAGCTCTTGTAGACCAAGCTGGTCTTGAACTCACAAAGATCCACCTGCCTCCCCAGGGCTAGGATTAAAGGCGTGCGCCACTACCACCACCTGGCTGAATGTAGATTTATTGTCCACATGTATGTCTGTGTACCACGTTTGTGCTTGGTTCCCAGGGAGGTGGTAAGCCTCCATGTGGCACAGGGATTCAAATCCAGGTCCTTTGCAATCATAAGAAGTGCTCTTAACCACTGAGCCAACTCTCCAGCTGGGCCCTGATTTCTTAAGGAAAAGAGAAAAATTCCCAAGTGTGGGTGGAGTTCCAAGAGAGGAATACTCCCTTTAATTATTTCTCTTTGTTTTTCGAGACAGGGTTCCTCTGTAGCTTTGGAGCCTGTCCTGGAGCTAGCTCTTGTAGACCAGGCTGA
The DNA here is from genome assembly GCF_018167655.1 of Microtus oregoni. NCBI lineage: Eukaryota > Metazoa > Chordata > Mammalia > Rodentia > Cricetidae > Microtus > Microtus oregoni. The sequence goes on from NW_024544600.1 coordinate 4,365,671, forward strand.
CCTCGAAGTCACAGAGATCCGCCTGCCTCTGCCTCCCGAGTGCTGGGATTAAAGGCGTGTGCCACCACCACCCAGTCTATTTCTTTTTTTAAAAAAGAATTATTTATTTATTGTGTATATAGTATTATGTTTGTGTATGTATGCTGGCAGGCCAGAAGAAGGCACCAGACCTTAATACAGATGGTTGTGAGCTGCTATGTGGTTGCTGGGAATTGAACTCAGGACCTTTGGAAGAGCAGGCAATGCTCTTAACCACTGAGCCATCTCTCTAGCCCCCCCCCCCTTTAATTATTTCTTAAACATATTTGTGTGTGTGTGTGTGTGTGTGTGTGTGTGCATATATGTGTGTGCAGGATCCATGGAGGACAAAAGGGCATCAGATCCTTTGGAGTTGGAGTTGCAGGCATTTGTGACCTGCCTGTTGCAGGTGCTGGGACGCAGCCCTCTGATAGAGCAGCAAGCACTCTTATCTGCAGAACCATCTCTTCAGCACCATGATAACTCTGAAGATGGTTCTCACTCTGTTTACCCAACTGGTATGGAACTTAGTATGTAGCCTAATCTGACCTCACATTGTGACTAATTCTCCTAGAGAGATGTTCAGATCCGTGTGCTATTGGAGCATCTACTCAGAGGAGAGGAGACCAAGGCACAGAATGTGTGGTGAGGAGTTTCTCAAAATGCAGAATGTAACCAGGCCACGGTGGTTCAGCCTTTAATCCCAGGAACTGGGAGGCAGGGCAAAGGGGTCTCTGTCAGTTTAAGGCCAGCCTGCTCTACAAAGGGAGTTTTAGGCCTATCAGAGCGATGTAGTGAGACCCTGTCTCAAAAGCAAATAAACAACAAAAACAGAACAGAAAAGGTAGAATGAAGAATGGAAAAGTCTTGGGGCTGAAGAGATGGCTGAGAGGTTAAGAGCATTGCCTACTTTTCCAAAGGTCCTCATTTCAATTCCCAGAACCACATGGTGGCTCACAACCATCTGTAATGGGGTCTGGTGCCCTCTTCTGGCCTGCAGGCATACACATAGAACATTGTATACATAATAAATAAATAAATAGTTTTAAAAAAAGAATGGAAAGACTGGGCGATGGTGGCACACACCTTTAATCCCAGCACTCGGGAGGCAGAGGCAGGCGGATCTCTGTGAGTTCGAGACCAGCCTGGTCTACAAGAGCTAGTTCCAGGACAGGCTCCAAAGCCACAGAGAAACCCTGTCTCAAAAAACCAAACCAAAAAAAAAAAAAAAAAAAAAAAAAAAAAAAGAAAAAAAAAGGAATGGAAAAGTCTTAAATACTGAATTATTATCACAGAGCAGAGTTTGTATGGGAGCAGTCTTCAGATATAAACTCTGTGTGAGGAGAGAAAGTAATGGTGGACATTTTCTCTACACACTGTCTACATCAGCACATGAATGAAAGGAAAGTTTTGCTATCTCTCTTTTCCCATGAGTCTGAGTGGTCCTTAGATGGATGGATGTGCCCATGTCAGCAACCACATTCATTCAGATTTTAACTGACTTTAGCTTTCCTCACTTCCCACGTACGACATTGCTTTTAGTACCAGGAAGAATTAGAACCAACTTTTCCCCTGTGTGTGACCGATAACAAGCAATGTAACATCTATAAAGGAAATAGCCCTTTTCCTATTGGTAAATGATAAAATGGTACGACAGATTAAATAACGATCAAGTATGAGTCCAGTAATTATACTAGTAACTACCATGTGGCAGAAGATTGCTTCACTTTGCCCTTTTCCCTGTTTCTCTTTTAGAGTAGAGGAAATACAGAATCTCAAAATGCTGATTTCTGTTTGCTTTGATCTTTTTAGACAGGATTTCATGTAGCTATGGCTGGCCTCAAATTCTAAGACTGATGTAAAATTCCTGATCCTCTTGCCTTCACTTTCCAAGTGCAAGGATAACAGAAGTGAGCCACCAGCCCCTTCAACCACAGACTTTATTTAATAGAGTGTGTAGCACTTGAACTGCCATTTTACTGTCGTACTTTTTCGTTTGATTCGTCACGAAAGGACTCTGGCTTGGGCCAGGGGTCCAAGGCTGCGTGAGCCCGAGAACACCGGACGGCTCCGCGGCGCCTCTGGCTTGGGGCAAACGGCAGCGCAGCTGGGCGGGTGACTGGCGACTCGACACAGGCGAAAGTGGGACGGGGCGACAGAGAGCTGGCAGCCGATTGGCTGTTTAGCGATCGTATGCTAATTATCGACAGCGCCTCTGTCCCGCAGACTTGGAGAACTGCGGCAACTGAAATGGCCTGTGGACTTGGCAGCGGGCGACGTTCAGCAGGGAACGTGTCCCCGTTTGTGCAAATGCAGTGTGTCGGTAATAGCAGCGCCCAAGGGCAGTGCGGCGAGCGGGTCGCGGTGCTCGCCGTGAGTATGATGTGAGCGCGCCGGGTGCAGTGCGGCGAGCTGGACAACGTCGAGTTAAGACTATACTTTCAGGGATCATTTCTATAGTTCGTTACTAGAGAAGTTTCTCTGACTGTGTAGAGCACCCGAAACCACGAGGACGAGATGTAGTGTTCTCTCCTGAACGTGAAGCTGGCTTTAGGTGCTGCTTTCCTGCAGCTGCCTCTTGCCATTGATGATCGTTCTTCTCTCCTTTCTGGGAGGGTGAAAGGGAGGGAGCGCAGTCTGAGTGGACTTCGGCTCCTCAGTGCTTTCCAAAGGAATCTACGTTAATTGTATTGTTCCTTCAGTTCACATCCGTTTCTTTGTTACACAGACAAGTCAGTTTTTAACACTGTGAAGTAATTAATCTTCGTTTGCCAAGTAAAGAAAGCCTCAGGTTGTTGATAATAGTGGGTTTTAAGGTATTTTTAGGGGCTTGGAGAGATGGCTCAGAGGTTGTTCTTCCACAGGTCTTGAGTTCAATTCCCAGCAATCACATGGTGGCTCACAACCATCTTTAAGGTATCCTTAGGAAGGCATTATTATGTACTATTGTCCTGTTTTCAGTTCTTAGTACACTTAAGATTATATTTATTCAAAGTAAAACAAAACCTCTATACACCTAAAACAAAAATGAGGATTCAGCCCCCCCCCCAAATGCTTTAAAAATTATTTTGAGTATGTCCTTGCCCCAGCAGGAGCAGGGAAGTAAGAGGACTACTGGCAAGAGTTGATTCTGTCCTATCAAAGTGGGCACGGGCAAGTGAGAGTAAATTCAACTTCTTAGACCTTGTAGCTGATGCCTTACCGGATCTTGTAGTCACAGGATTTTGTTTTTTTCCCTTTAATTTTATGTGAATGAGTTTCATCTACTTGTACGTGGACTGTGAGGTACCTAAGTGCTGGGCCGTGGTAAGATTCCCTGTAACTAAAAACTACAGATTGTTGTTAGTTTTCATGTGGTTCTGGGAAAGGGTCCTCTGTAAGAGCAGTAGCCTCTTGGATCTTTAACCTCTGAATCATATGGCCAGCCCCAAAACAATGAAAAGTGGTTAGTTTGGCAGGGTCTTGATATGAAGCCCTTGACTGGCCTGGAACTCTGTAAACCTAGCTAGTCTGGAACTTGTAGAGATCCTCCTGCTTCTGAAAGGCTCCCTTCCTTCCATTTTATGGTGTAGTGTTGTCACTATATGGGTTCTAGGAGCCCAACCCCAACCCTCTGGAAAAGTGTTCAATGCTGTTAACCACTGAACCATCTCTCCAGGCCCATAGAGCTTTTATTTTAAATTAAAAAGTTAATTACGTAACAAAAAAATTAAAGATTTCTCTTTATGCAGTGTGCTGACACAGGCCTGTAATTACTTGGGAGGTGGATGTACCAGGCTTTTTCTTTGTTGGGCCACCAACTAGCTCCCAAATAAAGACCAGAACTTATTATTATTATTATTATTATTTCTGAAGCTGAGGACCGAACCCAGGGCCTTGCGTTTGCTAGGCAAGTGCTCTACCACTGAGCTAAATCCCCAACCCCCAGAACTTATTATAAGTTACACGTTTCTGGCTAGCTCTTTTAACTTAAATTAACCCCTTCATCTACCTTTTACCTCAGGGCTTTTTTTTTTCCTTTTCTTACTTTCTTGCTGTCTGGCTATCAGCTGCTGGTTTCTGCCTCTGGGTGTCTGTCTCTCTCTCCTCCTTTTTCTCTCATTCTTCCTTCTTTCCTTCTTGAGCCTGGATTTCTCCTCCTATTTATGCTTTCTGCCTCATATCCCTGTCTGTCCCTCTCCTGCCTAGCTATTGGCCATTCAGCCTTTTATTAGACTAATCAGGCAAGGTGAAACAAATGCAACATATCTTTAATAAGTAAACACATTCTTGCATCGTTAAAAAAGTGCAGCATAAACAAATGTAACACACCTTTACACAGTTAAAGTGATATTCTGCAGCATAAATGTAGTACATTATTGCCTAGGAAAATAATATTCTACAACAGATGAAAGAAGGTGGACTGGAGTTGAAGGTTAGTCTGGACTGTATAAGACCCTGTTTCAAAAGTCAAAAAGCATGGGGCTACAGAGATATCTCAGTGGTAAAGAGGGTTGAGAATTTGGTTCCTAGCTCACAGCCTCCTGTATCTCCAGCTCCTGGGAATGGGTGTCCTCTTCTGACCTTCTCATGTATCTACACACATATATACATCAAATACATTTTCCAAAGTAAAACCACAAGAAGCAAAATTTTCTCTCAATATAAGTTTCAGCAGTCCCATTGCAGGATGATTCTTGATATTTATATTGATTCTTTATACACTTTACAGGAATTTGTGTTGATGGAGTTAACAGCCAGGGCCAGTCGGCACTTTTTTGTTGCAGCATTATTGGGCCAAATGAAATTAGTGAATGTTCTGGTGCTCCTATTCTCACTACCCTCTCTGTTTTCTGTCTCTGGCTATTCTCCCTTCTCTCACAGATAAATAACCTTAAATTTAAGATAGATTACCTTAAATTTAAATCGCTAAAACAAAATCCATATCAATGTAAATTATTCATACCTATATCATATCCCCCTTTAAATGTAAAAGAACATTTATAAACAATATTTGGGAATATGGGCGCAGTTATTTCTCTCCAAACTGCTTCCTGCTGAATGGGGGCGTTGTAATTTAGGTCTTTTGTGGTATAACCTGTGTGCTAGATTCATCTCAGTCAGCAGTCGAGTGAAGTAATTTTTTGAAGGTGTTCACAGCAACCTTTCAGGAAGGCGTGGTCTATCATACCATATTGGGATGGAAGCAATCCACAGGGTTTCATCCTCTGTGAAAACAAAAGAAGAAACTCTTTTCCAAAGTATGATATCCTTAGATCCAAATTCTGAAGTCAAGGTATTTTCAAAATATCTATGTTGGATTAGTTCAGCAGCATTTATAAACAAATATCTTTTAGCAGCTCTTGCTCTTTCCTCAGCATTCAAACAATTCAAAGAGAGCAAAATAGCATACAGTATCAAGATTCTCATTGTATTTTCCATCTTTGTGCGGCTTTAATTTAACCTCTATTTCGTTTATTTTTACTTTTATCTTTTTGCTTTTTGAGACAGGTTCTCTGTATATCTTTGACTTGGAATAACTCTGTAGACCAGGCTGTCCTTGAACTCTCAGAGATCCGCCTGTCTCTGCCTCCCAGGCATTGGGATTAATGGTGTGTGCTACCACACCTAGAAGTCACAGAGGTCAATCTCCCTCTGCCTCCCCCCTTTTTTTTTTACTTTAAGAACTTCAACTTTTGGCCTGCATATATTTTTAACACACTTAAATCATTTAAACATTTTCTTTATTTTTGAATCTCTCTTTACTCTATATCTCTTTCTTTTTCTTACCACATGAGCCTTTAAATTACTGAGCAATATGGGTAGGATTAAAGCTGTGGCTTTGGCAGCTAGATCCAACCCATTTCTTAGCTTTCTGCCATTTCAACCTTGTGGCTGAGGTACCGGCCAGAGCCGTGTTTAGTGCCACAAGTCTACAGTGTTCCAAGGTCCTTGCCAGCAAACAAGCAACAACACTCAAATGCTCTCTCTGTAGCTGACCTCCTGCCTCAAAGAATCAAAGTTTGCCCTGGCAGGACGGCCCAGAAAGCTGGCATTTATAAACAGCACAGCTTTTTTCCTGCTATGGCTGAAAACTGAAAATGCATTCAGTCGGCTTTTATCAACACCATTTAAGTGTTTTGTAGCAGGACCTCTTAAGAGAGCTGCAAGGTTTTGCGGCTAAAGCTGAGTCAGGAAGCCTCTCTTAGATGAGAGTGCTTGCTTGCCTCTAGCAAGCAGAATAGACCCGAGAAATTGTTGCTACCAAGAAAACATGCTTTACTCTTTCCCAAGCTTTCTTGGGCTTTCAGTGTATTCAGTTGTCCACACGTCTGGGCGCCATTCTGTTGTGGGGAGCTGCGGGTTGCATTCCGCCACCCAGCTCCTGCCACCGGCTAGCTTTACCCGAAATAACAACACACAAACTGTATTCTTTTAAACACTGCTTGGCCCATTAGCTCTAGCCCTTACTGGCTAATTCTGATATCCCAATCAACCCATCTCTAATAAACTGTGTAGCACTGGTCTTACCGGGAAAGATTCAGCATGTCTGACCTGGCGGCTTGCTTCATTGCTTCTGCCAGGGAGAGGGGAGCATGGCCTCTGAGCTCACTTCCTCTTCCTCCCAGCATTCTGTTTACTCCTCCCACCTATGTTTTAACCTATGAGGGCCAAGCAGTTTCTTTATTATCATTAACCAATGACCTTCCTCCATCACACATGCACACATGAAAGCTTCTCTGGGTAGGATCTGATTGGTTTGGCAGGAGCAGATATGGAGTATAATTTGCTTTATGACATGGCAAAGGGCAGAAAAGGGACAGTTGGGGGACTGCCCTGCACAAAGCTGCTATCAGTGGTCTAAATTGGAATGTTATCACGGTCCACTTATTCTTCTACCCTGGGCCTAAATGCATCTACAAATGATCTGACTATTCATCAGGTTCCTGACTTCTACAATTTACAAGGAAGTAAGAAGTCAAACCAGTAACTCACCCAGAAGAGCCCCATATTAGATGCTGTCTTGCTGTTGTGCCCAGATACCTGGAAAACCAAGGGTTTTGTGATTTATTTTATTTTTGGCTCACAGTTTGAGGGTCCAGTCCGTCGTGGTTGCAATGGCAGCAGGGGTGTGAGGCACTAGGTCACTTGGCATCTGCAGCGAGGAAGCAGAAAGAGACCAATGTGCATGCTCAGCTAGCTCACTTTCTTCTGTTTGATTCATCCAGAACCCCAGTCCAAGGGATAGTGCTACCTACTTTCAAGTAGGTCTTCCTTCCTCAGTCAAACCTTTCTGGAAATACCCTCCCAGACACACCCAGTGCTGTGTTTCCATGTGATCCTAAATCTAGTCAAGCTGACAAAGATTAATCATCACAAATTCAAACTTGGTTTCAATACTTGGTTAAAAATATTATGACTGACATGGGAAGCAGTCTGGTGGCAGGTGGGCCAGGCCAGGCTGCTGGGAGAAGTGTGAGCAGCACAGTGGGCTGCAACTATAGCAGTGGCCTCCAAAAATTATCTTACCATTCGAGTCTCAGCCTTAGCTCCTCCTGCACCTGGAGGAATGGCCATCTGAAGCTTGGGCACAAAGGCACCTGGAGGAACGATAATCAAAGACTCTACTCTGCCTACACATGAAAGAGCAATCAAGGGAATCACAGCCCCCAACTACACCAACTGGAGAAAAGGGAGCCCCCTGTTCCGATTGGAGGAAGAGGTGGGTAGACAACTGGGTAAGAATACCCTCAACAACATGAAGAGCAAGACAGCACCACCAGAAACTAGTGGTTCTACAACAGCAAGACCTGAACATCCCAATGCAGATGAAGCAGAAGAAAACAACCTTACAAATAACTTTATGAAGATGATTGAAGCCCTTAAAGAAGAAATGAAAAATTTCCTTAAAGAAAAGGAGAAAAAGACAACTAAAAATGGGAAGAAATAATGAATCTCTTAAAGAAAAAACAATCAAACAGGTCAAAGAAATGGTTCAAGACTTAAAAGCTAGCCGGGCAGTGGTGGCGCACGCCTTTAACCCCAGCACTCGGGAGGCAGAGGCAGGCAGATCTCTGTGAGTTCGAGACCAGCCTGGTCTACAAGAGCTAGTTCTAGGACAGGCTCCAAAACCACAGAGAAACCCTGTCTCGAAAAACCAAAAAAAAAAAAAAAAAAAAAAAAAAAAAAAAAAAAAACAGAAAAAACTTAAAAGCTGAAATAGAGGCAATGTAAAAAAAAAAACAAAAAACCACAAACAGAGGGAAAACTGTAAATGGAAAATCTGGGTAAATGATCAGGAACTATAGATGCAAGCATAAACAACAATACAAGAGATAGAAGAGAGAATCTCAGGTGTTGAAGATGTGATAGTGGAAATAGCTTCACCAGTAAAGGAAATGTTAAAGGCAAGAAATTCTTAAGACAAAATATTCAGGAAATCTGGGACACCATGAAAAGACCAAACCTAAGAATAATAGGAACTGAAGAAGAAGTCCAGCTCATAGGCACAGAAAATATATTTAACCAAGGCATAAGAGAAAACTTTTCCAACCTAAAGAAGGACATACCTAAAAATAAAAGAAGCTTACAGAACAACAAACAGACCAGATCAAAAAGGAAAGTCTCCTCACCACATAATAATCAAAACACCAGAGTTTTCAGGTGTGCTGCTAAGTCACTAGTGTGAGCTTTCTCCACTTTCCTTATGTGGGCACTTAGTGCTATGAACTTTCCTCTTAGCACAGCTTTAACCGTGTCCCATAGGCTTAGGTACATTGTGCCTTCATTTTGGTTGAATTCTAGGAAGTCTTTAATTTCTTAATTTCTTCCTTGACAGGGGGGTGGTTCAATAGAACACTGTTTAATTTCTATGTGTCTGTGGCCCCCAAATACAAGGGCACCCTCATTTGTAAAAGAAACATTACTAAAGGTCAAATCACACATCAAGCCCCACACAGTAATAATGGGAGACTTCAATACTCCACTCTTACCACTGGGCAGGTCTGCCATACAGAAACTTAACAGAGAAAAAAGGATCTAACAGATGTTATGACTCAAATGGGCTCAACAGCCATCTATAGAACATTCCACCCAAGGGCAAAAGAATATATACCCTCTTCTAAGCACCTCATAGTTATTGCTCCAAAATTGGCCACATACTCAGCAATAAAGCAAATCTCAATAGTTAACAAAAAACTGGAATAATCCTCTGTGTCTTATTGGATCTCCATGACTTAAAGTTAGAATTCAACAACAACACTAATTGCAGAAAGGCCACAGACTCATGGAAACGGAACAATGCTCAACTGAATCACCACTATGCCAAGAAAGAAATAAAGAAAGAAATTAAAGATTTCCTAAAATTCAGTGAACATGACTGCACAACATACCCAAACTTATGGAACACAGTGAAAGCAGTGCTAAGAGGAAAGTTCATAGCAGTAAAGCCTACATAAAGAAGCCGGAAAATTCCACACTAGCGAATTAACAGAGCACCAGAAATCCCTAGAACAAAAAGAAGCAAACTCACCCAGAAGGACTAGAGGACAGGAAATAAACCAAGAGCCCAAATCAACAAAATAGAAACAAAGAAAACAATACAACGAATCAAGGAGACAGAGTTGGTTCTTTGAGAAAATCAACAAAATAGACAAACCTTTATCCAAACTAACCAAAAGGCAGAGAGAGAGAATGTCCAAATTAACAAAGTCAGAAATGAAAAGATGGATATAACAACAGACTCGGAGGAAAGCCAGGGAATCGTCAGGTCTATTTCAAAAACCTGCACTCCACAGAACTGGAAAACTTAAAGAAAATGTTCAATTTTCTAGATAAGTATCACATACCAAAATTAAATCAAGATCAGATAAGCAAATTAAATAGACCTATAACTGCGAAGGAAGAAACGACCATCAAAAGTCTCCCAACCAAAAAAGTCAGCAAAGAATTCTACCAGATTTTCAATAAACTAATACCAATACTCCTCAAATTGTTCCACACAACAGAAACAGAAGGAACATTGTCAAACTCTTTTATGAGACTACAGTTACCCTGATACCCAAACAATACAAAGACACAACTAAGAAAGAGAATTACAGACCGGTCCCCCTCATGAACATTGATGTAAAAATATTCAATAAAATACTGGCAAACCGAATCCAAAAACACATCAAAAAAAAATCATTCACTATGACCTTTAGGCTTCATCCTAGAGATGCAGGGATGGTTCAACATACAAAAATCTGTAATGTAATGTACCACATAAACAAACTGAAATAAGAAAACCACATGATATCTCATTAGATACTGAAAAAAAAACCTTTAATAAAATCCAACATTCCTTCATGATGAAAGTCTTGGAAAGAACAGGGATACAGGGAACATACCTAAACATAATAAAGGCAATATACAGCAAGTCAATAGCCAACATCAAACTAAATGGAGAGAAACTCAAAGCGATTCTACTGAAATCAGGAATAAGGCAAGGCTGTCCATTCTCTCCATAGCTATTCAATATAGTATTCAAAGTTCTAGCTAGAGCAGTAAGACAACAAAAGGAGATCAAAAGGATACAAATTGGAAAAGAAGAAGTCAAATTTTCACTATTTGCTGATCATATGATAGTATACATAAGTGGCCCAAAAATTGTACCAAGGAACTCCTACAACGAATAAACACCTTTAGTAATGTAGGTTAACTCAAAAAAAAAAAAAATCAGTAGATCTTCTATATACAGATGATAAACGGGCTGAAAAAGAAATCAGAGAAACATCACCCTTTACAATCGCCATAAATAACATTCCTGTTAAATAAAATACCTGTTAACATCAATATTTTGTGGAAGTCATACATGCAGAAAAGTGGACTATAATACACTTGCTTTTATAAAATTAAAAACACATCGTTAGGGCTGGAGAGATGTCTCAGTGGTTAAGAGTACTGGGTGCTCTTCTAGAGGATGTAAGCTCAATTCCTAGCACCCACATGGCAGCTCACAACTGCCTGTATTAATGCTAGTTCCAGGTGATCCAACACCATCTTTTAGCCTCCATGGGCAGCAGGTATATGCAGTGCATGGTCATACATGCAGGCAAAGCACCTACAGACATTAAAATAAAATTACTGTCCTTTTGTTATTTTGTTGAAGACAGGAGAAAATGTTGTCATAGACCAGCATGGATTGAAGGGTATCATTTAGAACTTACATGTTTTCCAGAGCCCTTTCATCCTAGAATTGTTGCGCCTTAGGCCTCACCTTCTCCCGGAGCATTTCTCTAACAAGTAGTCCAAAACACCAACATCTCCAGTATTTATTTGGGTTCATTCTGATCCCTTTCCAAATTTACTTCTCACTTAACTCGCAGCTTCTTACACTCTCCAAATTACACACACACACACACACACAACCAGAAACTCCAGGACAAGTGGGGACATGTCTCAAGAGTTCACGCTAGACCTAGAGGTTGAGTTCTGCTTAGTTTTGCGTATTTAAGACTCCTTAAAGTTAGCTCGAAGGATTCCATCTTTAGAAGTCATTTCCCACCAGTTCCACAGTGCTAACTACCTACTTTTTGTCTTTTCCGGAAGTGAAGATGAAGCCAGCTGAATCTTCTACGTCTGCCCTTAAAAATACGCTTGGGTAGGAGCCCTAGCCCGGAGGGAGTGGTGCGGTAGGAACTCAGGCTGACACCAGTTGAGGTCATCTGCCAAGAAGGGTAAGGACGGTGCTGGCCAGCCGCGGGCCACGCCCCTTGCACGTGTGCACGTGCAGGCGTTGCTTGCGCAGGCGCAATGAGGGTCCTGTGTAGGGGTTGCACCTAGAGCGCGAAAGCGTCCAGTGGAGACTTGAGCTCTGGGCCCTCTGGCCGAGGCTCTGCGTGTGAGGGGCTGCGCTGAGAGGGAGGATGGACGAGGCCACCTCCCGCGCCCGGGGGAGTGCGGGTCCCTCCAGCTCGGAGCTTTGGAGCTTCGGAGCTTTGGCTGCAGGTACTAGCGTCGGGCACAGGTCTACAGAGGGTGGTGAGCCAGTGTGGCCCTTAGCCGCCCGCTCTCCTCACGCCCTTGTGGCCTTGGAGGGAGCCTCGGTCTGGCGCAGGGAGAAGTGCTCCCCGTGGAGAAGGGAGGGGACTGGAGAAACTGAGGCAGGAGATTGGCGCTCAGGCCCTGAGCCTCCCACAGCATTCTCCCAGCTTGGCCTTCTGTGTACAATCCGGGTCTTCCCCAAGGCTGCTGGGGACCCTGGTTTCCACACCATCGTCAAGTTTTACTGGGCGAGGGACGCACAGAGAGCACCAAAGGCATGACGGGAAGCCTCCTCTTCAGGCGTGGCTTGTGAAGGTTGGTACAGATGCGGGAGCTGGGGTGTAGTTTGAGGACAACCGTGAGTTAGATGACTTTTTTTTTTTTAACTTAATTTATTTTTTTTTTTAATTTCTTATGTTTGTAGCAGTGACTGGTGTGAAGAGGTCAAACCCAGGTGTGCTCATGTAGTCTATTCCTCATTATTTTCTTTTGCTTTTAAATTTAAGAAATCACAGGAGATAGATTAGCTTTTGCTGCTTTTACTATGGGTGAGTTTGACAGACAGGCAGTTGTAACCCTTGGCATCCCAGAAAATAGGCTCTTTTCATGCGCTGTAGAAAGCCCCTTCCACAAATGTGGTACATTTACACAAAGGAGTACTACACAGTAGAAAAAAAATAACAACATAATGAATTTTTTAGGAAAATGGATGGAGCTAGAAAACATTATTTTGAGTGAGGTAACCCAGACACAGATAAACAATTATCACATGTACTCACTTTTGGTGGTTTTTAAACATAAAGCAAAGAAAATCAGCCTACAAACCACAATCCCAGAGAACTTAGACAACAATGAGAACACTAAGAGAGACTTACATAGATCTAATCTACATGGGAAGTAGAAAGTAGAAAAAGACAAGATCTCCTGAGTCAAATGGGAGCATGGGGACCCTGGGGAAGGGTTAAAGAGGGGAGGGGAGAACCAGGGAGGGGAGCAGAGAAAAATGTAGAGCTCAATAAAAATCAATTTAAAAAAAGAAAATATGTCTTAAAAAAAGAAAGAAAGAAAGAAGGAAAGAGACCCCCTTTCACATCAGCATGCCAACCGATTTAATTTCCCAGAGCCTGCCTGAGGCCCACATCTCACTATGTCTGTCAGTTCCTACACCTGTCCTTTCTGAGGACCATTTCGATGAGTGACTGGCCACTTGCTCTGTCCTTGCTGCCTATTTTTGTCCATGGAGCTTTCCTCATCAACTTTTATTGAATTTGAGAACTTTACCCAGTAGTGATCTCATATCTGCTTCTGTACATTGCTCAACACCTTCTTCCATCTGCAGCCATCCACTCCTAATCACTGAAGAGATCGTTCGTCAGGCATTGTTTAATTATTTCCTTGTGGTCCTGTTTCTAACCTGTTGCCAGCCAGGTCCAGGCATTTATATAGTATAGAAGTCATTGGAGAAATTACAAAGCAGTATTGGGTTTTCCCTGCTTTTTGGAAACTGGGATGATTTCATGAATCTTAGGTTTTAAGACTTTTACAAGTTAAGCCCATCATTGAATAATTGAAGTCATACTTATGGCAGAGCCTTGGGTTACTATTACTTGGCTTCCCGCCTTAAACTGCCTTGTTACCAGTTTAAGTACTCTTTTAGCTTTGGTGAATACAGGTAGTTCCTGCCTTGTTCCCCCTGATAACACACCTTTTATGAATGTAGAAAAGTGCATAAGGTTTTGTTTTTTTAAAAAAAATATTTATTTATTTATTTATTTATTTATTTATTTATTTATTATGTGTACAGCATTCCTTTCATGTGTGCCCGCAAGCCAGAAGGGGGCACCAGGTCTCATTATAGATGGCTGTGAGCCACCATGTGGTTGCTGGGAATTGAACTCAGGACTTCTGGAAGAGCAGTCAGTGCTCTTAACCACTGAGCCATCTCTCCAGCCCCAAGTGCATAAGGTTTTAAACTAAAATCAAGGAAGGGTGTAAAGCACCTTAAGAGAATTTTTTATTTCATTTTCTCCTCATGAAGGAAGGTGATGGTCGGCAACAACTCTGGTAAGCTTATCTGAAAAGCCCAGTGGGACGCACCACATATCCAGTCTCCCTCACAGTCCTGGGCATCGCAGCTTCCCAAGAGGCATTTTTAGACTTTGAGCTAAAGAGAGCAATTTCATTTTCAATCATCTATTCACTCAATCCCCTAACATACTATCAATCCTCTATTAGATGGTGTGGACTGTGCTTGAATCTGGGATAAAAAAAAAACCCTAAATATTGTCCTATCAGGTGCTTATTAAGCTTAAGGCCTTGTGACAGAGAACTAAGATGCATAAATAAACCTGCAAGTTACTAATAATGCCTTGACGTATTTTGAATTGTTCAAATTTTAGAAATATTTATGTGGTAGTTTAATTGTAATTGGCCCCCATAATCTTATAAGGAGTGGCACTATTAGGAGGTGTGACTTTGTTGGAGTGGATTTGGCCTTGTTGGAGGAGTGTGTCATTGTTGGGGCAGACTTTGAGATTTCCTATACTCAGGGTACCACCCAGTGTCTCAGTCAACTTCCCATTGCCTGCAAGCCAAGTTATAGTCACCATCACATCTATCTGCACGCCACCATGTTCCCCATCATGATGATAATGGACTGAACCTCTGAAAGTATAAGAGAGCCACCCTAGCCACCCTAATTAAATGTTTTCTTTTATAAAAGTTGGCGCGGTCATGGTGTCTCATCACAACAACAGAAACTTAACTAAGACAATACAACACTTTTCAAAATTGAAGTAGACATCTTGGAAGAACTAGTGGTGTCTACTGTACTGTAAGGCTGGGAATTGGTTTAATTGATAGAGTGCTTCTAGCATCAAGCACTGGGTTTTATCTCTAGCACCACAGTAAACAAAATCAAAGGTGGCTATAGTGGGACACACCTCTAATCCCAACACTCAAGAGCTGGAGATGGTGTAGGAGGGTCTTCTGTCTATATGTTACTTTGATTAGTTAAATAAAGAGACTTCGTTGGTCTTTTGATAGGGACAAAAATTAGATGGCGGAGTAGACAGAACAGAATTCTAGGAGGAAGGAAGCAGAGGCAGAGAGAGCTGCTTGCCATGAAGTTGCCAGGTCAGACATGCTGAATCTTTCCCAGTAAGCCACAAGCTCCTGGTGACATACAGATTATTAGAAATGGCTTGAATCAAGATGTGAGAGTTAGACAATAAGAGGCCAGAACTAATGGGCTAGGCAATAATTTAATTAATACAGATCTCTGTGTGGTTATTTCAGGGGTTAAGCTATCCAGGTGGCCGGTCGCCACTCCTTTTACAACATGGAGATAGGAGGATCAGAAGTTCAACATTGTTCTAGGGCTAAGAAGAGAATCCAGCTATATGAGATCTTGTCTCAAACAAAGAAAAGGAAAAATCCACAGTGACTTATAAAACATTCAGAGGTAGCATTGGGAAGAATTTGTATTCTTACAGAAGTGTATTAATGCAGATGAGCCTCTCATAGTTTTAGCTGCTTGTAAAATTCAGAGATAAGTGTATTCTTCCTTTTACTGGATTAGTAATTTGGAGAGGGATGGGTGGCAGTTTCATTTCATCTGCATTTGGATGGTATTCTGAAGTAGGAGCTACTTTCTGCAAAGACTGAACTGTTCCTTTGCTCACTCCCAATCCTGTGCTTTCTCTGAAGGACTTCCTTTATCATCACTGTCATCAACAGAGGGCAGTAGGTCCTGCATCCAACAAATGATGCAGGAAAGCACTGTGACTTCAAAAAAACAACCTTTATTTAGGGTTCTCTATAAATACAGTTAAAATGTTGTTCACATCTACTCTGTAAAATGAGCATTGCATTTCAAGTATATCCAAAATGAAATCTCTGGCAGGTTATGAAACTGTAAGTCTCTTATGACTAGGTTTGTCTTGGCACTAGACATAAGGCAGTTTAATATCAGCTCACAATGCCAAGAACTAGAAATTTACTACTTTAGTTTCCGTTGATGGTCAAACAAGGTTGTGAAGGAGAACTTTGCAGACTTTGATCAACCATACTCTGAATATTGTAATCCTAGACTTTAGATAAAAGGATTGAACTAGATTGTGTGGAGGACACGTGAGAGGCCAGCTGCTGTGGAGAGTTAGCAGGTACATATGATTGGCCCACCACCTACAATTCATCGCCTTAATCACTTTGATAATGATTTTCTCCATTGTTTGTGTAGTATGTAATAAAAATGCCAACATCTAGTAGTCCCTTTATAAGTCTTAATTGATTTTGAAGCTATAGGATACCTTACCATTAGCTAGGATTGTTGGAGTTTATTTTTTTTATCTCTTTTCATTAAAAGTCTAGGTGTTCTGTGGATGTGGCTCAATGGTAAAGAGCTTGCCTAACATGTGTGAGGCCCTGGTTAAGGCGTAAATCACAAACAATCCCACACCAGTTTGGAATTAGGATTAATAGAAAGGTTATTTATTTAAAAGGGAAAAACTTACAGCTCACCGTCCCAGACAACAACAGACCTCTGCGCAATCCGGAATGGAGCCTAGTTGCCAGAAGTGGAGCTGGAAGCGAAAGAGAGAGAGAGAGAGAGAGAGAGAGAGAGAGAGAGGAAGTGACCACTTTTTTAAAGAGAGAGACCACGCCCCAATGGGCTGGTATCTCAGCGGCTATTGGCTGAAGGAGTGGAAGGAGCTCCCGCAACACTTCCCCCTTTTGTTTAAATAAGAGAGTTCTAAACCTACTATGAAATTATATACAATAAGTACAAATATCCTATTCTAACTAGCTTAAGTCTAGTATAATAAATAACTTGGCCAAGTCATGAGAGAAAAGTAACTACATTTATATAGTCTTCAACCCCATTGAAGATCTGAGAAGGGAAATAATGTTACCTGAGTAATTAAGAAGTTCAATCAAACAACTTCCAAAACATGCAACAGATCACAGAGACAACTAGCTATCTGGGCAATCACCCAAGGTCATGTTTGCAGCGTTGAAACAACCAACTTTTGCTAAGGCTTAACATAACTGACATACCATTTTCAAAGGTAAGAAACTTTTCAAAACTATCTTACCCTGTCTTGGCAGGATATGACAGTCCTGTTTTATCCATTCATGGATACTCTGTATCTCTGTCAGTGGTTGAGGTATGGGCATTTCTTTGCCCAAAGGCCAGTTCTGCCAAGAAGAAAGGCTCCAGGTGGAGTGTCTTTGGTTCTCAACATTCTTTCGGGAATAGATCGGTGTTTCCAGGAGCAATTGTGTCTCACTACCACGAAACTGAGTTAGATTAAAGGCCATTTTCTACAGCTCTTTGAAGAGGTTGAAGATTATCTATCTATACTGAATATAATCTCCATGTATCTAAAGAACCTGATTAGTCTAATTATAAATGACAAACTTAGATGACTATTGATCTGTATAATTCTCAATACCTATCTAACTTAACGACTAAGACAATATCAATAAATGAGGACAATATGACTCCTGCATACCCTGCCTTTTCACCCGGTTTTCACTAAAATCCTCATGTTAAGTCTGTTACATATGTTTTATGCAGTGGCATGCCATTGATAGGGCCCATCAAAGGCGTCCACGTTGCCCAATTCCTGTTCACTCTTTCTGTGTATAATAATTGTTCATTACATCTCATTTCAGACTACAAAATCATAAGTCTCATATTTTAAACTGGTATGTATTTTTAAGTCTCTTACAAAAATGCCTTATATTTAATATTAAGCTGTTCTTTACCATTGTTAGTTCTGCCACTAATCTTATATTACAAGCAGTTTTTTTTCTTTCTTTCCGTCTTTTTACGAGTGTGGATGTAGCCTGTTAAGAGCCAGTGCAGTCAAGCTCAGACCCAACCTTCCAGACAGATTCTGTACTGCAGCTATACCTAATAAACAGCCCTCAACTGCTCGGAGATCTGGGGAATATGATATTTAAGTATTTAATTATTTAAAAAACTTTTCATAACAAAAAGAGACAGGTTGGCTCCTAGCAGCAGACTCTTATTTCCTCCAAAGAAGACAGAAGACAAATGGGCGCAGAACAACGTCCTTCTGCAGTTCACTGAGCACTGCTGAGCGCTGACCATTAGGAAAAACTGCCTTTCATCTAAACTAAAGATCTCTAGATGTGGACGGAATCGCCAGAATCAACAGCCTAGCTGCTCAGGTCAAGGTAGGCCTGTCCTCCTAGAGATTTCTTAGCCCACAGGGTCTTCTGGAGCCTGGCAGTCCTGGCGCTAACCAGCAACGGTCAGGTGCAACCTTCATCGACCATGGAGGACCCAAAAAGAGTAGCTCTGGGTGCCAACTAACTAAGTTCTCTGCTACTTTTTAATCGGTAACTCAAGAAAAATCTTATCCTTCTCAAAGATCTCTGACAGTTTGATAGCTGAGAGGTTTTGCCAGGTTGAGGTTTTGCCGGTTACCTCACCAAACAAATTTCAAATCAAATTTCTTAATAAACCACTTTTCATTGTACAAAATAAGCCATAGTTATTATATGTCTAAAACTTCTGTTTTCATAAACCCAAGGAGTTCTTGTGTGTTCCAGGGAGCCAAATTAAAGAATCCACCTTAAACAGGTCAGATACCCCCTCAATTCCCTAGTCCAAAAAATTTTTTTTCCTTAATTTAACTTTTCTTTGTTCTGCCAATACCTTAAACAGGATAAGGGACACCAGACATTTCCACACCACAGACACTGGTCAGAAGCAAAGAGACTAGCTATGCCAAGAGGTTCCCAGCACACAACCTTCTCAGGGACTGCCCCCCAAGACGATGCCCACAAATCAGCCAGAAGCAGTCTTGAGAATTCACTGCCCCAATTCCTTCAAACTGTAGTGTCTCACCTCCTGCTTTTATTTTAAGCAAGACCTGGGAATGTTATTCTTTCGGTCCCTGGTCACTTTAAGGGACAAGCCACGCCCACTCCCAGCTACCTCTGACCTCTCTTTGCCATCTTGAATTCCCTCTCTTGCTGTTCCCTTTTGGTGTGTGCACATGTCTTTTTTTCTCTCTCTCTGTCTTTCTCTCTCTGTCTCTGTCTCTCTTCTCTCTCTTCTCCTTCTCTGTCTCTTTTAAGGAATAAATGTTCTTTATGCCTATTTACTGTGTCTATGTGCCTTTTACCTGCCACCTGTTTGCACCCAGCCCATTCGGGGATCTTGCAGTTCCCAGAGCCCGCTGCCTGCCCTGCCATGTGTCTGCTCCTCACTGCTGGGAATCTGCACCACTCTGGCAGCCGTCTCTGGGGACTCGCCAGCATTTCCTGCCGCTAGCTGCTCGGGGAACTGCCTGGGGATTTAGGAACATGGAAAAAAGGAGTATTACTTAGAACAGTTATCATTTTGTTTAATAATGGCTCAGGTTCCCCTTGTGTTGCTCTCAGACATTAAGAGTTATTAGGTCTTGTTAAATACTTATTTTAAGACAGCTATTTTCATTATCTTAACCTTTGAGTTAGAAATCAGCTCTCTTGAACTGTGAAACAAAATTACTGATAGTTACATACAGAAGGTTATATATTAAGAATGCGGTAAACAGAAAAATAAAAAGTCTAAGAAGCAATTCAAGGGTGGAATAATTGAAAAGAGAAGGGGCTGGAGAGATGGCTCAGTGGTTAAGAGCATTGCCTGTTCTTCCAAAGGTCTTGAGTTCAATTCCCGGCAACCACATGGTGGCTCACAACCATCTGTAATTAAGTCTGGTGCCTTCTTCTGGCCTGCAGGAATACATGCAGACAGAATATTGTATACATAATAAATAAATAAATATTTAAAAAATAATTGAAAAGAGAATAGTGGGGGTTTATAGTCATTTCATACTATTGAGAATATATTAAACCAAGAGGATATGTCATTGAATATATATTATACCAAAAGAAAAAAATGATGCACACAGAAGTACAAGTAAGGTTACAGCTGCTGATAAGTTCGTACATGGAACTTACCTTTGTATTTAAGTAAATGCCCCTTTGGTTTCTTTGAAGAGACCATTTATGTTTTCAACAGGTTTCAGGTTTAAGCAGTTGTACCTTTTGCGATATTTGTGAGGCTGTAAAGATTCAGAAAGGATATTCTAGTGAATAATTTTCTGAGTTCTTTCAGGCTGGGTGGAGTGAATCTCTGTGCACATTGAGGTGTCAGTAGACATCAGAAGATGTTTGTGTTCTGACAAAGAAATATCTGTATCAAGTCTAACAGTCAGCCTTCATAAGGAATGTATCATAAGGAGAAGCAGTGGCATAGTATAACCCTAGGTTATTACTGAGTCAGAGCAGAAAGGGTATTGGGACTATTATGGATTGTGGGTGTCAGTTTCTCCCCATAAAGGTGCAAGTAACTAGAGGAGTTAGTAATTCTCTTCTCAGATAACATGAACCATAAAGTCCCTTAATAATTTTTATTCACCTGTGAAAAACAGCAGAATCTCATTGGGTCTGTTAGCTATATCCTTTCTGAGTGGCCCACGCCCTCTGTTTCTGTATGAGATGGCTTATGCTTGATTTAGGAGCATATGTACAAAGCTGTGTGGCTCAGAGCATTACTATAAGCAATTACAGTTTATAAGCACCCTATTTATTCACATGTATCAGTTTGAAGTATGACATAAAATGTTTTTAAATTTGTAAAGAAAGTATAACAATCAAGCTAGAGAAGAGATATGAAAGGGTATAGTTATAAAATGCATGTTGGTAAAGAAGGTTAAAGAGAAAGAATGCTTTCAGATGTGATATAGATATGAATAATTACATTGGTACAAATTTTACTCTATTGGTAAAAGTTAAGGTCAATTTTGTTCTATGTATATGTATTTCTGATCTTGATTAAGGTATTGTGATTGTGTAGTTCATTTAAAAATGTAATATATAATGGTAGCTCTTAAGTTTAAAAAAAAATAAAAATGTAATATATAATTAGGAAATATAGGTTGCTAATGGATAATCATCGATAATAGTAAAGCTTGTAGTCATGTTAGTTAGATTTTCTAGATATATAGAGATATATTTCAGTTAGATAGGCATTTTTCATATCTTTCAAAGACTGTAGAATATGGCATTTAAGATATTTTAATAACTTAGGGCTTTTCATGACAATGAGACACGTCTGCTCCTGGCAGCACCAATGTACTTCAAGAGGAAGATGGGCATCAAAGAGTTTCCTTATGGAGTTTGATAGTCATTTGGGCAAGAAACTGTTCTTGTCTGGACTGTTGCATAAACTGGATGCAAAGAACCCACAGAGAGAGGACTGCTGAACTTGCCAAAAGGTGAGATGGTCTTTTGGTGTTCCTGATCTATGAAAGAATCTATGAGACATTCTGCAGGACACAGCAGAAAATGACTGAACTGTCTTTGGAATTTTCTGCTTCATGGAAATGTCTGCTGGATACTATGGGCCTGTAGGCTGGAGATGGATGCCCCAACGGTATAGAGAAACTTTGGATGACTGTCCAGGCAGTGAGATGTCTCTGTCATTTCAAGAGTTTTGGAAGTTGTTTACTTCTTTTTTGCTTAGGTAATATTATATCCTTCTAGAGTCTTTGATGGAGTTGAAGAATGGTTAGTTATAGTTATAGTTTTCCTTAGTTATAATAAAGGATAAAATAGATATAAATATTGTAACTGTAATTTTCCTTGATAACTGTTTTGTTATATGTAATCTTACTATGTTAAAGTGAAAGCCTTTTTTGTTTAAATAGAAAAATGGAAAATGATGTGGGAGAGTCTTCTGTTTTTTGTTGATTTCATTGGTTAATAAACTGACTTGGCCCTTTAATAGGACAGAAAATTAGGTAGGCGGAGTAAACAGAATAGAATGCTGGGAGAAAGAAGCCAAGTCAGGCAGTCGCCATGATTCTCGGAAGTGAGACAGATGTAGGCTAGAATCCTTCCTGGCAAGCCAGCACCTCGTGGTGCTACACAGATTATTAGAAATGGGTTAAGCAAGATGTGAGAGTTTGTCTATAAGAGGCTACAGATAACGGGCCAGGCAGTGTTTAAAAGAATACAATTTGTGTGTTGTTATTTTGAGTAAAGCTAGCCAGGTGGCTGGAAGCAGCCTGCCATTCCAGCTACACAGATGCGAAAGAATTGTAGGTGGTAGTTTTGTCCTAAAGTGTAACGGCGTAAACGAATGCAGACAGATTGTAAAAATATATATACAGCTTTAATGGAGAAATAGACTTACAGAACCACCGTTCCCGCGGAGACCGGGAAAGCATAAGTGAGCTCTGCAAGCATGCTCGCCAGATTTATAGGTAAACATTAGCCCAAGGCGAACATGCCCCCTAAGGGGCGGGACTTATCCCTACACTAAAGTAAGCAGTGTTCCAAAATGTACATCAAAATTGAGGACATGGAAAGGTTAAGCACATTATAGAAGGTCTAAGTTAAAAAGGTCTATGAGAGGTAAAACTTGAGGAAAGATGGTATTGTATTACTAAGTTTATCTTTATGTTCTACAGATGCTTAGTGTATAAAGGTACTTGCCATGTCACAATGTAAGTCAGGTGATCAGAGTTCCATCCCTGGAAGCCTCTTGAAGGTGGAAGGAGAGAACTAACTCCATATGCCGTCCTTTGACTTCTGCATGCATGTTGAAGCATGTACCACATGACCATACAATAGTAATAAAATGTATGACTTCATTATAATTAAAGATTATTTTTAAAGTCCTAACAACAGATATCATTTGATGCTTATTTCATCGATCATTCTACTCTGGACATTAGGAAGAAGCTACAGAAGCAAGAAACAAGATATAAATAATCCAAGATAACTTTTGAATTTGGCTTTTGGATTTTTCTACAACAAACTTGAAAGAGAGTCCAAAAGGGGAAAAGATCACAGACATGAGAGAAAGCAGAATCCAACTGGGACCCTGCCTAGTAATGGTTTTGTAACAAAGGTCAGCTGTCATAAATAAAGGGCGGGGCAGGCCTCCTTGCCCAGGTTCTGAGTTTTCATTCAGTTTCCCACCAGTGTTGGCAGCATGTGGATCTAGTCCCTACCGTACTTTGTCTTTACTTTTTTTTTGTTTCTACTTTTCTATCATGTCTTTACTGCACTCTGGTGCACTAAGGCTTTTCTTCATGTGGCAACTGGTCCTGGCTTTTCCCATTCCAGAGTTCACTGGGAACCCACGCCAGTTGACTTCAGAGCCCTGGGTGCTAACCAAACTCTGGTCTTGGCACCCCTCTGATCATCCACCTAAATCCCCACATACTCGAGCACCCGAGACAGACAAAGGGGGCACTGAGTATCTGGGGCACCCTGCTCCCAAAGATATGTTGGTCCCACTTGAGGAGTTGACTGACAGTTTACCTCTATTCCAGGACCCCAGCACTTCTCGGGAGTCGAACCCAGAGCCTGCGGAACTTGGTGTTTTACATCAGCATCTGACCAACAAGCTGATACCACCTGGGAAGCAGCCAGAGAATATTTTAATGCTAAATGGGGATCAAATTCAGGCTCCCATTCTGCATTCACAGTTCAAAAGTACTGCCAGTCTAGCTGAGGCTGCAGATCATCAGTTGGATGCAATACTTGTTCCGCCACTAGACAGCCAGAGTTCAAAATCAACAACCTTCATGGTTTCACCCAAGGAGTTGAAGAAAGATTTAACTCAGCACAGGAAACTTGCTAAGGTGGTTGATGGAAAACCTCAATTTCACAAACAAACCAAGGATGATGATTATGGTGACCTGAATACGAATGAAGCTTATTCTTACAGCCTTCCTCTGCAATCCCAGGAAAATGCAGATGAAGCTCCAGAGTTCCTAGAGCAGGATAAACCTGACCAGTTGGAGACACAAGTTCAAAATACAGAGAATCTCCATCAGGAAGCTCCAGATTATTTCCCACAGGAAGATGAACCTTTAATCCAAAAAGAAGACTCAACTCACCATCAGCTTCCTTCTGAGGAACCATCAGTTCATCCTGAAATACGTGGTCCACCTCCAAATAGAAATGAAGCTCAGCACTCAAACCTGCCAAATGTGACAGTGAATCCTGTGGCTTCAGAGGCAGATAAGGAGGTACAAGCTACTCTGGGCCAGCAACAGACCCTAGCCCAGTTTCCAGAGAGTTCTGAGTTGTTGGAACCTTCATCAACCCAACAAGAGGCCCCAGCTGAGATTTTAGAGCTTCCTGAAAACCTTGGAAATTCTGGTATCCAGCTAGAAGTTCCAGCTCTGCCTACAAAGTTCCCTGAAGAAATCAGTCCTCTAGTTGAGCAAGGGGGTACAGTTCCAGTTCCAGAATCCTCTATGCAGAATATAGCTGAACCTCCAGCAGCAACCATTCTATATCCCACTCAGCATCATGTTCACCATGATACTTTGCCCATGTTTACAGTCAAACCTCCAGATGTGGCACTCACAATAACTTCTGAACCTTTTAAGGAGGTTGAACTGTCTCCAGCTCAGGAGGAGACTCCAACTCAGACTCCAGGTCCTCTTGTGCAAGCTGCACATTATTCTAGCCTGGAACAGCATCCAGATGAACTTTCTGAATCTCCTGCAGAGATTGAATCATCTGAAAGTGGCCCAGAATCCCCAATTCTTCTTCCAGAGGAAGCTGAGGAAGAGGAGGAGGAAGCTTCTCTAATTCAGCAGGATGTCCCATCGCAGCATCCAGGCTCTCTTCTGGAGGATGAGTCTTCTCCTATAGAACCAGAGCAGCCAACTCAACCTTCTGAGCCTCTTGAGGAGGTAGGATCAGGTCTTGGAAGCCAGCCAGAAGCCTTAGTTACACCTACAGAACTCCCTGAAGAAGCCATGTCTCCAACTGAGCAAGCGCCTCCCCTTCAAGTTGTTGAGAACGTCGTTGAATCTCCATCAATTCACCAAGTGACATTCCAGCCAACTCAGAGTGAAGAGAACCATCATCACTTGCCACATGTTGTATTTAGGCCTGTGGATGTGGCACTTACCATAACTTCAGGACCTACCAAGGAGATGGAATCTTCTCTGACGCAGCAGGAGTCCCCAGTGCATCCTCTAGAGTACCCTGGAGAGGAGGAACCTTTTTTCAGTGAGCAGGAACAGCCAGCTGAACCTTCTGAACTGGAAATTCCAACTCAATCCTCAGAACATGCTCTAACCCAACAAGAACAAGCAACTCTGTCTTCAGAATATCATGAAGTGACTGTTTCACCCTCAACTCACCATCAGACTCACCAATCAAGCTTATCCTCTCTAAGTGTTCAACCTCCGGATATGCAGTTAACCATAACACAAGAACCCACCACAGAGGTGGGACCTCCTCCTGTGCATCATGAGGCTATAGTTAAACCAAATACAGTCCCGGAAAAGGATGTAGGCACTTCTACAACCCAGTATACCAATCCAGCTGTAACTCCAGAGCCTTCTGAAGGGATCGAACCCTTATCAAATCACAAGGAGTCTCCAGTTCAATCTCCAGAACCTGTTCAGTATGAAAACCCTTCTCTAAACCAGCACGGGGGCACAGATGAGAATCCAGAGCTCCCAGAGGAGCTTGAACCTTCTTCAGCCCAGCAGGAGACCCCAGTGCAAACTCAAGAGCTCCCTCATGAAACAGTAGTTCAACCTCCAGCACACCAGGAGGCAGCAGGTTCTGACCTGATTCCTAGTCAAGTTCATCTTCCAGCACCACACAGTGTCCCAGCTAAGCCTCCAGAGTTGATTAATGGGGTTGGAACTTCAAGCCAACAAGGGTCTGAACCTTTGAAAGACCAGCAAGAAGTTATAACTCTGCCTCCAACCCTCCTTGAAAACCAACAGCAGTCTTCAGTTCATCCAGATGTCCCCACCCGGCCTGAAGAGTTTCCTGGGGAAGTTTCTTCAGGGCAGCAGGGGAACATATCTCCACCCATAAAGCACCCTTTGGGTACAGAATTGTCACCTTATCAGCAAGAACTCCCAAATAAACCTCAAGAACCACCTAAAGATTTTTTTCTTCCTCCACTGGGAGATACCCTGTACTTTTCACCTGAAGATCTAGAAGCAATATTCAGATATGAGCATTCAATATTGCATAAAACCACAGTTAAACATCCAAACCAAGCACGAACCAGAGCTCCAGAGTCCTCTTTGAAAGTTTACTCCCTTCAGGAGCAGAAGGAGGATCTACTTCAGCCTATAGATCCCACTGAACAAGTTGAATTTTTACAAGTCCAAACTGAATCCCATTCCCATACACCAGAATATCCTGAAACTGAATTTTCTCAGCAAGGGGCCATAGCTCCGAAAGCAGACCACCACAAAGGGGTATATTCTTTTCCAACTCAGCAGGAAGGCCCATATCTACCTCCAGATTCTACTATGGGTGCAGAACCTTCTCCAGCTCAGCATATGACCCGCTCTCAACCTGCAGACCTCTCTGAGAATGTGGAATTATCTCCAGTGCTACAGCCCACCCATACACAGGTTTCAGAACCCCCTAAGGAGACAGAGCTTTCTGCAGCCCAGCAAGTAGTCCCACACCAGCTTCCAGAGTTAATGAACAATATTGTAACATACCCTCCAGCATATCAGATGACAGTCTCAGCACCAGGTCAGATTCAAGCTGAGTATTCAGTATCACCCGTTATCTCATTTCGGCCTTTGGACCTGGAACTCACCATAACTTCACAATATAATCCAGAAGCAGACCACGCTACAGTACCAAAGAAGACTACACTTTCACCAACACATCCTCAGGTGACATTTCCACATCAGCAACCTTTGGATATGGAACTTACCATAACTCCACAACCTACTCCTGAGGGAGAACTTCCTCAAATTCTGCCAGAGACCACAATTCAGATTTCACAACCACCTAGAGTGGTTATAGTTCCAGTCCCAATATATCAGGTGGTGACAGTTCCAACACCACATCAGGATCACATTGAGTATCCAACAGCACCTGTTGTCTCCTTTCAGCCTTTGGACCTAGAACTCACCATAAATTCAGAGCCTACTAGAGAGATTCAACCTCCCACAACCACAAAGATGAGTACAATTCCTCCTCCTAAGCCCCCAACAGTTCAACCTTTGGATCTGGAACTTACCATAACTTCACAGTTTACTACTGAGGGAGAATGTTCTCAAATTGTGTCAGAGATTACAACCCAGATTACAGAACCACCTAAGAAGGTTGTAGCTCCAGTACCAATATATCAACAGATGGCAATTCCAACCCCAAGTCAGGATCAAGATGAGTATTCAATAATGCCTGTTATCTCCTTTCAACCTTTGGATCTGGAACTTACCGTGACTCCACAACCTACTTCTGAGGGAGAACTTCTGCCAGAGACCACAACTCATCTTACAGAACCACCTAGAGAGGTTGTAGTTCCAGTCCCAATATATCAGGAGGTAACATTTCCAATGCTACATCAGCGTGAACCTGAGTATCCAACAATGCCTGTTGTCTCTTTTCAGCCTTTGGACTTGGAACTCACTATAAGTTCAGAGCCTACAAGAGAGAGACTGCCACCTACAACCACAAAGATGAGTACAGTTCCTCCTCCTAAGCCCCCAACAGTTCAACCTTTGGATCTGGAATTTACCATAACTCCACAACCTACTCCTGAGGGAGAGCTTCCTCAAATTCTGCCAGAGACCACAATTCAGATTTCACAACCGCCAAGAGTGATTATAGTTCCAGTCCCAATATATCAGGAGGTGACACTTCCAACACCACATCAGGATCACATTGAGTATCCAACAGCACCTGTTGTCTCCTTTCAGCCTTTGGACCTAGAACTCACCGTAACTCATCAACCTACTGCTCAAGTAGAGCTTCCTCAAATTATGCAAGAGACCATACCTCAGCCCTCTGATCCACCTAAAGAGATACGGGCTCAAGCTTCTGTATTTCAAGAAGTGACACTTCCAACACCTTCTCAGATTCACCCAACTGAAGTTACAGTAGTTCCAGTGCCAATATATCAACCTTTGGATCAGGAACTCGCCATAACTTCACACTCTACTACTGAGGTAGAACTTACTCAAACTACACAGGAGACCACAACTCAGCCCCCAGATACAACTACAAAGGTTGTCCCTACAGCACCACCAAGTCCGGAACCAACTGAGCATCCAACAACACCTGATGCCTCATCTCAGCCTTTAGATCTAGAACCCACTGTGAATTCAGAACCTACCAAAGTGACTGAATATTTTACAACCACACAGGAAACTACAGTTTCTCCTCCACAGTACCATAAAATGACACTTCCAGAACAAGATACTTCCAAAGCTGTAGTTACAGTTAAGTCTTTGGATCAGGAACTTACAACTCCAACTTCCCATCTGGATGTTGAACCTTCTTCAAGCACACAGGAAATCCTTCCTGAGCCTGAGCAGCCACATGAGGAGGTTGCAGCTCAAGCACCAGTGTTTTATGAAATCCCAACAATTCAGGATCACACTCAGCAGCCGACTCTTTCTGATGTCACGGCTCAACATACAGAAGTAGACCATACCCTGTCTGCAATATCCACTGTAGAGACTGGACTTTTTGTAGCCCCATATAATATTACAGCTTTTCCTCCAAAACACCAAGAGATCACCCTTGTACCTGAAGACCAGGTTCAGGATCAGCATGTAAACCCAACTCAAGCCACAGATCATCCTTCACACCCAGAGTTTTCCATAACTCCACAACCTGCTACAGTGGTTAAACGGTCGGCACCAGTTCAGCCTACAGAGTCATCTAAGGAAATGGTAGCTCAATCTTCAGTACATTTTGAAGTGACAGCTCTAGTTCATGATCAATCTCAGTATCCAAGCTCAGAGGCTCCCCTAAAGGCTACAGGTTCTACAGTTCCAACAACTACATCCTCTCCTCCAACACACAGTGAGGTCACACTTTCACCTCCAAACCAGGTTCAGACTCAGCAGCCAAATCCAACTCAGGTCACAACCCAGTTTTCACACATAGAATCTTCCACAACTCCACAACCTGTTACAGTGGTAAGCCATTCTCCACCTGTTACTGAGATCACATCTCAGCATCCAAATTCAGAAACCATAGAGCCTGACGTCCCAACAGCTACAGCTTCTTCATCATATCCTAAGATGATACTTCCATCTCCAGAACAGTTTCAGACTCAGCAAATCCCAAGTGAAGTCACACTCCAACCCATGGGTGTGGAATATACCATAACTCCATATGCTGTGAATTTTAATACAGAAAGAAAGCCAATTATTATAATGAAACAAAATGCCTCCATAAGCACCAACCTATGTGACTTCTGCTTGTGTGAAAATGGCACACTATCGTGTATTCATCTCAGCCCAATGCAGAGACTCCACCAAGTGCCTGTGCCAAGGCCCAGCACCTACAAAGGCACTTTAACTATTTTGTAAGAATAACCTTTTCTTGTTTCTGTTTTATGTTCTACTTAACATGGCAGTCTTTTCCTCAAAGCCTTGCTGACCTTCCTTGTCACCCCAACCAACACTGGCTGACTTTCTGCTTTTACTTTTGCTCATGAATTCTTCTTCGTCCTCATCCTCCGTCTTTCTAAGATGCTCCCTTCTCCAGTTAGCCCCTTTGTATCATTGCTCAACTTTGGCTCTTCCATTTTCACACCAGCTTCTCTATAACTCATCTCCTTAGTAAGCATGCAATGAAGAAGTCAAAGGAGATTCAGACTCCTGGGGCTTGACCCCAGGTCTTTCACGTGGTAGTTCTGCAACTCTAGGAAGAGTGCTTAGCTGTGACTTAATTCCCTCACCTGTGAAATGTGGAATATGAGGCTATTTCATAGGATTGTTGTGAGGGTTAGTTGATTACCTGGAATACTTATCTTAGTCTTAACATACATGAATGTTGGCTATTAATACTGTGCAATCTCTCAGTTCTGTTCAGAGCTCATCTTTGTTCTAGGACATATAACCTTTTTGCACAACTTGAGGTTAAGAACTGTGAGAGCCACATATGTATGGTGTTATCTCTAGAACATAAAAAATGATACATCAGGAAAAGGGGAGCATTAAACCTTCACCTGTGGCTCAAAGTATGTCTATTATTGAATAGAGAAAAACCAGAGAGTACAGCCTAGGCAAAGGCATGGCTATGAGAATAATGGGGATTTAGTCAGATTAAAAAATAGGTAAACATACTATCAGCTATAAGATTTAGAAAGTGACACAGAGAGACATAGAAAGCCATTGGAACTTTCCAGGAAAGAGAAAAAATAATAAGACAGGATAATTTTTTATAAAGACAAACTAGTAGTATAATCTGACCTGGAGTTTCCTAGGCTTTTGGGCATTTTCCACCATTCTCATATCTTAGATCATTTTAGAATATATATACATATATACACACACATGTCTCCAAGCCCTCCACCATGGTGGCCTATGAGGAAGAGAAGACAGGATTTAGTGAAGAGTTAAATTTAGAGCTGGGCTGTATGATATACAACAGAGAGGGAAGTGGAAAGCGCACCCGCAGATTAGAAGTTCGAGTTCCAAGGAGACATCTCACTGCTTGCACCAGGAGCCCTCGGGAACTGACAGATCTGGGAATTAGAAGATTGGTGGTTTTTTTCGTTCTTCATTGAACACCGCCATGAGGTTGCGATGATTTTACTGCTTCTGCTTAGTCTTTTCCTATTTACTCAAGTATATGAACTGTTTCTTCACAGGAATTTCCAAGGAAATTCTATTTCTTACATTGACAAAAATGTATGGAGAGCATACCGTTGGACTGAGAAACTGTGAGTATATTTTCTACAAATATGAATACAAAAATAACAGCAGCAACAAAACACTACACTGTAATATCCTCCTTGGTCCAGATTTTGAGGTAAATACCTCTGATAAAAGGTATTTCCTCTTCACAACCAAAATCAACCTATACCGACTGAATTTCTCAGGTAAATTTTGTGGGGACTAAGGTGTAGCTCAGGGGGAGAATAGTTGCCTAGCATGCGTGAGACCATAGGTTGAAACACTATCAATTCAGTCAAAAATTATTTTACATTTCATTTTGTATGTATTTCCATGAGCACACAAAGTCAGGGCATGCACATGGAAGTCAGAGGACAGCTTATAAAACTTGATCTTCTTCTGCCCGGAGATTGAATCAAGTTTCAGTCTTGGCAACAAGTCCCCTTTCCCTTGGAGTTATTTTGCTGCCCAGATTTTAAAAGTAAATTTTCTGGACTTTGTTTGAAAAGAGTGACAATGTAAGTTTGTCTCCCATATAGAAGTCATCTACAATAACATTTTTTGGTTGTGTTTTTTTAGACAGTCTAGGGAAGTAACCTCGACTGACCTGAAACTCACTAAGTAGATCAGGCTGGCCTTAAGCTCAAAGAAATCTGTCTGCTTTTCTTTCTTAAGTGCTGGATTAAAGATGTGCAACCACACCTGGCCTACAATTGCATTCTTAATGGATAGAAATTAAATATCAGGTATAGAGAGACCTTCCTTGTGCTCTAATTTTTCACCTTTGAGGTAATGGATTTGTTTTATTTTGCTTGAGGGACAGAGACCATAAGCAAAAGCAACTGGGAGAGGAGAGTTTATGTCCCCTTACAGTTGTAATTCTCCATGAAGGGAAGTCAGGGCAGGGACTTCATGATATGTAAAGTTTCTTTTTAATACATAGTTACTCTATGTATCTCCAATCATGCATAATATTTCATAGTATGTACACATTAGTGAAATTTTAATATTAGCCCACTGATGTTTAGAGAATATCTGTTTTTTCTGCTATATGTATGGCTGAAATAAGCATCCTATATACTTTCTGAACATGCATAAGTTTCTGTAAACTAGATACCTAGAAATGGAATCTTCAGGGTGGAGACCGTTGGCTAGGTGAAATTTTAGTTGCCCTAAAAACAAATGGTGCCAACTTATGCTTGGGGCAATAGCATTTATTTCTCCATCCCATCTCACCACTGGATGTTCTCCATCTGTTTGACAACTTTTGATCCAGATAACCTTTAATCTTTCAGAATTCTCAGTGAAAACCTCCTGACTGAATTACATAAGGACTCATTTGAAGGCCTGCTATCCCTCCAGGTTCTGTAAGTCAGTTAAGCATATCTATTTGTCAGTTATGTGTTATCTATGGATGAACAAGGGATATGAATTAGATAGATCTTCATCTGTCTAATGGGATTGACAGTGCTTGCCTAAAATCCCAGCACTGTGGAGGTAGAAAGCAGGAGGATTGCTGAAAGTTGAAGATCTGAATGGTCTACATAGTGGGTTTCATACCAATTCCAGGACTGCTTGGCAAGACCCTGGCTCTAAAGGCAAAAACTTAATAAAACAAAATCTGCAATTAGTCAGTCTGGGTGGGGCGTGTCAGCCCATCTCTAACATGAAAATGCCTTCTTGCATCTTAAATTTCTTGACTTACATGGACAAGCTTCAGATTCAGATAGAAGCACTTCATTTCCAGGGGGTGTTAGTAAGGTCTGAGCAGTTACTGGAACTCCCACAACCCTTGTTTTCTAAGACATATGCTTGTCTTCGGATCTAGTCGGTCACACCTCCATCAAGTCTGATCCATGCTCTCGTTTACTGCAGCCCATGAGTTAGGAGTGGTTGACACCTTTAGAGAACTTGTGCCAGTGCCCTTTTTGTTGAGGGGACAGGGTGCCTGATGAGAACAGCTGAAAGGAGGCAAGATTTATTTGGGCCCTTCCACTCAGAGGTTTTTGGCTCCTGGTGGCTGGTTCCATTGTTTCTGGGCCTGTGGTGATGCCGAGCATGGTAATGGAAGGCTGAAGTAGGGCAAAGCTTCAGACAGGGTGAAAGAAGTTGTTCCTGGTAACAAGACACACCCCCATTCACCTGCTTCTCCCGTTAGAAATTCCTGGTAACAAGACACACCCCCATTTACCTGTCTCCCGTTAGGCTCCACCTCCTCGTGGCTCATTCAGAAGGAATGAGTTAAGGCGTGGACGACCTTAGTGCCTACTGACTAAGAGACCCCTAGCTGAGAACCAAACCTTCAGTATATGATCCTTTTCTTATCTTTCAAGTTGGCGGTGGGGGAAAAGGGTACTTCATATCCAAACAATTGACAGGGCTAAAAAAGAAAAAACAAAACAAGATAACCAATAAAGAATTGCAATAGAGACTATGTGTGACCTTCAAACTCTAAAATATTTGCTAATATAACCTTCACAACGATTACATGGTAGGATAGATGGAATTAATACTAACTTCAAGCTGTCCCATCAAAGAGAAGAAAGAGACATTTACATTAACTCGAAGTCATTGACCCAGAGTGCTTTGGGGTTTTGTTTTGATTTTTGTTAGTTTTTTGTTTGTTTGTTTGTTTGGGTTTTTGTTTTTCAAGACAGGGTTTTTCTGTGTAACCCTGGTTGTCCTAGAACTCAATCTGTAGACCAGGCTGGCCTTGAACTCACAGAGATCCACTTGTCTCTGCCTCCCAAGTGCTGAGACTAAAGGCATAGGTCACCACCTCCAGGCAACCCAGAATATTTTAACAGTTTGTGGGTTTTTGGGGTTTGTTTTTTTTCTTTTTGAAGCATGGCCTAATATAAGCCTAGACTGCCTTCAAATTCTCTAAAAAGTTAAGGTTGACCTTGAACACCTGACTTTTTGACTCTACCTCACAAGTGCTAGGATTACTGGCATCCACCACCACACAGTTTATGCAGTCTTGGGCCCAACTGTACTATATCCCTACTCTTTTGAACCTGGGTCTCCCTATATAGCCTAGGCTGACCTTGAATTTACCCCAATCTGCCTACTTTAGTCTTACAACCCAAATGCTGGAATTATAGGCATGTGCCTACCATACCCAACATGTTCTTACATTTAATCCAAATTAAATTTAACATTGCCATATTAAGTAATTAGCTAAACACACAAATTACATAAATGATATCATCAACATGATAAACCTATTAGGAGAATAGATTACTATTAAGACTTTCAATGTAAGCATTTTTATGCCCATGTCAGAAATAGATTATTAGAAATGATGCTTAAAAAAAGTATTCCTAATTAGTCCCAGGACAACCAGAACTGTACAGTGAAACCCACTAACAAAACAATAAAAATTTCAGCAATCTTGTTACCAGTGAAGAAATACTTCACAATAATTCTGCTTCTTTAGAAATAAGAATGTAATACCTACCTGGCAGGGTGGTTTCCTGGGGCAAGGCTTACCCACACACTCTGGATGTGCTGACCCTTGCGATTTCCCCCAGTTGGGGAAACTTGACTGCATAATTTATGGTAGCAGGTGACTGCATTCACAGTCTCCTCTAAAAACTATGTTGTTTATTATGAAAACTTGATTTCTGACCAATGGAATCGAATCGAAGACCCAGATACCAGTCCACACACTTATGAACATTTGAGTTTTGACAAAGAAACAAAAAATATAAAATGGAACAAAGAAAGCATATTCAACAAATGGTCCTGGCATAACTGGATATCAACATGTAAAAGAATGAAAATAGACCCATATCTATCACATACATAAAACTTAAGTCCAAATGGATCAAAGACCTCAACATAAAGCCAGCCACACTGAAAACTTGGTTTCTATCCTTTACCCATGGGTGTATGCCTTTAATCCCTACTGAGCCAAATAAGCAAATAGATTATACAATCTATTGTAACAGCTTTGGGGAAGTGCACCTCTCCTAGTGTTAAAAATCTTCCTTCTAGGCCCTGAAGGATACCACTTTTGTTTTGTTTGAGACAAGGTCTCACCAGTTAGCCCTGGCTGGCCTGCAACTTGCTTTGTAGATTAGACTGGCCTGAACTCAAAATAATCCACCTGCTTCTGTCTCACAAGTACTGGGATTAAAGGTGTGTGCCATCATGCCCCCCAAATGACCACTTTTGAAGTCATCTTTTTGAGATCTTATACATCTGAACTGTCAAGCATTATGAATATGTTTGGAGAAAAACAATGAAATAATTCCTAACGGAGTATTTCTTTTTTATTTATATTATGAAATACTTGGTAAGCAATTGTTTCATGTTAGCATATATATTCCAATTAATTTTTAAAATGCCTCTCAACTTAAAAGATTAGCTTCAACAGAACACGCCAACACCGTGCCTATAATTGGAGACACAGCCATGAGGAGGACATGGATCCTTCCCTCTCGGGTTGAGGAACAGACAAATTCAAATCCTAATGCTGCAGATACGCGACAAGAGTCATCCTTAAAGCCATAAGCTGAATTCCTTCCAAAATAGCCATGTACCTGTGCCTTCAGCGGTTCTTTGTTTTATCAATGTGGTTTGCTTAAATATTTGTGTCTGTCTAAAACTTGGTAGGCGATAGATATAGATAAGATCTCCATGCTCTCAAGGAACTTGTGATTGGCAAAACTTAGGTGCAACCATTAAAATGTAATAAATATTTACATTTTTTACACGGAAGTATAAACGGCCATGCCTCCAATAATAGGTACAGTGTTTCGCATATCCTATTCCAGCTAATTTTTGTTTGTTTGTTGTTTGCCTAGACAAGATTTCTCTGTGTAGTCTTGGCCTTCCTGGAACTCAATGTGTAGTCCAGGCTGACCTCAAACTCACAGAAATCCACCTGCCTCTGCCTCTCAAGTGCTGGGATTAAAGGTGTGTACCACCACTGCCCCATCAGTTTTAAGTAATTTTTTAAATTGATATTCTAAACATTAACTGAAACATATATGACACTCAAGAGAAAATTTGAGTGTGTTTCAAGGAAACAACCAGTATAGTTTTCCCCTTTTTTGGTGTTTTGAAACAGCCTCACTCTATGGCCCTGGCTGTCCTGTAACTCACAATATAGTTCAGACTGGCCTTGAGTGCAGAAATCGCCCTGCCTCTGCCTCCTGAGTGCTGGGATTAAAGGCATGCACTGTTGAGAGGAGCAGGCCACTTCCCTGCCGCCCCAGCTCCCGGCTGCCAGCTAGCTGTATACCCAAAATAATTACATGGAAACTGTATTCTTTTAAACACTGCCTGGCCCATTAGTTCCAGCCTCTTCTCGGCTAACTCTCGCACCTGGACTAACCCATTTCTAATAATCTGTGTAGCCCATGAGGTGGCTTACCAGGGAAGATCTTAACCTGTGTCTGTCTGGAGTGGGAGAATCATGGCGACTCCTTGACTCAGCTTCTTTCTCCCAGCATTCTGTTCTGTTTACTCTGACTACCTAATTTTATGTCCTATTAAAGGGCCAAGGCAGTCTCTTTATTTCTTAACCAATGAAACAACAGATAGAAAGATGACCCTCCTCCATCATTTCCCCTTTTTCTGTTTAAACAAAAAAGAAGGCTTTCATTTTAACATAGTACAATTACATATAGCAAAACAGTTATAATTCAAGAATTACAGTCACAATATTTATATCTATTTTATCTTTTCTCATAACAATGGAAAACTATAACTATCTATCCATTCTTCAATTCCATCAAAGACTCCAGAAGGATATAAAGCAAACAAGAAATTCAAAGCTCTAGAAATGACAGAGACATCTTGCTGCCTGGACAGTCACCCAAAGTTCCTCTGTACCGTTGGGGCATCCATCTTCGGCCTTCAGGCCCATAGTATCCAGAGACATTTTCATGAAGCAGGAAAATTCAAAGACAGGTCAGTCATTTTCTGCTGTGTCCTGCAGAATGTCCCGTAGATTCTTTCATAGATCAGGAACCCCAAAAGACCGTCTCACCTTTAGGCAAGTTCAGCAGTCCTCTCTCTGCGGGTTCTCTGTGTCCAGTTTATGCAACAGTCCAGGCAAGAACAGTTTCTTGCCCAAATGGTTATCCAACTCCATAAGGAGTGTCTTCGATGCCCATCTTCATCTTGTTTTTTTTTTTTTTAGACAGGGTTTCTCTGTAGCTTTGGAGCCTGTCCTGGCACTAGCTCTTGTAGACCAGGCTGGCCTCGAACTCACAGAGATCCACCTGCCTCTGCCTCCCGAGTGCGGGGATTAAAGGCGTGTGCCACCACCGCCCGGCGCCCATCTTCATCTTGAAGTAGATTGGTGCTGCCAGGAGCAGACGTGTCTCATTGTCATGAAAAGCCCTAAGTTATTAAAGCATTAAATGCCATATTCTGCAGTCTTTGAACGATATGAAGAATACCTATCTGAAATATATCTATGCACATCTAGAAAATCTAACTAACATGACTACAAGCTTGACCATTATTGATGATTATCCATTAACAACCTATATATGTTACATTTTTAAATGAACTGCACAATCACAATACCTTAATCAAGATCAGAAATACATATACATATAACAAAATTGACCTTAAAATCCAAACCAATGCAAATTATTCATACCTATATCATTTCCCCTTTCAATGTAAAAGAACATTAATAAACAATATTTGGGAACATGGGTGCAGTTTTTTCTCTCCAAACTGCTTCCTGCTGAATGGGGGCATCGTTAATTAGGTTTTTCATGGTATACTCTGTGTGCCAGGGTCATCTCAGTTGGCAGTTGAGTGAAGTAATTTTTTGAGAGTGGTCACAGCAACCCTTCAGGAGGGCGTGGTTCATCATACCATATTGGGATAGAAGCAATCCACAGGGTCTCATCCTCTGTGAAAACAAAAGAAGGACTTTTCCAAAGCATCATAACCTTAGATCCAAATTCTGAAGTCAAGATACCTTTAGAACATATGTGCAGGTTCAGCTTTGCAGCCCATATAATGAAATGTCTCTCTGTACTTAGCTCCTTCACAGTCAAAAATTTTAAAGAAAACACAATGTATATAATCCAGACTCTCTGTGAATTTTCCCTTTTTATGTGGCTTATTTTTCTTTATTTCTCTTAATCTATAACTATCTGTACTCTGTCTCTTTAAAGACTATACCCTTTTTTAAGACATTAACTTTATTCTTTATATTCTATTTCTTCTCTCTCCCAAGCCTACGTACATTCATCCAACAGTGTCTGAATCTGTTCTATTGTGAATCTGTAATTTTTTTACTATCCAGGAGCACTTTGTTTTGCGCCTATAAATCACTAAGCGCTTACGAATCTAAGCTGTGACATTCCTAGATCAAAAACAGGTACTGCGTGCTTGCCCCGCCCAGTCCAACATGGCGGAGCCGCTCATGCCTCTGATCCTTGCACATTGCACCACTAGCATGGCGGAGCCGCTTGTGCCTCTAAGCTGCCGCACGCAATGTCCCCCTTTTAGTCACACAGCAGTCTAGTTGCCATCAAACAAATCGTAGCACTTTACTCCAAATGCTCCATTCAAAGACTCTGTCTCCCGCAGGAGCCAGACAGAGATTGCAATGGCGGCACAGCCCAGAAAGCTGGCATTTTAAAACAGCCAGTTTTTTCCTGCTGCTGAGTCAGGAAAATTTCAAAATGGAGGACGTACCATTTTGTGCTAGTTCTGGGGCCGCCAGGTAGGAGCGGCACTCAGCACTTTAATTCTGAGACTGAGCGTGCAGCACAGAAATTCTTTTCATCCAAGTTACATCCAAATCTGACACGCAGAGCACTGCACAGTCTGAAAACACGTCTCTGTTGGCAGGAATCCGCCATGCTCTTCTGCCTGCCTAAGCCTGATTCTGCCATCTGCCCAGGTGCAGGAGAGGAGCACTGAGCCATCAGCACGGTCTCAGAGCACTCTCCTTCCGATCCCAAGTGGGAACACAAACATCCAGTCCCCTAAAAGCCATTGAAATTCTTTAAAGCCAGAGTTCACGCTAGCAGCACAGCCCCAAGAAGCTGCGCTTTAAAATGATGCAGCGTTTTTTTCTGCTACTGATGCCGAATCAGGAAATCTCTCTACAGCACGCCATCAACTAACAGCCAAAAGCTGTGTTAAACTCTGTTTATTTTCTCTGATTAAAATTAAGTTCTCTCAGGTTTTACGTGGAGTTCATTACCACACTGGGTGCCACTCTGTTGTAATAGAAGTGGCGGGCCGCTTCCAGCCACCCGGCTAGCTTTACCCGAAATAATTACACGGAAACTGTATTCTTTTAAACACTGCTTGGCCCATTAGTTCCAGCCTCTTCTCGGCTAACTCTCCCACCTGGACTAACCCATTTCTAATAATCTGTGTAGCCCATGAGGTGGCTTACCGGGGAAGATCTTAACCTGCGTCTGTCTGGAGTGGGAGAATTATGGCGACTCCTTGACTCAGCTTCTTTCTCCCAGCATTCTGTTCTGTTTACTCCGCCTACCTAATTTTATGTCCTATTAAAGGGCCAAGGCAGTCTCTTTATTTCTTAACCAATGTAACAACAGATAGAAAGATGACCTTCCTCCATCAGTGCACCACCATATCTGGAATCCAAAGCATTTGAACATTGGGTGTCATTGGGAATCATCAGACCTCTTTTTGAAAAACTTAAATTATTACATTTTTGTTCAGTGTGTGTGTGTGTGTGTGTGTGTGTGTGTGTGTGAGAGAGAGAGAGAGAGAGAGAGAGAGAGAGAGAGAGAGAGTTCATGCCAGAGACAAGTGTGGAGATAAGATGACCTTGCAGGATTTGGTTCTCTTCTTCCACCATGAGGGTCTGGGGGCATTGAACTCAGGTCATTAGACTTGGCCACAGGTGTCAGTACACATTAAGACATCTCACAGCTCCAGACAGGTCTCTTGGGGGACTAAAACACAAGAGTGAAGTCGAAAGTAAAGACGTGAGTGAGAGGAACGCCCATGAGCATCTACCTGGGCATTTGAATGCCAAGCCAAGCCACCATGGTGATGACCGTGGGGCTGAGCAGTGCTTTCAGACAGCACCACCTGAAGGGCTGGCTGATATCACTTCTGAGTCCACAGCTACTGAGTCAGCAAGTCAGAAGCACAGCTGAGAACCCACATCTTTAGAGGTCCCAGGTACCAGGTATATGCGGGTAATTCCAGGACTCGGGAGACTGAGGTAGGAAAACAAGGAGTTTGAGGTCAGCCTGGCTCTACATGGAAAGACCCTGTTTCAAATATAAAAAGCCATATAATCTCTCAAAATGAGTAACTCAAAAATATA
The DNA here is from genome assembly GCF_018167655.1 of Microtus oregoni. Taxonomy (NCBI): domain Eukaryota; kingdom Metazoa; phylum Chordata; class Mammalia; order Rodentia; family Cricetidae; genus Microtus; species Microtus oregoni. The sequence continues at coordinate 4,405,673 of NW_024544600.1, forward strand.
TCTATCAAGATCCATAGTTTTATTTTATATATATATGAATATCATAAACGATGAGACTCTTAGGAGATGGATAGACAAAGGAAGTGGCTCTAAAATATTCAAATTCAAAAGTTTAGAGTTTAGACAAAAACAGTGTATTTTAAACTCTAATCCTACTAGCCATCCTATTATAGTCATATTAGAAACCTAATAGCTAAGCAAAGCAATATTTCCCTTTTATGTTTCCTAGGGATTTATCCTGCAATAAAATACGCTATATTGAAAGAAGGACATTTGAGTCGTTACCTTTTTTAAAGTATATGTAAGTTACAAATTTAACCCCTTCATATTTGAATTTTAATCACCTTTGTGATGTTTTGATATCTGACTTGCAACTTCACTAGTAGGCAATAAGCTAGACTCAAAAAAAGACAAATATTGCATTTTTATTTGTTTGTTTGTTTTGGTGATAGGACAAGCCTGCTAAGGAAGTGTTCTGCCAATGACCTGCATTCCTAGATTTTATGTGTGTGTGCTAAAAATAGAAGCAGCACTATGCAGGGTGAGAAGGGAGTCTAGAAGGATGAAGAACAAAGAGGATACTGGGATAAAGAAAGCTAAAACATCACGTTTTTCTCAAAGATGGGCAATCAATCTAAAGTGTGTGTGTGTGTGTGTGTGTGTGTGTGTGTGAAAACACAGGAAAGTAAGGCTGATGTAGGAGGGAGGACACCAGCAGAGTGGAGTGGAGAGTAGGGGAACAGAAAAGAGCAAAGTACAATAAGAGACAGTTATGTATATAAAATTGTCAAGATGAAATCCATTATTTAGTACAATAACTAAAACTTTACTGCAAGTGAAAAGTCATAAAATTCTGTGCCAAATCCTTTTAGTCTGTAATCAGGACGAATATGAGAATTCTGCTGAGTCAGAGTGCATAGTGACAGCGCCAGTTCTCTTTCAGTGCAAAGGTTTAGCCATGGCAATGGTGGGTAAGATACTGCCGTAAAGTGCCAGACACCATAGCTGTTCCTCAATATCCCCCAGCATACAGGACAAACCTGCATGTCAGAGGTGCTAAAAACCCTCCCTTAGAGAAGTAGAAATCACTGACAAAAATGCTGAGCATTTACTGTGGCTAATGTATTCCATATGTAAATATGTATGCTGAGCATTTACTGTGGCTAATGTATTCCATATCTAAATATGAAATGATAAATTATAAGCCAGTATCGTCCTCAGATTTCTTTAGCAAATGGAGGAAGTATTGAATTTATGTTTAATTACATATAAATTAGAATCACCACAAATGCAAATGTTCTAGGGAGTATCTTTTCATTGACTTATGTCTCTTTTCTTTGCATTATTTTAGGAACCTTGGGTGCAATCTACTCACTGAACTGAGCTATGGAACATTTCAAGCATGGCATGGAATGCAGTTTTTACAGAAGTTGTAAGTGAAATAGAATATAAATACTTATTTGTGCGTTAAAACCCATGCAGATTCCCCAACTGTAAACCCTGTGTGAACTGTGGGTAGTTTGTCCCATTCGTTCTTTTCCAATGAGGAAACTAAAGCGCAGGAGGGCAGGAGACTTGTGTAAATTACAGGACACGATGAGCTTTCCTCATCCTGACCTTCAGCACGGGCACCACAAGTAACACCACGTGAGTAACACTGATAGGTATCGTCATGTTGCCCTCGTGCTGTGGCTCTGATGTGTGATGTTGTTTTTGGAAACCCGCTTGTGAGTTTCACTCTGATTCCCTCTCCCATGCACAGTTCCCAGCTGCTTGAATGGATGCCACATAGAAGTGCAAAGAGCAAATATTAACACCAACTACTCCAGGGAGCAAAAGGTAGAGGTGCTTTCCCAGAAATGGAAGGCTGAAAATTTGCCTTAGGAATTCTCCCCTCCTTATCCAGAACATTATTTCTCAGGACGCATATGCCTCTGAAGTCATGCATTATCTGTGGGTAAGAGGCATCTTGGCAGCATGGATAAGAGGGCATCTGCATTAAGCTATATGGTTGAAAATATCCATGAAGAAAATATGTTGCTCTATCCTGGCTCTATATAATACTTTTCTTCCTCAAGAAGAAAGTGAATTTTATTAGCTTTTATCTAAAAATCTGTATTTGTCAGGCATTGTGGCATATGCTTAAATACCAGCAGTTGCACTCAGGAAACAGAGGCAGGAGAATCGTAAGTTGGAAGGAGCCTTGGACTAATAGTAGACTCATGTCAAAAACAAAACAAAGCAAAAAATCCCACTTTGTGTGACGTTCAGTGGCCAGGAGGGCATTATAAAATCAAGAGGGATTTTCTGCTCTGGATCTGAGTTTGGGCGGCTGTAACCTGTCTGGTAGGTCAGAAACCCAGATTCACAGTTGGTTCCCATGGGAGGACGGGTTTGTGGTGTGCCGGGGCTGGATGAACTGTTCTGTAGATGTTCTTTGTATCAGACTCCCCTCTCCAGAACAATTTGTTAACTCCTAACTTTGGGGAAAGAAACCAGAGGGTCTGGCAGGTTAGGAAAGACTCATGCAGGCGCATGGACTTGTTATCTCTAGTTTGTGTTCATCTTGGCAGAAAGGGAGTTTGCTTCCTTGTGTTGAGATGAGCAAAACTAACTGGTATTGGACATTGATATTCACATGTTATCTGAATGGAACAATGGTACCTCTCAGAATTCAGTTACCATCACAGATTGGCTCAGTGAGGCAAGCATAGTGTGTGCTTGTAAGCCCAGCTGCTCAGATGCTGAGGAGGGAGGATGTCTTGAACCTAGGAGTTCAAGGCTGACCTGGGAAGGATAGTGAGAACTCATTAAAAAAAAAAGAAAAACAACTTGACAACAATTGTTGGTAGAGGCTGCTTATTCATTTCCTGGCTGCCCAGACCCAAAATAACCACTCAGAAACTGTATTAATAAAAACACTGCTTGACCTATTAGCTTATGCATATTTCTAGCTAGGTCTTATATCTTAAATTAACCCATTTCTATTAATTTGTATCGTCATGTGGTTGTGGTCTACCAGTAAGGTTCCATCCACCATCCAGCGTCTGTCTCCTGCCGTGGCTACATGGTGTCTCTTCGATTCTGCCTATTCTCTCTGTCTCTGCCTGCCCTATTCTGTGCACCACTAGGCCCAAAGCAGCTTCTTTACTAACCAATGGCATTCACAGCATACAGAAGGGAATCCCACATCATACAAGGGGCACAACCCACCAAGTGTGTGCTGGGAGTTTGATCCTTTGTTCAGATCCAACACTCAACTCTTTGTGATAGATAAAGGAGTTTTCTTCAGGAAATATCCCATAGTAGGACACAAGCTTCTTGCATCTTTCCAAAGGCAAGTTGCCAAGGGAGAAACCAGAAATTCTGTGATATATAGCACACAGTTCCTGCAGTGTTTATTAAGTTGAACTTCTGTCCTTCCTGCATTACAAAAGTCTGTACAAAGATCCCAGCCAAAGTAGTTTTGTCTAGGGCTGAATGAAACCTAAGCCCAAGTGCCAAAGTCCTAGCAGCTTCTATAGTAATAAACTCTGCATGTTATTTTTATTTCCCATTAGATAACAGTCAGACCTCTCAAGATTCACCCCTGGTTTCAGGTACCTACTTGGATACAGCCTCCATGTTACTGACAAGCCCTGATGAAACATGTTAGCAGTACCTTCAGGGTCAGACGCTCTTGAATCTAAAATTCAGGTCAAAGACACACCAAAATCTCATTAGTTAAGTGCTATTGTTTTATTGACAATAGGAATCATACCTCTTTCATATGGAAAAAGTTACAAAAAACCAATAGTGGTTGACAATCTATATGGTAAGTACACCCCCTCATGACTATAAAGTGCTTCTCCTTCATTTACCTACACAGGTCCAGACCAGTGGCTTGTTTTCAAACATTCTTTTAGTCACTTCATTGCTATTAATAATAAACTCCCTGAAGGATTTCACTAGACAGAAAAGCTACACATTATTCAACCTGAGCATATTCACGTGGTTGTAGGAAGAAGACCATTTATTGGTTCCCAGCTGCTCAGCCCCAGAATAATCACACAGACACAATATTATTTAAATCACTGCTTTGAAGTAATTGGAGCAGTGGGCTGCATTCCCGCCGCCCGGCTCCTGCACGGCTAGCTTTACCCAAAATATTACATGGAAACTGTATTCTTTTAAACACTGCTTGGCCCACTAGTTTGAGCCTCTTATTGGCTACTTCTCACGTCTCGATTAACCCATTTCTAATAATCTTTGTAATACCACGAGATGGTATCTTACCAGGAAGGATTCTAGCCTACATCTGTCTGGGGTCGGAGAATCATGGCGACTGCCTGTCTCGGCTTCTTTCTCCCAGCATTCTGTTCTGTCTACTCCGCCTACCTAATTTTCTGTCCTATTAAAGGGCCAAGGCAGTTTCTTTATTTAAGCAATGAAATCAACACAAAACAGAAGACTCTCCCCCATCACTGCTTGGCCCATTAGCTCTAGCTTTTTATTGGCTAACTCTTACATGTTAATTTAACCCACCTCCACTAATCTGTGTATCGTCATGTGGCAGTGGCTCACCAGCAAAGTTTTGGCATTTCTAACTCTGGCAGTGGCTCTATGTCTTCTCCTAGACTCTGCCTCCTTTCTCCCATTATTCAGTTTAGTTTTCCCTGCCTAGCTCTGTTCCCCTGTAGCTCTGCTATAGGCCCAAAGAAGTTCCGTTATTAAGCAATGACATTAGCAGCATACAGAGGGAAATCCTACATTACTGGGTAGTTTGTCTGCAGCCCATCAATGCTATTCCAATAGCTTAACCCTGAAAAGAAAATTCAAGTTTTATCCCTACTGAAATGTCTACCCACTCTTAAAAATATCTATGGAGTAAATGGCCATAAATTGGATCCAGTAATACTCTAGTGCTTCTTTCTAGCCCCCTAGCATTGATTTCCTATGGGAAACTATTCATGTCCAAAAGTTTGCTTCTGGGGCTGGAGAGATGGCTTGGTGGTTTAAAACAAATGTTGCTCTTGCAGAGAACCTGGGTTTGATTCCCAGTACCCACATCCTAGCTCACAACTGTCTGTAAACTCCAGTTCCAGGGGACCCAATGCACTCTTCTGACTTCTGCATGTAGTGTACTTTCATACATGCAGACATAATACTCATACACATAAACTAGTAAGTCTAAAAAATTGAATATGTTTAAAAAAAAGTTGCTCCTTTCAGGACACAATCCTCCCATTGGTTTTCACAGTATCCTGGCAGCTGCTTCTCACATCAAAATGCAAAAACATTTAAGATGCAAAGAGCAACTCCAGCCTGTCCTTTGGGATGATTTAGGCAAGTTGTTTAATTTGTAACCAAGCAGCAGTTCTGAAAGGGTCACATCAAACATTGTGATAGCTTTCCTCGCTCTGTGGCATCCTATTCTTCCCACTGGTGTGGGAAGGCACCCTCTCTTGCAATCCTAGTAATTCTCCCTCTGCCTATAACAAATTTTTGATGCCTACATTCATGAGATTTTTTTTGTTCTAGGCACCATAAAAAAAGTGAAACAAATGAAGTAGTGCCAAAAGAATTGGGCATGTGGTACATATTCAATCATGTTACTTTATTTTCACTCTTCCCAAAACTCTTGCAGTGAAACCATTAACAAGCAGCAGTGGAGTATGAGCTGCAGTGGGCGGCGTTCCAGCCGCCCCGGCTCCCGCATGGCTAGCTTATGCCTGAAATAATTACACGGAAACTGTATTCTTTTGAACACTGCCTGGCCCATTAGTTCCAGCCTCTTATTGGCTAGCTCTTACATATTGAACTAACCCATTTCTAATATTCTGTGTAGCACCATGAGCTGGCTCACCCAGGAAAGATCTTAACCTGTGTCTGTCTGGAGTGGGAGAATCATGGTGACTGCCTGACTAGGCTTCTTTCTCCCAGCATTCTGTTCTGTCTACTCCGCCTACCTAATTTTCTGTCCTATCAGGGCCAAGGCAGTTTCTTTATTAATTAACCAATGAAAGCAACAGATTAAAAAGAAATCACTCCCACATCATTTCCCCTTTTTCTGTTTAAACAAAAAGAAGGCTTTAATTTTAACATAGTAAAATTACATGTAGCAAAACAGTTAGACAGCAAGAATTATAGTCACAATATTTATATCTATTTAACCTTTTATCATAACTAAGGAAAACTACAACTATCTATCCATTCTTCAACTCCATCAAAGACTCCAGAAGGATATAATATTACCTAAGCAAACAAGAAATCAAAAACTCTAGAAATGACAGAGACATCTCTCTGCCTGGACAGTCACCCAAAGTTCCTCTGTACCGTTGGGGCATCCATCTTCGGCCTTCAGGCCAATAGTATCCAGCAGACTCTTCCATGACGCAGGAAATTTCAAAGACAGTTCAGTCATTTTCTGCTGTGTCCTGCAGAATGTCTCGTAGACTCTTTCATGAATCAGGAACCCCGAAAGACCATCTCACCTTTAGGCAAGTTCAGCAGTCCTTTCTCTGCGGGTTCTTTGTGTCCAGTTTATGCAACAGTCCAGGCAAGAACAGTTTCTTGCCCAAATGGCTATCCAACTCCATAAGGTGCCTCTTTGATGTCCATCCTCCTCTTGAAGTAGATTGGTGCTGCCAGGAGCAGACGTGTCTCACTGTCATGAAAAGCCCTAAGTTATTAAAACATTAAATGCCATATTCTGCAGTCTTTGAAAGACATGAAGAATGTCTATCTAACTGAAATATATCTCTATATATCTAGAAAATCTAACATGACTACATCTTTTACTATTATTGATGATTATCCACTAGCAACCTATATTTCCGAATTATACATTACATTTTAAAAATGAACTACACAATCACACCTTATTCAAGATCAAAAATACATATACATATAACAAAATTGACCTTAAAATCCATACCAATGCTAATTATTCATATCTATATCATATCCCCCTTTAAATGTAAAAGAACATTTATAAACTATATTTGGGAATATGGGTGTAGTTATTTCTCTCCAAACTGCTTCATGCTGAATGGGGGCGCTGTTAATAAGGTCTTTCATGGTATAACCTGTTGCTAGGTTCATCTCAGTCGGCAGTTGAGCAAAGTAATTTTTTGAGGGTGTTCACAGCAACCTTTCAGGAGGGCGTGGTCTATCATACCATATTGGGATAGAAACAATCCACAGGGTCTCATCCTCTGTGAAAACAAAAGAAGAAACTCCTTTCCAAAGCATCATATCCTTTGGCCCAAATTCTGAAATCATAATGCCCTTATGATATCCATTCTTGGCAGCCCATATAATGAAATGTCTCTCTGTACTTAGCTCCTTCACAGTCAAAAATTTTAAAGAAAACACAATAATACAAAGAATCCAGGCTCTCTGTGAATTTTCCATTTTTACATGGCTTATTTTTACTCTATCCGTTTACTTTATTCTGTCTCTTTAAAGACTTTACTTTTTTTTTTAAAAGGCATTAACTTTATTCTCTTTATTCTTTTTCTTCTCTCAAGCCTACGTATATTCATCCAACACTGTGATCCATTTATAGGTCTTCTATGTCTGAAATCTGTTCTATTGTGAATCTGTAATTTTTTTTACTATCCAGGAGCACTTTGTTTTGCGCTTTTAAATCGTTAAGCGCTTAACAATCTAAGCTGTGACATTCCTAGGTCAAAAACAGGTACTGCCTTCTTGCCCCGCCCAGTCCAACATGGCTGAGCCGCTTGTGCCTCTGATTCTTGCACATCGCACCAGTAGCATGGCGGAGCTGCTTGTGCCTCTGAGCCACAGCACACAATGACTTCCTTTTAAGCACACAGCGAGTCTAGTTGCCATCAAACAAATCATAGCACTTTACTCCAAATGCTCCATTCAAAAGCTCTGTCTCCCGCAGGAGCCAGACAGAGATCGCGATGGCAGCCCAGCCCAGAAAGCTGGCATTATAAAAAAGCCAGTTTCTTCCTGCTGCTGAGTCTGGACAATTTCTTTGCGGCACGCAACCCACAAACAGCAAAAAGCTGTCTTAAATTCTCTCTCTCTCTCCTTTTTAAGCCCTCTCAGATTTTACATGGCATTAGTTAACCACTTTAGTATGAGCTGCGGTGGGCTGCGTTCCAGCTGCCCCGGCTCCCGCATGGCTAGCTTAAGCCCGAAATAATTACACGGAAACTGTATTCTTTTAAACACTGCCTGGCCCATTAGTTCCAGCCTCTTACTGGGTAGCTCTTACATATTGATCTAACCCATTTCTAATATTCTGTGTAGCACCATGAGCTGGCTTACCCAGGAAAGATCTTAACCTGTGTCTGTCTGGAGTGGGAGAATCATGGTGACTGCCTGACTAGGCTTCTTTCTCCCAGCATTCTGTTCTGACTACCTAATTTTCTGTCCTATTAGGGCCAAGGCAGTTTCTTTATTAATTAACCAATGAAAGCAACAGATTAGAAAGAAGTCACTCCCACATCACAGCAGGACCACTAAGAGACTGTGTCTTCTGGGCAGCTTCACTCAGCTTGTTGTGCATTGTTCTCTTATCATGAAGTTGACTTCTACTTCTAATTGGACCTGTGGTGGTTTGAAGAAAATGCTCACCAAAGGGAGTGGCACTATTAGGAGGGGTGGCTTTGTTGGAGGAGGTGTGGTCTTGTTAGAGAAAGTGTGTCACTGTGGAGGCGGGCTTTGAGGTCTCATGTCTGCTCAAGCCATGCCCATGAGATAGTTCACTTCCTGTTGCCTATAGATCAAGATGTAGAGCCTCAGCTCCTTCTCCAGCACCATGTCTGCCTGCACGCCACCAACTCCCACCATAATGATCTTGGACTAAACTGGAATATTGTAAACCACCCAATTAGTTTTCCTTTGTTAGAGCTATCATGGTCCTGGTGTCTCTTCACAGTGATAGAAACCCTAACTAAGACTGGACCTATGAAGCAGAGAGCTGTGTTTCTTTCTAAGAAATTTGTGGGGGCTGGAGAGATGACTCAGAGGTTAAGAGCATTGAAAGGTCCTTCCAAAGGTCCTGAGTTCAATTCCCACAACCACATGGTGGCTCACAACCATCTGCTATGGGGTCTGGTGCCCTCTTCTGGCCTGCAGGCATACACACAGACAAAATACTATATACATAATAAATAAATAAATAAATAAATATTTTTTTAAAAAAATAAATTTGTGTACTTGTAGAGCTCCTGGGCATACTAGTATCTGTCATCCCCAGGGTTCCTACCTCTGGCCCGTTGTAGATACAAAGTCACTAGTGCTGAGTTACCTGCTCTGTCTAGGCCCCTTCGAGATGTCTTTGAACCCTGCTCTACTTGATAAGGAAAATGCTACTAAAAGAATTCCGATTCCAGGCTCATCTTATTTACCTCTCTTCACTAGAAACTTACAGACCCAGAGTTTGCACCCAGATCCTGCTGGCTCAAGCCACCTTTGCCTGTTCTTCACGGCCATCTTCCTCATGGCAAGTTTAAGCATCGTGACTCTCAGCACTGTGATTAAGATTCCAGCTCAACGTTCCTGATTTCTTGGAATCTACTTGTATAACACAGAATCCCACACTGAGGAGTTTCATATGGGGAGGCATGTTCTCAAGCTCATGGGCCTTGTAGATCAAGAAAAGAAAGGAGTTTTTCTTTTTTCTCATACTTCATGCATGCTGGATCAGGGTCTGGGTCCCTCTGTTTATTTTCTCTGACCATCTTCTAAGGAACCTACTTTCCTTCCTGCCTGCCTGCCTGCATGCCTTTGGGATTCTAGTAATGGTGCTTTTGGAGGCAGCCTTAGTTTCCCCTTCTACATGTGCAGAACTCCAAGATCAGCCAGGGGTGAACTTCCTTCCATATTCTTGGGTTGTTTTCTATGGAGGCTTAAGCATACGTACATGTGCCTGACTCTCCAAATTCCCAGGAGAGTGCTTGTGGCCTTCTGTTTCCCAAACTCTCATACAAGCACCTCAAAGTTCCTGTGGACATTGTGTTCCTCTGCTTTCCCATCAGTTCTATTGCTTATGCTCTCTGTTATCTCTATTGTCCTCACGTAACTGCCTCATTTAAAACACTTGCCTACAATCATTTTCCAGAAATATCTTCTGGGGAAGTTTCTAGAACTAGCGAATGCTCAGTCAGGTCAAATACAGACAAATCTAGTCTCACTAGGAGCCACCAATTCCAGGGGTCAAGGCTTTGCAGGAACTGCAGCTCCATTCTGCTCCTGCTAGTAGTGGGGCCGTGGGCTGTTTTGTAAGGTTGCCATGGAGGTCAGATGAGGAATGATATAGGACAAGTTAAAAATGATACAAATCTTAGTGTTCTTACAGAAATTGAGTTGGGTTTTTTTTAATTAATGATTCTGGAGTGCGATAAGCCTTTGGTTAAATTGCCACAGTTTGATAATTCATTGTTTTATGGTGGATGAACTATGATGTCCTTACTCAACTGTTTTCATTAAGGTCAACATGTTGTCATAGTTTTTAATCTCTAAAGTCTCCGTGACAATGGCTAATTAAATGTTAATCTTGGGACATGATTAGGGAAAAGGAAAACAAGGAAACTATAACTCTTCTAGAAGCATTCACAAATGAGCATGAGGTTTACACAGTTAACTTCTAAGCCATGGTAATGCTTACATTAGTAATCCCAGCACATGGTAGGTAAGGTCAGGAGATCAGAGTAAAAAGGACATCCTGAGCTGTATAGTGAGTCCAATATTTAGTACTATTTAGTCATTCTTATAATTTATATTTCAACTGTTTAACCTTTGCTTGCTTAGTTTGCATATGCCATGTAAGTGGAAGACAACTAGATTCAGTGACTGAAATATGGTTGTCAAGTTTGCAATAAGTCCCCTACCTGCTAACTGCCATTTGCACCAACTGGCCAGTCCAGAAAATTGTGTTTTTAAAAGTTCTCCAGAAAGAATGTAATCAAATGGCATGTGGTGGTGGTGGTGCACACTTTTAATTCCAGTACTGTGGAGACAGAGAAAGGCGGATCTCTGTGAGTTCAAGGCCAGCCTAGTCTACAGTGGGAGTTCCAGGCAGCCAGAGCTACACAGAGAAACCCTGCCTTGAAAAACAAAACAAAAAAGAATATGGTCAAAATATGTTGTATGAGTTAGAGTAGTGGCCCTAGCTCACGAATAGCACACACCGCCTGTGCATGAAGTCCTGGGTTCAATCACCACCACTGTCAAAAATAAATAAAGGGGAAAGGCTATGGTTAGGTGTGGAGATGGCTCAGCAGGTAAAAACTCTTGCTTCACAAGCTGGACGACCTAAGTTTGGTTCCTGGAACCCAGCGGAAGGGGAAAACAGACTGACACATACATAGGCTTGCTCAGTCTGTGCTGATCAAGAGCACAAGTAACAATATGTGATGGAGGCTGATTGTGAGACCAGCCTGGCTGTGGCTCCTCTACCAGTCTCCTGTTTCTCCTCCAAATCCAGGGAAATTTTCCTATTATTTTTCTTAGTGAACTAACTACAAAGCATTTTATATTTCTAAAAATTGACAAATACCTTGAATTATGGGTGACATTAAAAATAGCCTTTCCTTACAGCATGAATAATAACACAGAGACAGATATTGGGGTTCAACCTGAAGATTAGAAAAGCAAAGCAGCTAGCCACTGGCTCTTAGCTCCACCTCAGCATGAAATGGTGGTCCTGCCTCCGGGAATCCTCAGAATGAGCCTGAGCCTGAGACCTGTCTCCTCACATCTTATATTCCTCTCTAGGGCTGGGATTAAAGGTGTGCACTACTACTGCCCGGCTTCTATGGCTAGCTAGTGTAGCTATGGGATTAAAGGTGTGTGTCACCACTGCCTGGTCTGTAAGGCTGACCAGTGTGGCTGTTTTACTCTTTGATCTTCAGGCAAGCTTTATTAATTAAAATACAAAGGAAATATCACTATGTTACCCCTTTTTGTCTAAAACAAAAGGCTATAGTTAATATAAGAAAAACTATATACAGTAAGTACAATGATTCTATGCAATATGTACAGGCAATAAATACATCAACTGTAGCAACGGGCGCCTTGTTGGTTCCTGGCCACTTAGCCCCAAAATAATCACACAGAAACTATATTAATTAAACAACTGCTTGGCCTATTAGCTCTAGCTTCTTATTGGCTAACTCTGACATATTAATTTTAACCCATTTCTATTAATCTGTGTATCACCATGTGGCAGTGGCTTACTGGGTAAAGTTTTGGCATCTGTCTCTGGCAAGGCTCTATGGCTTCTCTCTGACTCCGCCTCCTTTCTTCCAGCATTCAGTTTAGTTTTCCCCACCTAACTAAGTTCTGTCCCATATCAGGTGGCTCTTCTGATATGAAACAGAGATTTTGGATTTCACTTTAAAAAGCATGCTTGGGTTTAGGGAAGGAGAGCCACAGTCCAACTCCAAAGCCAACTTTAATCTTTAATTAGTCTGAGTTTATCAAAAGACTATTTTCATTATATTTCTATAGAGAATAACAGAAATAAATATTTGGGAATATTCATAAAATTTTATCATGTTGGAAATGTGATATACCAATAGGTCAATTTACTCTTTTTTGAGACATTTTTTTCTGGATGATTTGTCTTTGTTTCTTCAGATGTCTCATTTGTCCAGTGGTCTTCAGATTTCTTACCTGGATACCTTTATTTTCCTGAAAAGGGAAAAAAAAACCCTTCTGCAACTCTAATATTGGAGAGATTCCCTTTTGGCAAGTTCAAGCTGATTAAATGAAAAGCATTTGACAGTTTTATAGGTTGGTTCTGATTAAATGGCCATGCTGTTTAATGAATTATCATCTCTTCTAATTAAGAGATGTCTCTTGTTCAAAGTGAATCTTTATCAATTTTGATCGTATCTTTTCTTCTCCCATTGAAAAGAGCAAAACTCCTTCCCCAGTGTAACACATGTCCTGGTTTCAATTCTGATGTCAACATCTTTAAAGTATATCAGCTGATTTAATTCTGTAGTTTTTTTTCCAGTGTCTCTCTGCAGCTGTTGTTCCTTTCCCATTAACATTTAGAAGATTCAAAGTTAATAAAGCATCATTCCATCTATTTCTGGGGTTATTTATCATCCCTTTCTGTTTATTTAACATATCCTTTAGATTTAGATTTGACCTTTCTATAACTGCCTGTCCTGTAGAATTGTGTGGCATGCCTGTAATATGCTTTATATTATAATAAGCAAAAGACTGTTCCATTTTCTTAGAGACATATGCTGGAGTATTATCTGTCTTTATTTGTGCAGGTATACCCATGATGGCCACAACTTCCAGTAAATGTGTGATTATTGAATCAGTCTTTTCTGAACTCAAGGCAGAGGCCCATTGAAGACCTGAATAGGTATCAATGGTGTGATGTACATATTTTAGTTTTCCAAAATCTACACAATGAAACACATCCATCTGCCAGATTTCATTCCTTTGCATACCCTTTGGGTTAATTCCTGCAGGTAGTGGTGTTTGGTTGTATAAAGAACAAGTAGGTAATTTCCTTATACTTTCCTTGACTTGTTGGCACATGATGGAAAATTCTTTTTTACTGCCCATTCCTGACTATATCTTAGTAACTGAAAAAAATAATGAAATCAATTCTGAATCATCTGGTATAAATTCAGCTGTTTTAATATGCAAAACAACTCTTTCTGCATATGGCAAATCGGTAACTATGTTGTGAGGTTCTTTAAAATTCCTTAGTACCATGAGAATAGCATATAGTTTTGATTTTTGGACCAAATCATAAGGGCTTTACTTAAATTTTCTGATTTGCAACCTGCCTTTCCTGATTTATTTGCATCAGTATAGAATGTAAGGGCTCCAGTTATTGGTGTGCCCCATACAATGTGAAAAAGGATCCAGCTAGTTCTCTTGAAAAGTTGAATTCTCTTACTTTCGTGATAGTTGTTGCTAATCTCTTCAAAAAATACTACAAGTTTTTTGCCAGGGTTCACTTTCTTCAAATAATTTGTCAATTTCATTAGTATTAAAAGGTACTATAATTCTTGCTGGGTCTATTCCTGTTAATGGACGAAGTGTTGTTATGAGGTTTATGTCCTGCCCGGTTCCTGCAATCATTAAGTCCCAAAGAAACACACAGAGGTTTATATTGATTGGCCCATTAGCTGAGGCTTCTTATTAACTTTTAATAACCTATATTAGCCCATTATTCCTGTCTGTGTTAGCCACATGGCTCAGTACCTTATTTGGCAGTCACATCATGCTTGCTCTGTGGCTGGGTCACAACTACAGAATGCACTTCCCTCTTCCCAGAATTCTCATTGCCCCACCTCTACTTCCAGCCTGGTTGTCCCACCTATACTTCCTGCCTGACTACTGGCCAATCAGCATTTACTTAAAATATAATTGACAGAATACAGACCATTGTTCCAAAGCACTCCCCCACCCATCTGTTTTTTAAAGGAACCAAGAACTCTGAATCTAATACCCTTTGTTTAGCTTGTCTCCTGACCATTAGCCATAACAACTTGTAACCAACATTGTGAACAAATGAAAATATCCATACTCCATATGTTGGGAATGTGGATGTAGTTTTCCAGGTACTTCCTGCTGTTTGGGGGCACTGATAAACTTATGGGGACCTAAAGAAAATTTAGAATTATCACCAAGTCATGACTGGAGTATCCTGTGAGGCTTGATCATCTCAGGCAGCAGTCTTGAATTTGTTTTTGATGAGAACTCAGACATCTGGGCCATCTGTTCCTACCAGATATTTCTCAGGTGGTCTTCCTTGATCAAACCTGATTTTTCTTATCCCAGAATGAATTCATAGCCTCTCATTTTCTATGGAAACAAAAGCAAAACCTCTTCTCCAAAGTAACATACCTTTTGACTTCAATTTTGAAGTAAAGGTATTTTCAAAATATTTATGTTTTATTAATCCAGCAGCATTTATAACCAATACCTTCTAGCAGCTCAAACAATTCAAAGAGAACATAATAACATACAGTATCCATACTCTCTGTGTATATTTCATCTTTATGTGGCTTTATTTTAACCTCTATTTCTTTTATTTTTAATTTTTGGCTTTTTGAGACAGGTTCTCTATGTATCTTTTGCTGTTCTGGAATTCCCTCTATAGACCAGGCTGTCATTAAACTCACAGAAATCTGCCTTCCTCTGCCTCCCAAGTTCTGGGATTAAATGTGTGTGCCACCACACCTTGAGTTCACAGAGATCTGTCTGCCTCTGCCTCCCAAGCATTGAGATTAAAGGTGTGTGCCACCATGCCTTGAACTCACAGAGGTCTGCTTGCCTCTGTCTTCCAAGTGTTGGGATTAAAGGTATGTTCCACCATTCCAGCTACTCTCTCTTTTTATTTTAAGGACTTTAACCTTTTCCTTTTCTCTCCCAAGCCTGCATATATTTTTAACACACTGTAAAACATTTAGAGGTTTTCTTCATCTTTAAATCTCTTTTTACTGTATATCTCTCTTTTTTTTTGACCATGTGAGTCTTTAATTTGTTAAACAATATGGAAAGGATTAAAGCTGTGGCTTTGATGGCTGGATCCAGCCCATTCTTTAGCTTTCTGAGGTTCCAGCCTCATGGTGGAGGTACCAGCTGTAGTCATGTTTATTGGCACAACTCTATGGCATTTTAAGGTCCCTGCCAGCAAGCAAGCTGCAACACCCTGACAACAAATGGCACCCACATGGACAACTGAATCCACATAAAGCCTGAGAGAGCTTGGGAAGTAACTCTAGACAGAAAAGAATAAAGCATGGCTTATTGATAGCAGCACTTTCTCAGGTGGGCTTTGCTCGCTAGAGGCAAATGTGTCTCATTTAAGAGAGGCTTCCTGACTCAGTTTTAGCTGCAAAACCTTGCAGCTCAAAAGAGCTCCTGCCACAAAACACTCAAATGGTGTTGATGAAAAGCTGACTGCATGCTCTTTGGTTTTCAGCCTTAGCAGGAAAAAAGCACTGCCATTTTAAACTGTCAGCTTCTAGGCCATCCTGCCATTGCAAACTCTGACTCTTTCAGGCAGAAGGTACGACTACAGAGCGTTTGAGTGTGGTTTGTGAGCACAATGTTGCAGCTTGCTTGCTGGCAGGGGCCTTGAAATGCCATAGAGTTGTGGCAATAAACATGGCTCCAGCTGGTACCTCCACCATGAGCCTGGAACCTCAGAAATAAGAAATGGTCTGGATCCAGCCATCAAAGCCACAGCTTCAATCCTCTCCATATAGCTTAGCAAATTAAAGACTCATGTGGTCAGAAAAAGAGAGATATATACTGCAAAGATAGATTCAAAGACGAAAAAAAACCTCTAAATGTTTTACTGTGTTTAAAAATATATGTAGACTTGAGAGAAAAAAAGAAAAAAAGTTAGTAGTTGGGTGTGGTGGCATACACCTTTAATCCCAACACTTGGGAGGCAGAAGTAGACAGATCTCTGCAAGTTCAAGGTGTGGTGGCACTTGGGAGACAGAGGCAGGTGTATCTCTGTAAGTTCAAGGACAGCCTGATCTACAGAAGGAGTTCCAGGACATCCAAAGATACACAGAGAACCAGTCTCAAAAAGCCAAAAATTAAAAATAAAAGAAATAGAGGTTAAAATAAAGCCTCATAAAGATGAAAAATATACAGAAAGTCGGGATACTATATATTATTATGTTGTCTTTGAATTGCTTGACAGCTGAGGAAGGAGCAATAGCTGTTAGAAGGTATTTGTTTATAAATACTGCGGGATTAATAAAACATAAATATTTTGAAAATACCTTTACTTCAAAATTGAAGTCAAAAGGTATGTTACTTTGGAGAAGAGGTTTTGCTTTTGTTTCCACAGGGAATGAGAGGCTGTGGATTTATTCTGAGATAAGAAAAATTAGGTTTGATCAAGGAAGACCACCTGAGAAATATCTGGTAGGAACAGATGGCCCAGATGTCTGAGTTCTCATCAAAAACAAATTCAAGACTGCTGCCTGAGATGATCAAGCCTCACAGGATACTCCAGTCATGACTTGGTGATAATTCTAAATTTTCTTTAGGTCCCCATAAGTTTATCAGTGCCCCCAAACAGCAGGAAGTACCTGGAAAACTACATCCACATTCCCAACATATGGACTATGGATATTTTCATTTGTTCACAATGTTGGTTACAAGTTGTTATGGCTAATGGTCAGGAGA
This sequence comes from Microtus oregoni, assembly GCF_018167655.1. Lineage (NCBI taxonomy): Eukaryota > Metazoa > Chordata > Mammalia > Rodentia > Cricetidae > Microtus > Microtus oregoni. Next base: position 4,422,824 of record NW_024544600.1, read on the forward strand.
CAAGCTAAACAAAGGGTATTAGATTCAGAATTCTTGTTCCTTTAAAAAAACAGATGGGGAGGAGTGTTGTGGGACAATGGTTTATATCCTGTCCATTGTAGTCTAATAAAATACTGATTGGCCACTAGCCAGGCAGGAAGTATAGGCAGGACAACCAGACAGGAAGTAGAGGCAGGTCAATGAGAACAGGAGAATTCTGGGAAGAAGGAAGTCCTACTCTGCAGTTGTTACCCAGCCACAGAAGAAGTAAGATTGAATGCCTCATTGAATTAGGTACTGAGCCATGTGGCTAACATGGACAAGAATAATGGGCTAATATAATATAAGAGTTAATAAGAAGTCTGGGCTACTAGGCCAACTGGTTTATAACTAATGTAGACCTTTGATTTCTTTGGGAGTTAATGACTGCAGGAACTGGGCAGGACAGAAAACTCATTCAACAGCAAAGTCTCAATTTTTCCTTTAGAATTCACTCAGAGACCTTTTCCAAATAAGTTTTTAATTTTTCACTCAGCTTATGTAGTAATAAAGGTCCATTCTAAAATAATGTCTTCCCTTTGCATTAAATTCCTGTAGGGGAATGTTTGGAGGGTAGTATGACCAGAATGCATTAAGATTCAGATCTATGCGAATCTTCTGAATTTCCTTCTGTAATTTCTCCTTGCTAAAAGTCAATTCTCTCAGCTTCAGCTGATAATTCCCTGAGACTATTTAAATCCTTGTCACTTTCTAAGGTTTTGCTTAAATTAACATCAGGACCTATCCCAATAGTAGGCCGGAGATTGGAAATGTCTTCTAGTCATCTTTGGAATTCATTAAGAGTCTGAAATCAATCTCTCCTAGTTTGCACCTTTTGAGGTATAAGTTTTTGTAAACCTATTTTGTAGCCTAAATAATAGAGTCTTCTCTTTTGATATTTTTAGGATCAATCTGTAATTCCTAAAAGGGCAAAATTTTATTTACTTCTTTAATAATTCTTTCTAAAGTATCCAATTTGAAACAGATAGCAAAATATTGTTCATATAATAATAAACTATAGATTCAGGAAATTGACTTACAAAATATTGGCACGGGGGGCTATTTAACATTCTCTGTGGGAGAATCTTCCATTGATATCATTTAGCAGGCTGAGAATTATTATAAGTTGACAATGCATAGGCAAATTTTTCTGTGTCTTGTAAAGTATACCTACTTTAAAGGCATTGTGAAGAAACAATCTTTTATCTTTTAAATCAATAGCTATAAGAGGCCATCCTTTAGGAGATAGGGGCGGCAACGGAATGTCAGACTGTAGAGAGCCCATTGCCTGGATCACCTTATTAACATCTCTTAGATCTGTTACCATTCTCCATTTTCCAGATTTCTTTTTAACAACAAATACAGGAGAATTCCAAGGGCTGGTTGATTCTTCAATATGCTGAGTATCTAGTTGCTCCTGTACCAGCTGTTCTAAAGCCTGACCACAAGTTTAACATTTGCTTCACAAAAGGTGAATGCATGCCCTATGAGACTATTTGCTTCCTTGAATGTCCTTAAATTTAACATTGGCACAGGAGTCCAATTAGCTGTAATAGAGCCTGTAAAGTTATTGGATATATTAAGGTTGGTTGTCTGAAAACCTTAGGCTGTTCCTTTCAATTCGTATAATGCAATGCTCACTTTCTTTGCTGCATAGTGGTGGTGCACACCTTTAATCCCAGCACTTAGGAGGCAGAGACAGAGGCAGGCAGATCTCTGTGAGTTCAAGGCCAGCCTGGTCTACAGAGCAAGTTCCAGGATAGCCAGGACTGTTGCACAGAGAAACCCTGTCTTGAAAAAAAAATACCCAAAACAAAACAAAGCAAAAAGCCTTTCCTATAGGTTAAGGTCTTTATTACCCTTTTACTTGTTTGTTGGATTTTTTTTTAAACTAAAAGCTCTTTGGCATTTTTTCCTTTATGTCCCCCCTTTCCTCCGTTTTACTTTATTTTTTCCTATACTCGTGGATGGTTTCCAAGGGAAGGATATTCATGGATTCTAAGTATATTATACAATAATAATATATATAATAATATATACCTATAAAGGATGTTATAGGTAAAAAACATCATAATTTTTTAAAAATATAAATGTCCATGCCAAAGAAATTAATACAAGCTTTTCAGGTAGTTTCAAGATGCTGCATTGTTTGTAACATAACTTCTATCACATTTTCAGAATCCTCAGCCAGAACCCTCTGACAGTTGTTGAAGATCCATACCTTTATAAGTTGCCAGCATTAAAATATTTGTGAGTATTGTAGCTGTCTCATGGTTCCTTAGATGAGTTCTAAGGAACTCATCTTTATTTCCTTCAGGAGAGCATTTTGTCTTAAAAATTTTTTTAAAAAATCCCAATTTTAGTTTTAACTGAATGTTTAAAAAAACCATTGATTGCCCAGGGAAGGCAGTGCCTGCTTTTAATTCCAACACTTGGAAGGCAGACACAGGCAGATCTCTGTGAGTTACAGATCACCCATGTGTGTGCACTGGGAGACACTGTCTCTTAAAAGAAAATGAAATAAAAGAAATAAGAGTAGGGCCTGACAAATAGAGGGTTTCCAGCAAGTCTGAGGACCTGAGTTCATGGACTAGCTCGTGTTATTTGTCCTCTGACCTCCACAAATACATTGTTGATGGAGGAGGGTTATCTGTCTATGTGTTACTTTCATTGGCTAATAAATAAAGAAAACTGCCTGGCCCATTATCTCTAATCTCTTATTGGCTAGCTCTTACATATTGATTCAACCCATTTCTATTAATGTGTATTGCCACTTGACTGTGGCTTTGAGCAGGACGAGTCTAACCGGCGTCCATCTCAGAGAGGAGAGCTATGGCGTCTGACTCCCTGCCTTCTTCCTCCCAGCATTCTGTTCTGTCTTCCCCGCCTACCTATCTTCTGACCTATCAGGCCAAGCAGTTTTCTTTATTTATTAACCAATGAGAATAACACATAGACAGATAACCCTCCTCCATCACATTGAGGCACATGTACACACACACACACACATGAAAAAGGTAAAGAAAGGATACAATGGGCAAGACATTCAGCTGAAGAGGAAAGTGTGTTGAAGAACATAGAGATGTATATGTAAACAATGTAGGAATATCTTCTCAGAAAGCACAGTCATAAGTGTATACTATTTTTCTTTCTTTTTTATTCTTCTCTTATATATTATATCCCAACCCCAGCTCTCTTCCCCAGTCTTTCCTCCCCACTTTCTTTCTCCCCCAGATCCACCCTACCTTTTAAATTAAAAAATATTTCAAGTGTGGCTCTTTTCCTTGTGAATGTCTAGGCAACCTGTATATGCAGTGCCCACATGTGGCAGAAGAGGGCGCCAGAAGACTGGAGTTACAGACGATTGTGAGCCCCATGTGGATGTGGAAATGAAACCCCAATCCTCCTGAAGAGCAAAATTCTTAATGGCTTAAGAGCCCCAGTGTATACTACTTTTACAAAGAGGAGCTATGTTTGATTTCCAGCAACCACACTGGGATGTTCACAATTGCCTGTAACTCCAACTCCAGGGAATCTGACACCTCTGACTTCTGTGCACATGCACACACACTTAAAAAAATCAGTTTTTTTTTTTAAGAAGGAAAGGGGTTTGGAGAGATGGCTAAGTGGTTAAGAGGACTTACTACTCTTATAGAAGACCCCAGGCTCAGTTCTCAGCACATACCAGGTGGCTCACAACCACCTGGAACTCGGTCCTTCTGGCCTCAACAGGCACCTGAACACATACGCATAAATAATAAGTAAATATTTTAAGAAAAAGAAGTGAGAAGGGAGCTCTGTATGGTGGTGTGCCTTTAGTTCCAGCACTCGGGAGGCAGAAGCTGGCAGGTTGCTCAGAATTTGAGGCCAGCCTGGTCTACATAGTGAGTTCAGGCCAGGCAGGGCTAACAAAGAGACCCTGTCTCAAAAATTAAAATACCCAGCTTCCTGTGTTTTTAATATAGATGTATATACTGACTGACAGGACTTTAAATAAATGGGAATTGGGTGTTTAGCAATTCAAGTGAAAAGAAACTTGAGTGACAGCTGCAGTAGGGTGTGTGCAAGATCAAAATGAGTCAGACAGTGATGGAGACAGACTCTGTTCTATGCCGGGATCAAAATGAGTCAGACAGTGATGGAGACAGACTCTGTTCTATGTCAGGATCAAAATGAGTCAGACAGTGATGGAGACAGACTCTGTTCTATGCCGGGATCAAAATGAGTCAGACAGTGATGGAGACAGACTCTGTTCTATGCCGGGATCAAAATGAGTCAGAAGTGATGGAGACAGACTCTGTTCTATGCCGGGATCAAAATGAGTCAGAAGTGATGGAGACAGACTCTGTTCTATGCCGGGATCAAAATGAGTCAGACAGTGATGGAGACAGACTCTGTTCTATGCCGGGATCAAAATGAGAGTCAGACAGTGATGGAGACAGACTCTGTTCTATGCCGGGATTATTGATTTAAGCAAATATTAAGCCTGCCCTTTTTTTTTTCGAAAAGAGCTCTATGAAATAATCTTCTATGGCAATAGATTTTACGTTTAGTTATGTTTAACTGTATGTGCGTGTGTGCTAATATGCCCACATGTGTGGGAGAGGCCAAAAGAGGGTGACAGCGGCTCTGGAGATGGAGTTCCATGTGACTCTGAGCTGCCCAACGTGGGTGCTGGAGAATGAATTCAGATCCTCTGCATGAGCAGTGCATGCTCTTAACCTCTGAGCCATCTCTCCACGCCCAACAATAAATTCCTAAACCAGATACTTTTATAGGAAAGCCAGAGCATAAGTGACCGCTTGTGATGAAAATGGTTTCTCATGAAATCTCTCTCCTTCAGAGACCTGGGGAAAACACACGTGCCAATGACAGCGCTTGAGAACATCCTCATGATGACCCTGGAGCTGGAGCATCTGTAAGTGTTACTTTCTTAGGATGAGTTTACTTAGGTTTAAAAATGTTAATGTGTATGTGTGTGAACGCATGTGTGTGCAGACATGCCTGTGTGTGTGCATGCATGTGTGTATGTGCGTGCAGATGTGTGTGTGCATGCATGCATGCATATGTGTGTACAGATGTGTTTGTGCACGAGTGAGTGCGTGCGATGTGTGTGCGTGTGTGTGTGCAGGCAGGAGTGTGAGTATGGAAGGCAGAGGACAGCTTTCTGAGATGGCTCTATTCTTACACTGTGGGTTCCAGGGATCAAAGTTGTTTGCATGACAGGGGACTTTCTGCTGAGCCTTCTTGTCAGCCCTAGTTTTCTTTATAATTTCTTGTATTTGAAATTCTTTTGAGATTTGCCTTATTTCTTGAGTCTGAGGTATTGAGATATATTGTTCATGCAATTAATTCAAATGCATAGTTTAGTGAAGCTTTCATAGTTAGTTCCCTAATCACTATTACAGAACTGATACAGACCATTTGTCCCCTCCCCAAGGATTCCTCCTGAATGTTTGTACCCTTCCCACTGCCAGCCTCTGTGATACACCAATCTTATTTCTAGCCCTATAGCTTTTCTTTCCCCCAGAACATCTCATAAATGACATCCCACAGTGGCCTTTTGGCCATCTTCTCTCACTGAGCATGATCTTTAGCGTATCTCACCAGCAGAGGACGAGAAAGCAACGATGTCTTTAAACAGTGTTCTTCTGGACTGGGGGTATAGCTCAGCGGGTAAAATCAACCCTAGTGTGCATGATGCCCTGGGTTTGGACAGAAACCGGCATCGTGGTGAATACTTGTCCTTCCGAATCAAGGCCATCCTCAACTACACTAGCAGTTCCTAGGATACAAAAGAAGCTTGGCCGGGCGGTGATGGCGCACACCTTTAATCCCAGCACTTGGGAGGCAGAGGCAGGCAGATCTCTGTGAGTTCGAGACCAGCCTGGTCTACAAGAGCTAGTTCCAGGACAGGCTCCAAAACCACAGAGAAACCCTGTCTCGAAAAACCAAAAACCATTAAAAAAAAAACAAACAAACCAAGCTTGCCTTCCTGCTAGCTCATCTCAAGTGCTGTTTGTGTCGTTGCCATCTTAACTCTTTACTAGTTGGTGTTCTATAATATTTAGTCATATGCAAACGACCTTTTACCATGTATGCTTTCTTTAAGTCAGAGTCCACACTGAATGACTGAATGAGGTGTCTGTGTTCTGGTTGAGGTTTGGTTTCATTTTGTCTATGAGGCAGGGTCCCTCCTGTAGCCTAGGTTACTTTGAACTTGTGATCATCAAGTCTGGCTTCTTACTCATGTCTGTGTGTTTTATAGATTGGCATCTCAATCTGTCTTTGTTTCCTGATGAATAGTTCAGGTCAAGCATCTGGCACTGCCTTCCTGATGGGAATTTCAGGTGGCCTATTGTGTCAAATCCGATCACCCAAAGGTGGTATGTTGAAGTTCTTTAAGTTGGTTTTAAACATGGTATTTTTTTTTTTTTGAGATAAAGTTATTTTGTAGCTTTGATGCCTGTCCTGGAACTAGCTCTTGTAGACCAGGCTGGCCTCGAAATCACAGAGATCCGCCTGCCTCTGCCTCCCAAGTGCTGGGATTAAAGGCGTGCGCCACCACCACCCGGCTAAACATGGTACTTATAAGGTAAATAATCTATGGGAATTTGGGGAAGCCCCACTACAGATCCACATGTTACCAGGGAAATTAGGGTTAGGAATGGACTCAAAAGGAACCTTGAAGCCAATTAGAGTAAACAAACAGACTAAGCAAGCTGTGGGCTCAGCTGCTGCCTGGAAATATCAGACAAAAGGAACAAAGGGGGAGACCACGCCACTCCAACAGCTACGTAGTTAAAGGGGAGCAGAGAGCATCATGCGGGGGTGGGGGGGGGGGACAGGCCCAAAGGACTAGAAAACGCGCATCAGGCTGTGGCCAGCATCTAGAATGGGATGGAAGAGAAGGAAAGTGAAAATAGCAGCTCTCAGAGTAAGGACTCAGGAGGGCGTGGCGACTCCACAGCAACCGCGGGGAGGCCAGGAATTCTGGGAAGGAGAACAGATTGTCTCATCTAAGAGAAAACCATTCTCACCTCATTAGCATGGCTTAAGTTGGGTCTCCCTTCTTGTGGAGTGTTCCCTTCAAGGGGTGGCTGACTTGCCCAACTAGAATGGTGTCACTAATGTCCCAGATCTGAGTCCCATCCTCTTGACCAGAAGGAAAGGTTTTCCTCAATGGGCCTTCACTGCTGCTGTACCACGTGTCCTCCCAAGCATCTTTCACGTGGATGGGCCTAAAGATAAACTTGTCTGAAGCAATTGTTACTTGGTGATCTAAACTGACACATTTATTAATTGGTGTTCTTTTGGAGAATTACCCAGCTTTTGTTTTTGAGTACTGTTATCAATTCATGGACTCTCTTTACAATTACATTTAACTTACTGTGGTCTATGTGTGTGTGTACGTGTATTGTGTGTTGTATATGTGTGTGTGCATGTGTCGTATGTGTGTATGTGTGCGTATGGTATGTGTGTATGTGGTATGCTTGTATAGTTGTGTGGTATGTTTGTGAGGCGAGTGTGTGTGTGTGTGTGTGTGTGTGTAATTCTAAGATCAAGCCCAGGACCTTGCACTGATACAGGAGTACCATACCAAAGAGCTGCATCCCCAGCCCTTATTCTTTCAACTGCACATTATGAGGCTTGGTCAGTTGTGTCCTTGATGCCATTGAACTACATGACACAGCTTAAAGGAGGAGGTTTTAGGTTTAAGATGACTTCTAGTATCTTCCACTTAAACAGAAATAAATTCTCCCTAGGTTGGAGGCTTGCCCAGGCCCTTCTTCCTGTGCATGACCAACCCAGAGTGAGACTGAAGCTGAGGAGAGGGATTCTGCCATCAGTGTCACCTGGTTCTGTTCCTGTCACCTTTGTTATAGGTGCATGTGCGCGTGCGCGCACACACACACACACACACACACACACACACACGACACTTGCTCTTCTGTTGAACACCTCTGTCCTCCTCCATGATTACTTTCAGTATCAGAGAGCAGCAATTTGCCATTGAGTCCCCACCCAACTGAACATGCCTCAAAAACTCTGTCCTCTGTGACCCTGTGGTGGCCTTGGCCTGCCTCTTCTGTACCTCAGTGAGGCTTTTCCAGTAAACCAATTCTCTGTTTTTCTATTTACAGAATCTTACCTAGACATATGGCCTGCTGCCTCTGCAAATATAAAACTGATATTGAGGTTGTCTGCAAGACAGTCAAACTGCATTGCCATACTGGATGTCTGACAAACACCACACATTGTCGTGAGTCTCTTGCCTGATGAATGTTTTAATTTTGACATATAATGTTTAACTGGTAAAGATAATTTCTTTTTAAATTACTTTTTATTTTAATTAAAATTAATTATATCACTTCCCTTCGTGCCTTCCTTTCCCTCCTTCCAACCTCCCCCATACCTCCTCCCTCTCAAATTGACTTTTTCTTGATTATTATTGCTATATATACAGATATATAAACACATAAATCTATAATAGAACTTGCTGAGTTTTTTTATGTTGCTTGTGTGTATCTGATTCATGGCTGACCACTTTTATTGGATAGCCAGTTAGGAAGCTCATCCCTGGGAGGGATAGACTCTGCCTCGCTCAGCGGCTCTCAGTTTTCTGCAGCTCTTTGTCGAGGAGTGGGACCTCGTGACCTTTAACATGGATATCAGTGTTGTGCTTTTTCTGCGTGTGTGTAGGCAACTGTATTTTGAGGTATCATAAACATAACTTTCTTGTCACTCCTAGACAACAGAATCTCACATCTGACTTCCTGGTCCTTTGGCTCTTACAAGCTTTCTACCACCATGCCCCCTTCTGTGATGTTCCTAAAATTTAAACTAACAATTGTTTATTTCTATTCCTTCATTCATAATAAAACTCCCTAGCTTCTAAATTTCTCCCTTGTGAAAATTGAACTCTCAGATATTAATGCATTACTTAAAAATATGACTGTTGAGTGGGCAAACGAGATAGCTCAGAGGGTCAAGATGCTTGCCACACACATCTGGTGATCTTAATCAATCCCTGGAACCCCCATAAAGGTAGAAGAAAAGAACAAACTCCACATGGCTCCCCTCTGATCTCCACACACAAACCATCACACATATACATCATGCACATACAGACATGTATGTATGTATGTATGTATGTAGGTATGTATGTATGTATGAGCATACATACACAAACACAAAACTAGAGAGATAGTTTAGTGGTTTAAAGAACTTGCTGCTCTTGCAGAAAACCAAGGTTCAGTTCCCAACATCCACACTGTGGCTCACAATCATCCATAACTCCAGTTCCAGGGGATCCTGCAGAGGTCAGGTCAGGCACACATGAAGTACACACACACAAATGCAGGCAAAACAGTCATATACGTAAAATGAATCCTTTAAAAGTACATACCTATTAGCTAGGTGGTGGTGGCTGCTGCAAGGGTGCATGCCTTTAATCCGAGCACTTGGGAGGCAGAGGCAGGTGGATCTCTGTGTGTTCAAGGCCAACCTGATCTACAGAATGGTTCCACACAGTAAAACCCTGTCTCAAAAAAGCAAAAGAAGCATATACATATAAAAAATGTTCCATACAGCCGGGCGGTGGTGGTGCACACCTTTAATCCCAGCACTTGGGAGGCAGAGGCAGGCGGATCTCTGTGAGTTTGAGACCAGCCTGGTCTACAGAGCTAGTTCCAGGACAGGCTCCAAAAAAAACCACAGAGAAAACCTGTCTCGAAAAACAAACAAACAAAAAAAGTGTTCCATACATGAAAAGAGCAGAGAGGGACTGGAATGGGAGGGGTAATATGTGAACTATATGTGCACTGTGCTTGGCACCTTGCTGCAGTGGTCTCTTATATACTGCACTGCAGTCTAAAGCTGGCTTTATGTACATGGTCTCAAGCACCCCTGACCTATAGGACAGGTGTAGATGGTTTTTTTTGGTTTTCTTTTGCAGTTTTTTTTTTATTAACACTATGATGCATTTTTATTTGGAATCCAAGGACTTCTCATTCTAGAAACAGTAAATGCTGCCAGCCTCTCCTAATGGAACATGCCCAGATTGGCCAGCTCTGTATTTGTGCTCAGCCTCAAGTTTTTTCTATCCACAGATCAGTTGTGTGATTTTAATTAACTGTTTGATTGTTTCTTGAGGCAGGATTTTATTATATAGGCTTGACTGGCCTGATATTACCTGGATACTCCAGGCTGGCCTTGAACTCATACAGATCTGCCTGTCTCTGACTCTGGATGTTTTTTGCCAGGATCACAGGTGTATGCCACCATGTCTGGTAGCAAATGATTTTCTAAGTGTTTTTCTAAACTGAGTGTGGTGGTACATGGTGTTAATGCCACCTACTTAGGAGGCTGAGGCAAAAGGAGCCATTCCAAGGCCATATAGGCAATTTAGTGAGACCCTGGATTCCAACCACGCCCCTTTGCTGAGGCAGGAATGTGCGCAACTCTCCGTCAGTGCCCTGTGTGCACGCTTGTGTGTTCTAAGCAGCTAGTTTGCTAGTTCTGTCCTCTCTGGTTGTCATTGCCAATTCATAGGTTTAAATTTGAGTTTAGTTTTCTCTTCACTTCCTCCGGTATTTGCTGGCCCCTAATTTACTTGGTTGGGTTGAATGACCGTGGACTGAAAAAGGGCTGCCAGCATTTTCTGACCCAAAGCAATCTCTCCATCTTTGACAGTTGAAGCATCTATAGGGAACCCCGAAGGACCATTCATGAAGGTGTTACAGGCCCGGAAGGAGAACACCAGCACTGAGGTCACTATTGAACCAGAGAGAGCCTATTCAGAAAAAGATGATCTTAGCTCTTCAGGCTTCATGGATGAGCAGCTCGACTTTAACGATGAAAGTGATGTGATTAGTGCCCTGAATTACATACTGCCATATTTCTCAGAGGGAAATCTGGAAGATGTGGTGTCGACATTGTTACCATTCATAAAACTGCTGTTTTCTAATGTACAAAATGCAGATGGTTCCCTGGAATCCTACAAAAATGATTCAAGGAGGCTTGCTCTTAACCCTGTACCAAAAGCAAGTAAGATGGCTTACAAAAATGAACTGAATAAACTTTATTTTCTAGAGAATTTGTTAGATGCAGAGATTGGTGAGGTTAGGAAGAAAGAGAAAACTGCCATGCTTATGCAGCAGTCTGGCCACTTGAGTCCCAAATTTAAACAACGAAAGAGATGGGCCCCTGCCCAGGCAGAGGAAAACAGTCTTGCAGAAATTGACAAGGCAGAGAAACGACTCCACAGCCTGAACAGAGTACTCAAGGGGACAGGAAGCATACAGAAAAGGCACTTTAAGGGAGTGAGTGACAAGAGCCTGTGGAATAAGCAGAGTGTCCAGACGCCTGTGGAGAGTATTGCCAAAGACGGGCAGCTCGGGAGCCCACCCACAGCGGAGTTGCAGCAGCTCGGTCTGGTTCAGAAGCCCAAGACTTTAGTAGAAAATTCCTTCCACCCAGAGCCCTTGCTCCCAAAGGAGCATGGGGAGGCAGTGTCTTCTTCCACAGAACAGTCACTGGTGGACAAGACTCCCACTACAAAATCACTGCCTGAGTTCATAGACAGACGAAAAGACTTGTCTTACACCATTTTTGTTTTAGATAGTGCAAATGCCAATGTGAAAAGAACGAAGGGGTCTAACCCTAGTTTTCTGTCTGAAAATAGACATAGAAACCTTAGGAAGAAAATATCTCATTTCCGGTTGATTGCAAAGAGTCCAGCATCCTCTGCAGTGAGGAGCCTGGTAAATTCCCCTGCAGAAGGGGTCTTTTCATCTTTAGGAGACCTGAGTTATGCAGAAAAGCCTTTTTCACAATTAGATGCTGCCTTAGAACCTCCTACAGAAAAACTTCTTGAAGAAAATCAGGCAGCAATAGATGATACTGAAGAAAACATCCTCAAACCAGCCCTCACTGGGCCTAAAGAAGCTGCATTAGAAAATATTCCCCCTGAGAATCCCACTGTAGAGTCTAATGGGCCTACATCTGATTTAATTCCAACTGCTCAGCAAACAAGCAAGCTACAGTTAGACTTCACCTTGGGGTCTGACTCCCATGACCACTTCAAAGATTTTGCTTACCCATTACTGATGTCACCAGGTGAACGCTTTGAATCTCAGCTAAACCAGCAGCTGCGGCCCCTCATCCCCAACAACAACGTGAGAAAGCTTATTTCTCATGTTATCAGGACTTTGAAGATGGATTGCTCTGACCCCCGTGTACAACTGTTCTGTGCCAAGCTCATCTCCAGAACCGGCCTCCTGATGAAGCTTCTCAGTGAGCAACAAGAATTCAAGTTGTCCAGGGCCGACTGGGATACGGACCAGTGGAAAACTGAGAACTACATCAATGAGAGCACAGAAACCCAAGGCGAACAGAAGGATCTGGAACAAAGTCAGGTGAGGACGGTGCTGGAACAGGGGTCCTGCGTACCCTTTCAGTCACTTAAGCAGAAAGACCAGGGCCTCCTACTTCAGATCTTGTATTGTCCGCATAACTCTAGCCCAGCCAAGACAGTGATTCCCACTGTATTTTTATATGTATTGTATTGTATTGTTTTGTTTTGTTTTTGAGACAGGGTCTCACTGTGTAGCTCTGGATTCCCAGAATTCTCATGCAAACCAAATTGGCCCGGAACTCACAGAGATCCACCTACCTCTGCCTCCCAGTGCTGCGTTTAAATGTGTTTGCTACCACACCTAACTTCTACTGTGTTTCTAAATTTAAGACACAGAAGCAGACTTAAAACACAGAATATAATAAAATGTACTATAAAAAAGCATGTAACATATTGCATTCAGTATGATCTTTTATAAATAAGAAAGCTACTCACCTGGAAGAATGTCTTTAGGGTTTTTTTTTTTAAAAAAAAAAGAAATATTGTTTTGCTGTTCCATGTAGATCAAACCCAGCACCTAGTACAAGCTAAACAAAGGGTTCAACCACAGAAGTACATCCTGAGACCTTGGTTCTTTGAGTCAGAATATCACTGTATAGCCCAAAATAGCCTGCTCACTTTGTGGCCGAAGTTGATAGCAAGCTCATGGCAGTCCTCCTATCTTAACCTTCCAATTCCCAGATTATATACATGAGTTACCAAGCGCAGCTCAAGAACGAATTTTGAGCAATAAGCCTTTACTTTTTTTAATTCTTTTTACTTTATTATTTGGCAACAGAAATGCCTATTTATTCATTTATCTTGTACTTTTTAGTACACAAAAGAAGTTCCGGAATATGGCTACAACAACAAAGTCATCTTGGCGATACCTGAAACTGTAATAGTGACAGTGTTGATTATCGTTTTCTGTCTCGTTGAGGTAAGGACAACGATACATTCCTGTGTCCAGCATGTGCCCGGTCTGTGTCATAGGTTTAGAGGCCGCGAACTGAAAACCTGAGCCACTGACCCTCTCTGTCTACAAATAATGCCCCCGAGTGTCCACAGGTACTCTGTGAAGTCGGGCTCCTCAATGTCAGGTCATTATGTAACGTTCTGATTTGGTGTCAGACTGGTGGTGTTGCGGTGAGAGGCTGTGGGAGCAGTGGAGAGTTCTCTGTCAGTGAGGATGGTGGAATTTTGAGGCTAGAAGGCAGAAATCAGCATGGGGTCAGTTCATGACCTCCGGGAGGATGTCCTCTGGCCCCTGTACAGGCAGCACCTCCACACCTAATGTGGTTGTGACCTCCAGGGAAATCTCTGTAAAGTCCTATATTGCTCTTTAGTGGTGTGTACTGTTCACCACTGTGCTGGAATTTATTTGTACTTAAAAAAATTATGTGTATAGGTGTTTTGCCTGCATGCATGTCTGTGTGCCACTGTTGTGTGATAGATATTTTTCTGGGGAGACCACACACACACACACACACATTACTTACCGAGAAAGTCCATGACAGACCACAGTAAACATTGCACCATTTTGGTGAAGCAGTGAGTCTCTTTATTAGGGTTACTAATTTACTAGGAGCAAGTGTGACTCTAAAAGAGCCGCATCACCAGAAATCCTCTCCCAACATGAGCAGCAGCTCCCCAAATCCCCAAATTCTGGGCTCTCTCTGCCTGCAGAGCACCAGCCCCTGCCACAGTCAGTTGTCTCCATCTGCAGTTACTGCTCAGAGTCTCCAGTCCCAGCAACTTCATCCCCTTGATTCTGTTGGGCAGGGGCCCTCAAGAATCTTGCATGATTTTGTTTTTCCAGACTTGTGACCTTTCGTTTACCTCCCATTTACTGCTTGAGTCTAGTGAGCCTTCCCTTTCCCTCCTAGAAGAAATGTTTCATCCCAGAGGAGCATGCCCTGGAAAAACCACTCTGTGCCTGATGCCCTCAGAGGCAAGAAGAGGTGGTGGGATCCCCTGGACCAAGTTATAGGTGGTTGTGAGCCACCATGTGGGTGCTGGAATTCCAGTCCTAGGTCCTCTGGAAGAGCAGTGTGTGCTAGAGCGGCCGTGCTCTTAACCACGAAGCATCTCTCCAGCCCTTCACGCACATTTTCATTCTCTTCTGCCCATTTGGATGGTATCTGTGAGGACTGGACGCACACCGTATTTTCCTGTAGTAGATAGTCAAGGTGTTTGTAAAGCTTTTTTGGCCCAACAAACCTCTCTGCGGACGGATGGAATAAGCCAAATCAGACCAGATCAAACCTAATTAGAAAAAGCCCAGGTTTAATGGATACCAGCACTCCTGGGTGGTCCTCTGGCAGAACATGGAGAGGAGGAAGGAAAACTGGGGAGACCATGTGTTTGTTCTCTGAGGGGCAGTTTAAATAGCCTATAGGAGTGGTCTTGACCCTCTCTGTGGAGGGGTCACCGTTTGGCGGGCTTTCTCAGAGATGGACTCTGGACTGCAGCAACTCCCAGGAGAGGGGGCTTGAAATAGAACTTTCTATCCAACATCCCAAAATGGATGCCAGAGGTTGGGGTGAGACCCTACCCAGACAGTGTTGAGTAGAAAACTGACATTAAGTTAACTACCAAACAAAGAAAAATAAAAATCTAATGCATATTTAAAGTAGCATACAGAACCAGGCTTGGTGGTACACTCCCATAATTCCAGCACCCTAGAGGCAGAGGCAAGAAAATTGGGAGTTCTAGCCACCCTCAACTACATGGAGAGTTGAAGCCAACCTGTGCTACATTAAACACTGTCTAAAAAGTCTAACTAAATTTTTTTAAAAGTAAGCATCATATAGAGAAAAGCAATGGACAGACCAGTTATTCTTAACCATTTGCATGTATAGGCAGGGTTTGGGGGATTAAGTTTAGGTGTTGTGCAAGCTAAGTATGTTCTCTACCACTGTGCTACCTGCCCAGACACTAAGACTTCTGAAATATCACTCTAACAATTGGTCATTTGGGGGATTCGTGGGCAGCTACTAAAAGATACTTTTCACCTTAAAGAAACATATTTTACTAAATATGAGGAAGAAATGAGTGAGAGAAAATAGCAGTGGTTTTAAGAATGAATGTGTGTGTGGGGGGGAAGAGCTGTCTGTTTCCACTCCATAGGCAGAGGCCTTTGCTGGGTCTGGACGCTGTCTTCCACATCCTTCGGGATAGAAGGCTTGTGCCTGCTGAGCACAGCACAGAGTTCTCCATTCTTTGTCTGATCTAATCTCAGACTCCTTGGGAAGAGCTTATCAGCCTCTCCTAGGGTGAAGAGCACCTAGGCCCAGTGGGCAAACCAAGAGTAAATCTCCCATTCATTCCCCTGAATCCTAAGCCTGCACCCGGACCCTTCACTGGTCAGTTTCGCCCCCTCAGAGACAAACAGGAAGTACTGGGAGTGTGAGAGTACCAGGAAACCATTGCAAACCACCCAAAGCGTTAATATATTTCGTGGTAAAACAACCCAGTGGAAAAGGAAAGTGTCTGTAGCTAAGGCCACTCATCTACCGGCCTGTGCCTCCTTCTGTGTATACAGTGACATATATTTACACAGTGCATAGGAATATTGCACAATCTTCCGGAAGAGCAGCCAGTGCTCTTAACTGCGGAGCCATCTCTCCAGCCTCTTATTTATAGATTCTTTTAATCTGCCTAGAATTTATTTTATTTTTGGCGGGTATGGTTGAGTCAGGGACCAACCTCCCTCACAAGAATATCTAGATGTGAAATAATTTATATTGACTAATTGACTCTTTCTTCACTGGTCTAAGATGCATCTCCACCTGGATGCTTACCTGATCCTGACATTGTTCTTGCACCAGTCAAGAATCACAGCATTAATCAGAGTTGCTTTGTACATTAACTGAGCCCCACACTGCTGGATAACTCCCGCTGGTTACATTAACTGAGCCCCACATTGCTGGATAACTCCTGTTGATTTGACAGGGCAAGCTCCTGTTCTCTGTTCTGTTTTCCATCCATTGTGTAATCGTTCTTAACATTTCCCTACCAAATGTCAGCTGATCTTATTTGATTAAAAAGAAAGGGAAAGAGAGAGAGAGAGAGGGAAGGAGGGAGGAAGGGAGGGAGGGAGGAAAGAGCAAGAGAGAAAAAAAGGAAGAAAAAAAGAAAATAAATGTTTGTACTGGGGACATGGCTCAGTGGTTGAAGCACTTTCCACACAAACATGAAGATTAGACTTTAGATTTAAAATTCTCAGGACCTGGGGAATTGCAGTCAGACATGGTGACATGCCAGCCACCTGTAATTCCCATCCCAAAGGCAGACGTAGGATTGCCCAAGAACGAGCTGCATAATGAGGCTAGTCATATCAATGAGCTCTGGATTTGATGAAATCTGAGTCAGGGAATGAGATGGAAGAGCAATCTAGATATCCAACATCAACCTCAAGCCTCTGTAATCATTCACACATGCACATGTGCCCACACATTCACCACACATGTGGGCACATACATGGAAGGGGGGAAAAGATCAGATTGCATAGGACGACATGGCATTTACAGTTCTACTTTGACGGTTGATACCTTTACAACATGCCTTACCTTCACTGCTGCCTCTGCTGCTGCCACCTCCTTCTCCCTCTCCTCCTCTTTGAGATTAAACCAGGCCTTGCACTCTACACCGAGACAGATCCACAAGCTTTTGCTGTTTTAGATTGCCTTTTGTTTTTAGACAGAAACTCTCTCTGTGGCTTGTCATTTCTTAGTGTTCTTTAAAATAATTAGCATTTTCATCAGAGAATTTACTCATCCTAAGTTATATTTGTTCTGAAACACTGCCCATCACCATTGCTATCATAAATGAGAACTTGCTTAGTTTGTATGGGAGATACATGCAAAATCTATTGGGCTCTGTATCCTGCTCTCTGTATTTTGTCTGTATTTTGTGACTAGCCAACAGTATTGAATCCTCTTATTCTAATGAAATATTAGTCAATTGTCTTGGACTTTTTGCTTGTTGATTGTTTCGGATAATAGCAATAATAGTTCCCTCCTCCTCAATACCATGTTTATTTTCCATATTACATTTCAGAAGCTCACCAGAGACAAAGGCTCGTGGCTGTGGTCAGAGACATTCTGCTCTTGCTCTTCTCATATATACGTTGATGAAGTTAAAGATATTCTTTGACTTCTAAGAGTTTTTATTAGGACTTGTTTAATTTTAGGTAAAAGAGTCAATACACCATATTAAGTGCCAGCTACATGGGACCCCCTAAATGAGGTGCTACAGAAGAGAAGAGCAGTGGGTAGATGTCAGCTAAGGAAAGGGAGTAGATATAGATTGGAGACCTCAGTCACTGTTAACATCATGATCATGTTTTCTTCCAAAACAGATTTATCTTCACAGAGCAGGAAGAGGTGAAGATGAAGAAAAGTCCATAGGGTAAATACAAGATTAGCAATTGTTCAAAGAGAACCTGAGAGCTAGCAGAGAGCTTGGGCCTCATTGGGGAAACTCAGGAAGAATGTTATTTCCCCTAATGTCTTACCTGGCTCCCCAAAAAGGCAAATGTACACAAGACTAACAAAGACATCTCCAACTGTCACCATTTCTTTAAGGAAAGGAGGTTAGGCTGTGCCTGTTCTGCTGCTGGCAGCATACAGAACTCACTACGTAGCCGAGGCTGGCCTGAGAATCTTGTTTCAGGCTCCCAAGAATTGGAATCACAGGCATGATCCATCATGCGCAGCTAGCTGTGCCCTTTAAATTGCTCTGACAACTCCTCAGCAGGGAGGCTGCAGGGTGAAACCCCGTGAGTCTGTGAGCTGTGCTGTGGACTTGGGCTTTGTACTTGGAGGATAAAACAGCTAGACAAGCAAGAGCAGCCCCTCCCTCTCCTCAGCAAGTCTGCCTGTGAGAGCTGATCTGCAGGAGAGCAAAGGGCTCCTGCCTAGAGTGGCTTCTTCAGAGGGAGAAATTGGTTCAGTGGAATAAGTGGGACTACTGTCATGCTGGTGCCTCTGCTCCAGGACAATTCACAGGCAAAGATCTCCCCTTGGACATTGTGGGGCCTTACAACAGACTTGGAAAGTTCCTAAAAGCCAGATATGCATGGAATTGTTGTTAAGTCCCAGTGCTGGGGTGATCTTTGTTATGGGGAGAGCCAAGATGTCCCCAGACAACACCACACACACACACACACACACACACACACACACACACACACACAGCACAATCACTAACTGTCTTCTGCATGTGTTTTCTTCCAAGGAGTAAGAAATGCTACAAGGACAGTGAGAGTCAGGTAAGCCCGAGACTCGGTGCTGTGGCTGGAGAAGGTGGGGCTAACAGAACTAATGTCTCCCCTTCTGTTTCCCAGGAAGGATTTTTCTGGCTAAGGTGGCCACTATGGCTTAGGGATATGTATAGACCTCTTCACGACACACGCAAGAAAAACATGGCTCAGGATCTACAGGACAAGGAGTCCTCTGGAGAGGAGGAGATTTTCAAAAAGGATGTACCAAGGTAAATGTCTAGCTCAAATGAGGAGCTAAGGGCAAGATGCTCAGTGGCTCACAGATTTATTCAAACGTGACATACGAAAGAAGAGCATGACTGAGGGAATGCAGGTCAAGGAGTCCTCTGCACAGGACGATAGTGCCATTCAGGATGCACCATGGTAAATGTCTAGCTCAAATGAGAAGCTAAGGTCAAGTTCCTCATTTCAAAGTTTGAAAGCCTTGGCATTGCTCTTCTTCCAGGGACGTCAAGGGTGAAGTGATGCCGCCGGCCCTGAAACTGTCAGTCGCTGAAGCAGAAGAGAGTGAAGCAGCAGATGACACTGAAGGCACAGAATGATCTGCTATCATTTATTAATAAATTATTTTGCGTAGATTCGTGAGTGTCAAAGGACTTTTGTACACAAGTAAATGAAAATCGATGTAGAGCAGTTTAGAGCTGAGCCAGTAGGACGACTTATCACATGAAAGCAGTGGCCATGCAAGCCAAGTTTGATCCAGAATCCAAGTTTTATAAAAAAATGCTGCATGGGTAGCAAGCATCTGTAATGGAAGCACTCGTGGGCAACATAGGAGGTGAAGACAGAATCACTTAAAGTCATCTAGCCTGGAGTACAGAGGAAAAAAACAGATAAGGGACCCTGTCTCAACAAGGTGGTTGGCCAAAACCAACTCCCAAATATTGTCCTATGACTTTCACGTGATTGCCATAGCATGCATGAACCTAGACACTCCTCCTCTCCCCCTGTACACACACACACACACACACACACACACACACACACACACACGATTTCAAAATGGGGAATGTGCTTACTGAACACACACAAAAAAAAAAACCTGACTATTCAGTGATACAAAGACTGGCGCCGGTCATGGATGCTCAGCATTCTTGGTCCCCAGAGGAGCAGTGTGGCTGGGGAACCACCGGCCTGTGTGGCTGGCTATGGGTCCAAGCAGAGCAAGTGGCCCTCTAGTCCTCACCTGGCTGGTCAGTGAGCTGGTTGCGAAGGAGGTGTCGTCAGCGAGGCATCTTAAAGGACAAGAATAGGGAGTATCTTGATGACAGGAGGGGCAGTGGAAGCTGTACCCACCGCTGCCCCCTTGGAACGTTGTGTGTACTCGGTGCCAAGCCCTGGGCTGGACTTTTATCTCTTATGCCATTTGCCCCAACAAACTACCGTAGCAGCATTGTTCCAAACTGTCTTCGGGTAGCTGGGGATGGGCAGGCCTGTAATCTCAGGACTAGGGAGGTCTAGGCAAGAGAATTCCTACAACTTCAAGGTTAGTCTGGGCCACCTCGAGGTTACCAGTGAGGTCCAGGCCACAGGACTTGGAATGTAAGCAGAATGCAGCCTGCTCAAGTACCCTAGACCACACATTATCATAAGCTATTAGACCTTTACAGACAGAAGCCTCTCGGCCCTTACCCTGTCATGCTGCAGAGACAGGGATTTGGAGAAACACAAACCTTGCTGTGGACAAAAGTCAGCGTCCATATGGAAGGTGATGCCACTCTGTCTGAGGACCAAGGATGGACCAGGCACAGAGCTGGGCACTTTAGTTACAATGTTGACACAGGGACAGAAACTCTCAAGCCAGCTCCTATGCTACACTTGAGTGGAAGGGCTGTTGACCTTGGTAACAGTTAGAAACAAAGAGAAGCTGACAAAGCAAGAAAAGAGGAGCCTCTGTTGCTGGGCTTCCCAAAGCCTGGGCCAGGTCTTTCCACACAGCTGCTTACATTGTTCATTTCTGAAAACAAGTTTGAGAAACGTTATTCTTCACCCCAGAACTGGCAACACAAGCCCGTTCCACATCCATTTATTTAATATTACTATTATTATTAACATTATTTATTTTGGTTTTCAGAGACAGGGTCTCCATATGTAGCCCTTACTGTCCTGGGACTCACTTTGTAGACCAGCATGGCCTCAAGCTCACAGAGATCCACCGGCCTCTACTTTATGAGTACCAGGATAAAGGGCGTGCATAACTGTGCCAGGCTTCATATCCTTTAGACATGAGGGAAACGGTGTTAGAAGTCAGAGGCTATAGTCTCCTGCTTGGATCATCTATCCCTATTTCTGAGGTGGCCATATCCCTCTTATCATCCCTTCCTCCCTCCTCTGGCCCTCGCCACCGTCAGAAATCATCTTGATTCTCCAGGTAAGGACCTGTAGCTGCACCTGACTCTCATGGTCATCAGAAGCATCATGAGGCCCCCAAGTGAAGGGGGAAGAAGGACATGTAGTGAGAACAGAGCAGCCCCCAGACAAGAGGAGCCCTGACCTTCCGTGTGTGTGTTTAAGAACTTAGAGTAATGGTTGTCTAGAAACGGCTATCATTCTGGATAAAGAGGGTAACTAGAATTGTTAGGGTCCAAGCCTATGTCCCAGCCCTCAAAACAAACTAGGCTCAAAAGGCTGATAGAGGAAACAGTCATGAAAAGTAGAAGAAGATTTATCCAATGTGGCCACATTGGGAAGTGGACTCCTCGAGTCCATCTTCGTGGTCCTGACATAAAGTTTAGATTCAAATAGAGGGCAAGAAGTATACATTACTAAGTAACCCTGTTCATGACATAGCTCTGTTCCCGTCTCTCTGGCACATTGTTGAGAATCTCTGACTGACCCAGGCTTCGGCTTTTTCCTTTTCCCATCACTAGATTGTGGGGAAATTTCAATTTCTTGGAAATCACTATTTTAAATAGTGTTACTATTGCTGTGATAAAACACCATGACCAGGCCGGGCGGTGGTGGCGCACGCCTTTAATCCCAGCACTCGGGAGGCAGAGACAGGCGGATCTCTGTGAGTTCGAGACCAGCCTGGTCTACAAAGGGAGTTCCAGGACAGGCTCCAAAGCTACAGAGAAACCCTGTCTCGAAAAACCAAAAAAAAAAAAAAAAAAAAAAGATAAAACACCATGACCAAAAGTAAGTTGTGGAAAGGGCTTGGCTATGCTTCCAGATCAGTGTTCATCATAGAAGGAAGTCGGGACAGGAACTCAAACAGGAAAGGAACCTGGAGGCTGGAGCTGATGCAGAGGCCACGGAGGGGTGCTGCTTACTGGCTTACTCCCTTTGGCTTGCTTATCCTGCTTTCTTATAGAACCCAGGACTACCAGCCGAGGGACGGCACCACCCATGACAGGCAGGTCCTTTCCTGTCAATTACTAAGAAAATGACCTATACCCCAATTTTATGGGGACATTTTCTCAGTTGAGGTTCCCTCTGCTCTGATGACTCCAGCCAACACAACTAGTCTAGTAGCCAAAGTGAGGCGGACAATATCTTCATCTCTGTGAGGATGATTACCAAATCAGGAAAATTTGAAATGACTCAGTCTACTACCCAAATCTTTGCCCAAATCTCAGGAAAACAAACAATACCACCAAAAATTGTTTCTATTTCTTTTATTTCTGTTAAGTGTACTCCATTCTAGGGACTAGGATTCCTGGAAGCAGAACCCTAAAGAAACTCTCTGGGTAAGTGGAGAAGGGTATGTGCAGATAAGGACAGGGGACATCAGCTCTCTGCCTTGCTCCTCTCAGGGTTTGCTGATTCAGACAAGGTAGGAGAGTGAATGAGTCCTCTTCTACTCACTCATTGAAATCAATCTCCCCAAACTCATCTGGATGCACCCCTTTCCCTAGCCCTTAGGAATGAGAAGGGACACAGGCAGGCATCCAGGCCGAGTCAGCAACTCCCCACCCACCTCCTGCTGCTCCCATGGCCTATGCTCCCACACAGAATAAGTACATAGAAGGAGCCATAAGCATCCAGGTCGCAAGGTCTGTAACATGGCAGCAGGCATAGGTATGAACTGGGCTGATATTTACACAGAGAGAGAGAGACAGAGAGAGAGACAGAGAGACAGACAGAGAGATCATGCTGTCTTTTTTTCTGCTGCCATCTTCCTATCTAGTAAGAGAGGAAGGGCAGACTACCCAGCATGCACTTCCACCATGCCCACTATTATCCACTGAAGAGGTTCAAAAGTCACAGGTGGAGACTACATAACTGCAGGCCTCCCCTACTCCTTCAAGGACTCGCTGACCTTCAGGAACCATGCTGCCCCTCCCCTGGCATGACTTCTCTCTCCTCTGTCACTCTACAGTGAGAGAGTGTCCCCACCTCCACCTGCAGAGACAACAGAAACACACTGGTCCTGGCTGCAGTCCCAGTCTTTCCAGGGACAAAGGGGAAATGCCTAGTTACACCCGGACTTTGAGCTGAACCAGGTCAGACCACCCCCATGAGGAATTTTCCTCATCTAGGGAGAAGGACCTGCTAGACCCAACTATTCCTAGAATTAAGACAAGAACAGGACAGAGATAAAATGCCAAAATTTCGTTATACTTTTTCATTATCTTGCAGATCCAAATGAGAAGCTGATTCTTTTTCACAAAAGCAGTTTCCAAGCACAGTATTAGTCAGGTTTCTCTAGGGGGAAAGAACTGATAGACTTGGCAGACATTAAAAGGAGCTTGTATTGGTTACACGATACAGTCTGGGTAGTTCAACAGTGTGGAAAAGTGAAGCCCTGGCTTTCATCTCCCTCTGCTCCCTGAGTGCGGATGCAGCGTGAACAGCTGGCTCCTGCTCCTCCCACCAAAGTTGTGTGAGTTTTGTTTGTGTTCTGACAAATAAAGCTTGCTTGGAGTCAGAGGATAGAGCTGGCCACTAGTTAACCATAGAGGTCTGGAGGTCTGTACAGAAAGGAGACAGGATCTTAGCCTTTTTAGATGGAGGATGAAAGAGGTAGGAAGGGACTATGGCTCTCTCTCTCTCTCTCTGCTTCTCCAATCTTTCAGGTTTTTACCCCCCAATTCCAACTTCTGGTTTTTATTGATAAGATTAATTAGATTTATGCTTCAACTAGCGCCCAACTTTTGGGGCACAAATTTATGAAATAGCTCCTTGCCAGTTGCTTGCAGGCATTGGCCAGAGCTGCACGCGGAAACTGCATCCACCAGGGTCACCTCACCGTCAGCTTGGTTTTCCTTGTTTTTCCTTTTCTTCCCCAAGCCCTCTGAGTGAGTCTGGAGTTTTTCTGTTGCAGCCTCTCTACAGTAATCTCCACAGGCACTTGGACTCCAAATGCCGCCAGAGTTAGCCCTCACCTCTGGCCTGAATTCCTGCAGTGCGTGCTTCTCCCACTTGATTCCCTGTGTGTGCTTTTCAGACAGCTTCCTCTTCCTCTGGACCCCCTCCTCAGGCTACTGCCACACTAGGTTGCTGCCTTGACACCTGCTTGGGCTTCTACTGTTGTGACTTCCACGTGCTCTCAGCTCACAGCTGCATGCTAGCAGCTGCAGCTGTCCTTAACCAGGCTGTGCACCACCTGTATTCTCTGCTCAGATGGTCTCTGAAGTGGCAGCTAGCCTTACACTTCACTATCATCGTCTTCAAATTTGGTGGGACAGTTGGGAATTCTTAAAGGGAGGAAGTAGTTTTAAAAAAAAAACAAGTTTTTTCCCCACACTAAAAATTAGGAAACACTGTTACGATGGAGTTATGTCTTTGTATGATTACACAATGGATGATTTAAAAAAATGTAACAATTAAGTGAGGGGGTAATTAGCATAGCTGTGTTTTACATAATGTTAATTATTATCATCAGTTTGGTAATTCTTGTTTTATCCCTAAAAAAGTTGGTTGATATGAGTGACAAGATACAGGCCTTAGAATGTTACAAGAGAAATATTGCTGTTTTGGCTGATAAGTAGTTACAAGCCTTAGGAAAACTTACCAAAACAGATAATAGAGATATTCAAACAAAGACAGAAGAATATAAAGGAGAACCAACCTCACCATTAAATCATAAACTTAGAGAGGAACAGTCCAAGGTCTTCAGTCAAGTCGCCTTCCAGGAGCACCTACCAAGTGACAGGAATCTCCAAGGCTATGAAAGAGTTGACTGGATTTCCCTATGGAAATGTTAGATTTGAGGAGATTTAAGGAAGTGATAGTCTTATTTGGTATGTGTTCACCTTTTGTGAAGCAGGTGTTAAATTCATAGTCAACTAGTAACAGAATTGTCCCACAAGACTGCAAAGATTTGGTTACAGCAGTATTGAAACCTGATCCTCAATTGTAGTGGGGGACCTGGTGGATAAATGAAGCAAGGACCACTGAACAATGAAGTCAGGCTAGAGGTATTGAAATTTCCCAAGACCAACTTCTTGGAGAAGGGGATTATGCTGATGTACAAACAGTTTCTATATGATGACTTTACCTTGACTCTATGCTGTGCAGCAACTTGAATGTTTGGAACAGAACTGAAGAAGTTGGAAAGAGAACTGAGTCATATAACTAAAGTTATATAGGGCCCAAAAGAAATCTTCACTAATTTTTTACAAAGATTGACTTTAAGTATAAATAGAATGGTACCAAATTCAAAAGCTAGACAAATAATAATTGTATCTTTGTTTTTTTGAAAATGCTAATTTACAATGCAAAGAAGTAATTGGGCCTTTAAAGGCAAGATCAACCCCCATAGAGGTATAGATCTGAGATACAGTTAATATTGAATCTCATAACCATGATGATGATTGGATAGGAGAGGTGATTTCCAGAGGCTTGAAGAAAAATGAAAATTTCAGGTGTTTTAATTGTGGCAAACAAAGTCAACTACAAAGGGACTGTAGACAGGGAATTTCTAGAAACAATGTTTTCTAGGAATAATCCAAACAGAAGGCCCTTGCCTCCTAGAGTATGCAGCTGTGGCAAAGGCCAACATTGGACCAATGAACATAAATGCAGATGAACAAGGGACAGACAAGGTGACCCTTTGTCATCAGGCTCCTTGGGGGAGCACATCACAGGCCCCTATGTCAAATTTAGTTCAATCATTCCCTGTCACCATGGGGTAAACTCCCCAGAACAATTAAAGAACCTAATGTCTATTGTAAAGAAAACATACTGCCCTGGATTATAGAACAGCTGTAGAAGATAAAACAAATTTCAGGAGAAACTATAAAGCAAATATTTTGGCAAGCTTCTATAAATGAACGAAGACCAAAGCTAAAAATATGAATAGACAACATTGTAATTGAAGGTTTGTAGACACAGGGGATGATGTAACAATAATTGCACCAGAATCTTGGCATCCAAATTGGCCTCTTCATGAGGTAAATGTTCAGCTTTTAGGGATGAGAACTTTATCTCAGTTAAAAAAAAAAAAGTACAAGATGGGTCAAATGTATAAGGCCAGAAGGCCAGAAACAAAAATTAAAAATATATGTGGCTAATATAGCAATGAATCTATGGGTACATGATTTGTTACAGCAATGGAATACTCGGATTAACATTCCTTCAATTTCAGGAACAAGCCATAATCTAACGTAGGTTTCTGGAAAAAGTATTAAAGACATTTATAAAGAAGAGTCACCAATCATTCAGGTTATCCAAAAATAGGGCACAATAGCCGCTGATCTTTCAAACGTATCAAAGCCCTACCTTTAAAATGGTTAACTGAAAATCTTGTCTGGATGGATCAATGGCCTTTAAACGACAGGCCTTAGGATGGATGATACAGGAGCAGCTAAATATTCAACATATTGAAGAATCAACCAGCCCTTGGAATTCTCCTGTATTTGTTATTAAAAAGAAATCTGGAAAATGGAGAGTGTTAACAGATTTGAGGTCCATAAATAAAGTAATTCAGCTGAAGGACTTCCTACAGCCTGGAATTCCTTTGCCTTATCTATTACTTAAAGGATGGTCTTTTATAGTTATTGATTTAAAAGACTGTTTCTTCACTATACCTTTACAAGAAAAGAATAGGGACAGTACCTACTTATAAGAATTCTCAGTCTGTTAAGAGATATCAGTGGAAGAATCTCCAACAAGGGATGTTAAACAACCCAACCCTGTGCCAATATTTTGTACAACAGATGTAGGAAATGATTCATGTATAGCATCCTCAATCTATAATTTACCATTATATGGATGAGATCTTACTAGTTGATTCCAATATAGATTCTTTATAGGAAATGTTTGGAAAAGTAAAGAAAATTTTGCTTTGTTGGGGATTACAATTGCTCCTGAAAACTACAAAGAGGAGATTCTATTAATTATCTAGGATACACAATAGGTTTACAAAAAAATTCAACTCTAAAAGGTACAAATCAGGAGAGATCAATTGTGGACTCTTAATGACTTTCAAAAATTTCTGGGAGACATTAACTGGGTATGGCCCACAGTTGGATTGACAATTCAAGAACTAAGCAACTTATTCCAAACATTACAAGGTGATAAGAACTTATTAAATAGTGCTTATCAGCTGAAGTTAAAAGATAATTGGACTTTGTAGGGAAAAAAGTGCGTTTTGCAGAATGCACGTGTGGATTGTTAGAATCCAGAACTGAGTTGTATTCTGCGTGTTTTACCTTCTATACCTTCATCTACAGGAATTTTAATGGAGAGAGAAGATAATACCTTAGAATAATATTTTTAGCATACAAACAGAATAGAAATTAAAGACCTATGTAGAAAATGTTTCTGAGTGGATTCTAAAAGGAAAATGAGATTTCATCCATTAGGAAGAATAGACCCAGCAGAAATTGTAGTACCTCTTACTAATGCTAAAATTTCCTCCTTATGGGCATAAAGTGAACCCTGGCAAAGAGCTTGTAGTAATTAATTTGGGGGGGGGAGAGATTAACAACAAATAGTCCAAAAGCAAAAGAATTCAGTTTATAGAGAACTGACAAGATTCTTCCTCACTCTGTGTGGGGAACACCAATTTCTGGAGCTCCTACATTCTATACTGAGTGAACAAATCAGGAAGATCAGTTTTAGAACAGAAAATTCGAATAAAGTGGCTCAAAGCCCTTATGATTCTATTCAAAAGTCAGAATTATATACTATTCTCATGGTATTATTAGATTTGCTATAACCTCTTAATATAGTTACTGACTCTTTTTCAGGGTTTCTCTGTGGCTTTGGAGCCTGTCCTGGAGCTAGCTCTTGTAGAACAGGCTGGCCTCGAACTCACAGAGATCAGCCTGCCTCTGCCTCCCAAGTGCTAGGATTAAAGGCGTGCACCACTACTGCCCGGCAGTTACTGACTCTTAAAATGCAGAATATGTTTTACATATTGAAACTGCTGAATTTATTCCAAATGATTGACTTTATAATTTATTCAGTTACAAGAAATAATCAAAAACAAATCATTCCTTATATATAACACATATTAGATCCTATATGCACCTACCAGACTCTCTGGCACAAGGCAATTATGAAATTGATCAACTATTGATAAGAAATGTCCTAGAAGCCTCAGAATTTCTTGAAAAGCATGCCAATAGCAAGGATTTGAAAAAAAAGATTTTTCCTTCACTTGGCAATAAAGACAATTATAAGAAAATGCCATACTTGTTTTTTGTAGAACCAAACTTCACTACCTGCAGGAAGTAACCCAAAGGGTACTCAAAGAAATGAAACTTAACAAATGCACATGTTCCATTTTGCAGAGTTTGGAAAATTAAAATATGTATGCCATACCATAGATATGCAGGATTTCAATAAGCAACTGCTTTGAGTTCTGAAAAGCCTGATTCTGTAATCACACATTTGTTGGAAGTTATGGCCATCTAGGGGATACCTGTACAAATTAAGACTGACAATTCTCCAGCATATATCTCACTAAAATGAAACAGTTTTTTGCATATTACAACATAAAGCTTATTACAGGTATACCACATAATCCTACAGGGCAAGCAGTTGTAGAAAGATCTAATTGAACTCTAAAATAGTTATGCTTAATAAACAGAAAGGGGTAATAAAGGCCCCAAGAGATAGATTGCACAGTGCTTTATTAACTTTAAAATTTTTAAATGTTAATGAGAAAGGAACAACAGGTGCAGACATTGGATAATAAAAAAACAGCTGAATTTAAATTAACCTGTATTCTTTACAGATTAAGGCTTAAATATTTTCTCAAAGTTTAAAAAATTAATATACATATATATTAAACTTTTGTCCAGTATTAATGGTCATATAGAGCACTAACTAATCCTAGAAAAAGGCTTCCTCTAGCTTCTTGTAAATGATTTCAGGTTTGTGTCTCTATCAGGTAACTAGGAATTAAGTTTTTGTACTTTGGATGTGCTTAATAAATCATAGTCCTTTAGTTTATTCGCAATATGCTGGATATGATATTTAAAATTAAGTTAGGCCAGGTGTGGTGGCTCACACCTGTAAACCCAGCACTCAGAAGGCAGGGGCAGACAGATTCTGAGTTCAAGGGCAGCCTGTTCCACAGAGTAAGTTCCAAGACAGCCAGGGATACACACAGAAATCCTGTATTGTAAAACCAAATATATATTTAAATTTTCTGCAGTGAACCATGGTCATTCCTAACAGTGAACTTTGGAGTCTCCAAGAGGAGGATGGAGCCCCACAACGACAATTCCATCGGGACTAGGGCAACACCCCTAAATTGACAAACGCCACCCAAAGATCGGCTTTGGACTACAAACTGCTCAGGACAGTTTCAAGGTGGCTAGCTAAGATGGCCCAGCTTCACAGACCACTCTAGCCAGGTTTTGACATAAGCCCTGTACTTTCCCGTTAGACAGACTGGACAACAAGTGACACAACTGGATGTCCCAGGACTTTACAATTGTCTCCCAAATTTTTTCTTTCCAGGTTCTGCAAAGATGCTATTGCCCTCAGACCACAGGAAGTAATTTTTAAGAACATGTTGCCCACATTCTCAAGAGGTCGTGTGGGCAGTTTTTGGTCATTCAGTGGATTATGAATATTGGCCATTGTTTGGGGGGTGGTTACAAGTTGTTATTGGTTAATGGTGAGGGGAAAAAGCTGGAAAAAAGGAGATCAGATTCAGAAATCTTGTTCTGAAAAGAAAAAGGGGAATATAGAGAATGAGAGGATAATAGGGTAGATTATTGAATCTATTTTTAAACCAAAAAAGCCACTACTATTCTTATTTGTGTTTTTTGAGACAGGGTTTACCTGTGTAGCTTTGGAGCCTATCCTGGAACTCACTCTGAAGACCAGGCTGACCTCAAACTCACAGATTCCACCTGCCTCTGCCTCCATAGTTTTAAATATTTTATATGGTATGAATTTTTGTATATTGATACAAATTTGAGGTTATTTTTTTATCATACTGCATATGTTTCTACTCAAGATATTTTTGTATATTGATACAAATTTAAGGTTTTCTTTTGTTAAAACATACTGTACATATGTTTCTGCTCTTGTTTAAGTTATTCCTATTCAATTCATTTAACAATGTACTGTAAATTTCTAGTCTTTGAAAGTTATTATTACAAACGATTTAGGATAATAAGAAAATGCAGGTTAGTAGTTAGTCACCTATTACAATCAAACATGTCATGTTGGTATGCTTTTAAGGTCAAAAAAAGATATTTTTAGATAGACAGGTGGTCTTCAAATACTTCAGAGATCTACAGAATGTGGCATTTAAGATATTTTAATAACATAAGGTTCTTTTTTATGACAATGAGACATGTCTGCTCTTGACATGATCAATACTTCAGAGAAAATGATGGGCATCAAAGAAATTCCATATGGAATTTCTTGGCAAAAATTAGTCACTGGGCAAGAAACTGCCCTTGTTTCAATTGCTGGCAGTTAATGCCCAAATGGACAAGCAAGACACAAAAGAAAGAGACTGCTGAAGTTTGCCAAGACAAGGCAGGATGGTCCTTCAAAAATCCTGCTTTACAGAAACGTCTATCAGATATTCTAGGCCTATATGCCAAAGATAGATGCACAGGTGGAAACAAAGACTCTGAAGATAAAGATTGACCTAATGTTGCAGGATATTTGATTACACTGTGAACCCTGAGATTGTGCTATTTACTGGAAAGCCATGAGTTGTGCTGTGGCTCAGCCCTACCACACACCTTATATCCAGGTTTTCTGTTTGAATATTCTAATCATGATTAAATAAAACCAATCACAGGTCAAGAGGCAGAACAAGCAACAAGTTGACAGGAAAAAGTCATAGAGAATAAGAGGAAGTCCGTGGAGGGAGAGACACACAGGAAACAGAAAGGAGGGACATCCAGTTGGAAGAATTTCGTTTGAGATGGCGTAGGAGAATACACTCTTGCTGGGATGTCAGCTGAGGAGGGTCATGCAGGTGCTCGCTCGCTCTCTCTCTCTCTCTCTCTCTCTCTCTCTCTCTCTCTCTGAGTTTGTAGGTGTTCACTTCAGCATCTGGCTCTCCAGTCTTTATTGTTAAATTGAATAATTGAGATTTAGTCAAAAAGCAACATTTGGTGCTCCAATGTGTGGCAGAGAAATCATGCCAGCTGCAGACAAATAGGAAAGACATCAGGTTTGTTAAGACGCCTAGAATGTCCTCAAAGAGTTAAATAATATTAAAAGGGGAAAGACATCAGGTTTGTTAAGACACCTAGAATGTCCTCAAAGAGTTAAATAATACTAAAAGGGGAACATTTCTCAGGTTAAGGATGAGAAATATCATAATTCAGGAATTAGAATCCTGTAGAGTGATACAGAAAGACTGAAATTAGAAGCAGGAAATGAAAAGATAAATGACTTATCTGAGACTGACATAATATCAATTGTTATAATTACTATCAGTCCAGTAAATCATATTTTATCCTTAAGAGTCACAGTGGTTTTCCTGTGCCAAATATGAAAAGTGGATTGATAAGATGCAATCCTTAGAAAGACATATAAATGAAAATAAGAAAATTACAAATAGAGGAATTTAGACAAGAACCTACTACATCACTGCATGGTGAAATTGAAGAAGAGCAACCCAAGGTTGTTAGGATGCAACCTTAGTTTATCCAGTTCGTATACAACAACTACAAGGAGACTATAGACATTCTCAAAGTTTTCAAGAAGTTAATAGAACTCTATAGAAATACTAGATTGGAAGAGATTTAAGGAAATGGTTGTTTTATATGATAAGCATTCATCCTACATGAAGTAGATATTAACATCATATTAAACTCAGAACAGAATTATCTCCCAGGACTAGAAAGACTGGGCAACAGCAATATGGGAAACTGGTCCTCAGTTACAATGACAAACATGGTGGAGAGAGGAAGTGAGGAGCATAGAACAATGAAATAGGGTTAGAGGCATTAATATTTTCAAAGATTGGTTTCTAGGTGAAGGTCAATATGCTGAATCACAAAGGCAGCTTAAATTTGATGATCATACCTTGGTGCTATGTCGTTTAGCAACTTTAAATGCTTGGGACAAGGTTGAAGAATCAGGAAAGAAGTCTGAGTCCTTTACTAAAATTATACAAGGCCCCAAAGAAGCATACACTGATATTTTGCAAAGATTAACTTCAGATATAAATAGAATAGTATATCCAGAAGTCAGACAAAATTAATGGAATCTCTGGCTTTTGAAAATACTAATTCAGAATGCAAAAGGGTGATTGTGCCTTTAAAGGCAAGATCAGCAACAACAGATGAATGGATTACAGATTGCTATTGGATCTCATGTTTATGATGCTACTTAATAGTAAAAGATATTTCTAAAATTTTAAGAAAAATCAAAATATAAGTTGTTCTAATTATGGAAAGCAATTTCATTTGAAAAGGGATTGTAGCAAGGCATTCCTAGAAACAGTATTTTTTTTTCCTAGAGCTAATTTTTAAAGAAGGCCCCAGGAGTATGCAGAGGTGTGGCAAAGACCAGCATTGTACTAATGAATGCAGATCAACAAGGGACAGACAAGGTAACACTTCGCCATCAGGAAATGACCTAAGGGACTTCCTACAAGAACCTGATATCAAATTTGATATAATCATTACCTATTTTCATTGGAGAAACCCATTCATAGAGCAATTAAAAGATTTAATGCCTATTGTTAAAACAACACTGTTCTGAACATAATCAAGGGTAGAACAGCTTTGGTAAATAAAGCAAAAAACTCAAAGGAGACCAGAATACAAGTATTTTGGCAAATTTACTTGCTATAAATGATCAAGAGACCAAAGCTAGAACTACAAATAAATGACATTGAAATTGAAGGATTATTAGACACAGAAACAGTTGTAACAATAATTTCACCAAAATCTTGGCATCCAAATTAGCCTTTTCAGGAGGTAAATATCCACCTTCTAGGGACTGGAACTTACCTAAGGTAAAACAAAGTACAAAATAGGTCGGTCAAGTGTATAGAGCCAGAAGCAGAAAATTAAAGCCATATGTGACAAATATAATCATGAACTGGGGGACATCATTTGCTGCAGCAATAGAAAACACAGATTAACCTTCTTCATATCTCAGAAACAAACCATAAAGAATGTTTTTGAGAAAAATAGTAAAAGATATTATCAAGAACTGTCACAGACTGTTCAGGTTGTACACAAGCAAGACACAACAGCTGATGGTCTTCTAAAGGTACCAGCTCCCCTTCCACCAAAGTAGTTAACTGACAAACCTGTGTGGGTGGAACAATGGCCTCTGACATCAGAAAAATTATGGGAACTACAACAGCTAGTACAGAAGCTTCTAAGAGCTGAACATACTGAAGAAAGAATTGACCAGTCCTCGGGATTCTCCTATATTTGTTATTCTAAAAAATCTGGAAAATGGATAATACAACAGATCTGAGAGCTATAAATAGGTGACTCAGCCAGTGGGATCTTTGCAGCCTGGAATTCCCTTGCCTCCTTTATTACCTAAAGAATACTCTATTATAGCAATTCATTTAAATGTCTGCTTTTTTACTATATCTTTACAATAACAAAATTTATTATTAGCAAAAATTTGCCTTCACAGTGCCTACTTATAATACTCAACCTGTTAAAAGGTATCAGTGGAAAATTCTACCACAAGGAACATTACACAGCCCTACATTGTGTGAATATTTTGTACAATAGCTGTTAGAAATAATTCACAATTTTCTCAATCTAAAAACCTATCATTATATGGATGGTATCTTACTGACTGATTTAGATGAAAATACCTTAGGAAAATGTTTGATAAAGAGAATTTTGCCTTTCTAGGGATTATAAATTGCTCTTGAAAAAATAGAAAGAGGAGATTCTATCAATTATCTAGAATAAAATGTTTACAAAAATTCAACCACAAAAAGCACAAATCAGGAAAGATCAATTATAAACTCTTAATGACTTTCAAAACTTGCTGGGAGATATTAACTCTCCATGGCCCATAATTGAATTAACTACTCAAAAGTTAAATAATTTATTTCAAACATTACAAGGTGATAAGGACTTAAAGAGTCCAAGAAAATTATCAGCTGGGGCCAAGAGAGAATTGACTCTGGCAGAAAAGAAATTACAGGATACACATATGGATCAGTTGGATCCAAAACTTGATCATATTTTAGTTATTTTGCCTTCTACTCATTCTCTCACATGAATTCTTATGCAGAGAGAATATAATGTCATAGAATGGCTATTTCAGCACACAGTGTAAAAAAAATTAAAGACCTATGTAGAAAAGGTTTCTGAATTTATTTTGAAAGGAAAATGAGACTTTGTCAGTTAGCAGGAGTAGACCCAGCAGAAACTGTAGTACCTTTTACTAATGCTGAAATTGCCTCATTGTGGGCAGAAAATGAACACTGGCTAAGAGCTTAAATAGTTTTGGGGGGAAAGATTAACAAATATCCCCAAAGCAAGAGACTTCAATTTATGAAAAGAACTAATTGGATTCTCCCTCATATAGTAAAAGAGACACCAACTTCTGGAGTCCTTTTATTCTATACTGATGCAAATAAATCAGAAAAGGTCCTTTATAATCAGGAAAAAGAAATAAAGTGGTTCCAAAGCCCTTATGATTCAGTAAAAAAAAAAAAAAGAATAGAGCTGTATGCCATTCTTGCAGTGTTATCAGATTTTCCTGAACCTCTTAATACAGTTACTGACTCCCAGTATGCCAAAAGAGTTGTTTTACATATTGAAACTGATGGACTAATTCTGGATGATTCAGAATTAACTTTGCTATTTCTTTAATTACGTGTAATCAGAAATATAAACCATCCATTGTATAAAATCTCTAGCACAAGGTGATGGTGAAATTGATCAGCTAGTAGAAATGTGATAGAAACCTCAGAATTTCATAAGAAACACTATGCTAGCAACAAAGGTTTAAAGAAAGATATTTCTATCACTTGGCCAAGAAAATTATGGAAAACATCTACTTGTTCTTTGTATAAATGAACTCCATTATTTGCAAGAAGTAACCCAAAAGACATCCAAATAAATGAAATTTGACAAACAGATGTGTTTAATTTTTCAGAGTTTGGAAAACTGAAGTATGTGTATCATATCATAGATATATACTCAGAATTTCAGTAGGCAACTACTTTAAGTTCTGGAAAGGCTAATTCTGTAATTACACATTTATTAGAAGTTATGGCTATTATAGGAATACTTGTTCAAATGAAGACTGACAATGATGTATCATATGTTTCTAATAAAATGAAACCATTTCTTGTATGCATATTATAGGTACATGACAATCTATAACTATTCCTCAGAATTTCATAAGAAACACTATGCTAGCAACAAAGGTTTAAAGAAAGATATTTCTATCACTTGGCCAAGAAAATTATGGAAAACATCTACTTGTTCTTTGTATAAATGAACTCCATTATTTGCAAGAAGTAATCCAAAAGACATCCAAATAAATGAAAGTTATAGAAAGATATAATCTCACTTTAGATCATGTTTAATAAACAGAAAGGGGCAATAAAGACCTCAGAGATAGCAGTGCTTTATTAACGTTAAATTGTTTAAATGCTAATGAGAAAAAGAACAACCTCTGCAGAGAGATATTGAATAGAAAAGCTACTGAATTAAATCAGCCTGTATATTTTAAAGACCTCATTGAGGTCTTTCATTTGTTTAGTTTTTTCTTATTCAATTATAATAATTCTTTTAAAATATTCCATTGACTTCAGAATGGAAACTCGGATACATGTTATGTTGAGGAAGACATTTTGCCTTTGTTTCCACTGGAGAAGAAAAGGTGTAGATACCATCAAGAAAGATTAGATTCAAACAGGAGAGGCTTCCTCAATGAGGAGAGACTATAGTTCAGAAAGTTCAGTCATTCAGTTCAAACTAACTCATAAGACTAACAAATGCCTTTGATTAGGCATGAAAAAAATCAAAAATAATATTTTCAAATGATAATTTATCAAAGACACACTTGCCTTACTGGCATGAAACGAAAATGGACTTTCTTAAATAAACTACCTGTCTTAACTCCATATTAGAATTTGGATTGTAGATTGTCATGTGGCCCACGCCATCTTGGACATCAGCTTTTCAGTTTTCTCTTAAATAAAAATTTTTGTTGTTTGGTTTTAAAAACATAGTTAAGAGATTTTAAATGTTTTAGATAAATTCAAAGGGTTACTATAGCTCAAGCTTGTTTTCTAAATCTCTACGAGTTGGAGTGATTTGAAGATAAAAGGTTTGAGTAGGGCAGTGGTAGCCCATGACTTTAATGCCGACAGAGATAGGTGGATCTCTGTAAATTCTTTTCTAAATTCTAGAGTAATGGGGAACAAGATGGTGGTGGCATGCACCCTTAATCCC
The DNA here is from genome assembly GCF_018167655.1 of Microtus oregoni. Classification (NCBI taxonomy): domain Eukaryota; kingdom Metazoa; phylum Chordata; class Mammalia; order Rodentia; family Cricetidae; genus Microtus; species Microtus oregoni. The sequence goes on from NW_024544600.1 coordinate 4,459,299, forward strand.
ACCACCCAGGGACAAAACTCAAATACAGTTCCTAATTGGTAGGTTTGCATACTAGAGAGATCACAAACTATATTAACAGGTTATTATAAAAATCTTCTACAGGCTTATTTAGAAGGTAACTAATTTCCAATGTGGGCAAGAACAAAGAGCAGCTTTTGCGACTGCCAGTAAGCTCTTCTCCGTGCATGCAACCGTGGCCAATATTGAGCCAGATACCCTAATTATGGATGTCATGTTTATTGGTGACTTGGCAACTGGGAACTCTTCATAAAGCAAAAAGGAGTCTACCAACATTTGCCTGTTGGCTTCTTTTGCAAATGCTTCCCACTTACATAGAATAAATATTCCTTCTTTGAGAAAAAAATCTGGACATCCTACAAGGCATGGAAAACCTTATATTCAGTCACCGCCAGCCACCCTAGGATCAGTCCTAAGAGTGCCCCATACAATGGTGGACTGGATCTGTTTGAAGACAGAGTCTTTTGCAGGCTTAGCCCTGGAAGCCAAAGTGTTATAGTGGAACTGGTACCTGTCTGATTCTTTGTGACCAGGATGTGGTAGCAAAGGGGTCTTGCCTTCTTGCACTGAGGAAATAGCTCAGTTACCCATAATTCCCATCCCTAAGCTTGTTCACCCCTCTCCCCAAAGAGGCACCCATTGGACTCTGGGCACTGACCAAATGACACAACATTTGGTTAAAGCACAGTTTCCTGTTAGGGGGATGGAATGGCCAAAGGCAAGGGCAACACAAACTCAGTATCAAGCTGTTATGCTAGGAAGGCCAACTCGTGGTGTGTGTGCCAAGGGATAGCTCAGCCCTAGTACACAAAGTTAATCCAAGAGCTTTCTGCTTGATATTATAAACAGGATTAAATCAAATCAACCATAGGTTGAGAGCAAGCAAGCAACCAACTTCCGTGAAAAAGTCATAGAGTGGGTGAAAGTCAAGAGGATGGAGAGAGAAGCACACAAGAAGTAGAGGGGAGGGTGGAGGGTGTCTCCAGGCAGCGTAGGAGAAAGCCCCCTTCTGGGGCGATGGCAGAGGAGGAAGCAGCTGGGTGCTTTCTCTGCCTCTCTGAGCTTGCAAGTTTTTACCCCAACATCTGGCTCCTAAGTCTTTGTTGATAAAATGACAGAGACTTAGATAAAAAAGAACCCTAAAGACTATACTCAAGCTTGCTCTTCTACAAGCCTAAGAGAAACATTCTGAACCTGCACAGCTTTCCACATCCGTGGAATAGAGTGGTTATGCTGATTTCTGGCACCAGCTTGGAATAAAAGAAAGCAACCAGTATATTGTCTCTTCAGTAAAGTCATTCTAGGCAAAGACTTAAGAAAGGAAAGAAAAAGGAAATGAGGAATGTCAGAACAAGAAGCAGCCAGGCAAAGGGAAGCCTTGGAGCCACGGAGCTGGATGTACGGGGCCCGCCAGCGCCAGCTCCCTCAGAGACCACCCTTCTTCATATTTTTTTTTACAGGTACTTCAATCCCAGGGTCAATAAATTTAGAAAAACACTTGTGACAACCCATCCTCACAAGACTACCATTCAGTCTCCTAGGCCAGTTCTTTTCATGAGCGCTCCAAACAGGCACAACAGCGAGAGAGCCCCCAAGGCCAGGAAAGAGCAAATCCTCTCCAAGTGTGAGAAACCTGCCAAGAGGCTTGGCTACAGGAACTTGATTGACAGAGAGCAATGTGAGGAAGTTATCAAAGGGCTTGGAGAGACGACAGGGTTGACTTGGACCCCGTCCAGGAACGGGGAGGCAGCAGCCCAACTGAGGGCTGCTGAGGATCTCCACTCTTGGAGCAGGTGGAAGGACTTTATTCGAGGGTGCGCTGTCAGCGGCGACAAAGGGGGTGCCCCAGTGCAAGCTCTCTAGTGCCTGCTCAGTCAGCAGCACGAGCTTGTCGAAGCCGTGAGAGACTAACTGGGTGGCCAGATGATGAAGAATGAGAAGAGAGAAGAGAAACTAAAGATCCATCCTCTTACTCTCACACCGAGTCCGGGTTGACTTATCAACAGGATTTCCTTCCTCCCAAGCAGGAGCAACCACCAAGCGGCTCGGCCACTCCACCTCTCCTGGCACAACACCAGGTCCGCCAAGTGCACCAGACGGAAGACGCAGATCTCTGAACTGCATTCGGCTAGCAGTGCATATGCTTAGGCGACATAATGGATGTGGCTGCATGGGATGACTGCGGGCACCCGACCCCGCTTCGTTCTTCAATCTTCCACTTTCATAAAGCCTGGTAAAGGATTACTCCTGCCAGGACTAGTCCTCATTGCCCAAATTTAAAAAAAAAAAAACAACAACCCCACAACGTCCTATTATGTATTACATGTAAATGTTGTATCAGACACAAAGCACAGCATAAAATTGTCAGATGTCTAGCAGACCTGATATGATCCAGGGCTTTATGCCTTAACGCCTTAACAATTATTTCTCTTTCTTGAAGCCTACTTTCCTGATTGCTCAACCTTACTGATACCAGATCCTAGGAGTGAGCCTTCCATTCAGTGTGGATGTTAGGCAATGTGTGGTCTCTGCAGGCACAAAATGTGATGCTTGGCTAACAGGGACAATGGCGAGCAGAAGTTTCCACGGGAAAAAGCTGCGCCTGTGTTAAATCAGCTACACAGTAAATTGGCTGACTGTGAAATGCTAAAGTGTTACAAGACGGGAGCCAGAAAACGCCTCAGACTATCTGTGGCCCTTTAGGAGGTGTTCTGCGCCCCCTCTGCCTGTCACCTGACATTCCTGTGAGTGCGAGCATCTTCTAATGTGGATGTTGTGTTTTGAATGAGAAATGTCCTCCCAAATGGTTTTAAACACGTGGTCCCCAATTGGAGATGCTGCTTGGCAGGGGTGGTATGGGGAGGGGTATGGAGCCTTCTGGAGGTGCAGCCTCACTGGAGGAAGTACATCATTGGGTGTAGACTAAAGGGTTTATAGCCTTGCCCCACTTCCTGCTTGCATTCCCTACTTTCCATGCGTGGTTGAGACATGATCTCCCAGCTTCCTCTTCCTGCTGCACGCCCTCCCCACCTTCATAGACTAAGCTTCTAGAATCAGAATGAACTCATTCTTCCTTAAGTTGCTTTTGGGCTATTATTCAAACGTCATTTTCCAGATGAAATATCTGGAAAGTTCTAACACAATATCAAAAATGTCCTCCAAGAAGACTCAATGAAAGCCTGACCAAAACCTCTCAACACCGAAACCTCGATCCTGATTGTACCAGGGCTCCTTTCTTTGGGATGCGTGTGCTGTTTCCGCTTCTGTTGCTTAGCCTTGCCTTCCCACTTCTCAATGAGCATATACAGTTTTTCTCTTCCAGAATCCAACAAACCTGATTACCCACGGCTTCAGCAAAGAAGACCACTTTAGTAATCATTGCCAACGATGCCTTTGTCTGGGGGATTTCATAGACTGTTCCCAATGGAGACTTCAAAACCTTAGGAAAGCATAGGAGAGACTGTATCTGCCCAACTCAGTTCTGGGCCCCTACCCAGAAGGTCCAAGAAGACCAAATCCCTCAGTAGCCAACAGGCACAAGAATAGCTTAGCAACCTAGGACTCGGCTGGCTTGGGCTATGAAGACACACTCGCTAGTCTCGTAGCATAGGGCCCTCACCTGCATTAAGTTCCTCTTTCCTGATTTCACCTTAGTAACTCTTCTGGCCAGCTTTCATTCAAGCATATTCTAGAACATACCTAACTATGAGAAGCAGGGGGCCAATTCGGCCTGAACTGGTTCTGGGTACGTGTCCAGCAAGAGAAAATCTGTCCTCCGAGGTTTTAGGGAAAATCTTAGATTTACTGCTGTATGTCTATGCATAATTGGGACACATATGATTCAAATCAGATGGATCATGGTAAAGAATGTTCGAACGAAGCAAAGACTTACATAATCCAAGCCTAACAGTCAAAACAGAAAGATTGCCCATAACCCATTATTAACAACTAACTCTGCTGTTCCTCAAACCCTTAAAAGGAGGCTGCAGACACTGAACACTACCCAGCACGACAACCATGGCGTCCACTGCTCACTGTACTGTTGTATTGTTTCTGAATACGGTTTCCTTGCCACTTTGCAATCTGTGTTGCCTGGATTCTTTAAACAAGATGCCAAGAGGCCGGAAATGTTGATCCAGGCAACAATGTCCAGCAACACTTCCACGGCCCACTTCAGCTCTGAGGAGCCAGACGGATGGTGCATAGCAGCTCATCTCCTTACAAGTTTAATGTCTCAATTCTTTTCCTATTTCCCTTATTTATTTCATCGTATGTGTGTGTGCACGTGTATAGACGTGCATGCCACAGCAAAATTTGGAATGGACATGCAGGGGGTCAGTTCCTTCCTCCATGTGGGCTGAACTTGAGGCATTGGGCTTGGCTCCTGTCCTCTGAGCCATCTCAACAGCTCTGGCCTCACCTCTTGGGGAGGATGTTGGGTGGCCAGACAGGTAGTAGCAGGCTTGGAGGCCACTGAGGATAGTCTCATTATTAGATTCTAGCTCCAGTTTACCATATAAAAGGATGGAGGAACAGGGGACTTTCTTGGGATCCTCTAAAGGACAGCTATTTTCTCTTGGTTAAAAGAATAGAATCTTAACTTCTCCCTCAGATGCTAACTAGATATAACAGTCTAATCTACTTCCAGAATTAGAGATTACATATTATTGCCCCCTCAAAGTGGTCCTGCCAGTCACCTGGTCAGGAGACCACCCCTCAGGGAAGCTTATTTAGCTGAAGGCTTGCTAAGGGGATGGGAGGAATAATTATCCCCTTAGTGAAGTGACGGACTTACACGCCCCAGATGCCGCTTCAGACCCTCACTGCTAAGCCCACCCTCTTTTCTCATTTTCTAATTCTAAACCGAATCTTTTTCTTTTCCCCTTTCTATGCCTTCCTTAGATGCTGAACAAAACCAGAAGCATGCTTGCCATAGCATATGGAGATTTGTTTTCCCTAAAGATCCTATAGCTCCTTACAGACCCCCACTACTGACTTAAAAGGCGTCTTCCTCCCACACCCCCATCATCTGCCTCAGCAGCCTCAAGAATTTACAACTTGTCCGGCCTGTTTTTCTTGCAAGATACAGTAAAGTGACCCTTCAGCTTCCTCCCAAGATCCATTTGAAATTATTTTAGCAACCAGACTAGGAACATTGTTACCCCTAATGGATAAGATGCGGGTTCTTTGCATGGCTTCTTTGCAAAATGACCCTGAGTCCTCCTCTCAAACTTCCAAACAAGCTTTGTGCTCAGTTGGAACCTCCAGGTCACATATACTAGATCCGGAAAGCCCCATTCCTCTCTCTCCTCTCTCTCTCTCCAAAGTCCTCCCTCTCAGAGAATCTCCAACAGAGGGAAGGCACAAAAAACCCAGTTCCCCATTTTTGGTGGCTACAGGAGCTTCTCCCCTGAAGTTGCCAGCCGCCCAAGTTCCTGCCTAAAGCACTCAGCTTTTGATCATACTTGGGCACAAACCCAGCTTGTGACAGACATGTCATTAGACAGGCATGTCATTACCCCTTGCCTACAACCTATATAAGCTCCCTGCTTTAATCCCGGCGGGGGTGTGACTTCTCCTGCCTCTGTCTCTTGGGACTGGAGAACTCACCTGGGGAGTTGCTTTACTCAACCTGTTCTTTCACTTTTTCAATTCAGCTTAACCTGGCTTACTGTGTGGACAGAGGAACCTGATATCGTGATATAGAAAACCAATTTTTCTGACAGAAAAGGAAGCACCCTCCTGCCACCATTGGGCGCTTGAGGCATCTCCTAATTTTCTTAGAAACTTGGATCAGGCTAAACAAGTACTTGTGGCTTCCATGCAGAAAAGAGTATCAGGGTGACCCCATCCAAAGAAGAGTTGGGGGTTTATAGAAGATATTTTACTATAGGCTTAAGAGAGTTAAAAGAGACCTCAGAACAAAAGGCACATTCAAGAGCATGGGTGGCGGGGGAGCGAGCAGGGCTCCACTGCCCTTATAGGAGTCACATGTACTATAGAGACCGTCATTTTGGCGGGGTTTGAAGTGTCTTTAAAGGTGGGTGTGGGACAGAAATCAGATCTCAGGGTGGTTCCTGAGGAGGAGCTGGGCATTTGAGAGGATTCCAATTGATAACGTAAAAGTCTAGCTCTCAGGAATGAAGGTCGGTGGGATTGCTTCCCTGTAAACAAAGTTAAGCCTTGTTTGGATTCCCAAGAGACCTCTGGGAGAGAAGGCTGACAAGGCCATCTGTGCCAGTCTTTAAACCTGCTTCATTGTTAGTCTAAATTCCAAAAGGTCCTTATTTTAAAGAGTATTTTAATTACTTATATCTATATGGGTGCAGGTGCCCATGGGGGCCAGAGGTATCTGATCTTAGGGCCCCTGGAGCTGGGGTCACATGTGTCTGGGAGCCACCTGACTTGGGTGCTGGGAACAGAACTTGGGTTCTCAGGCTTCTGTGGGTGACAGAGTGGAGCTGCGTTGCTGTCTCCTTGATATAGACCTTCTTCTTAACCACCGAGCGAGCCCTTCACCTACCGTTTCCCCCTTAAAAAACATCTTTAAAGGCAATACTACGTCTTTGTCAGCAGCCTTCAGAGCACAAGTTCGTTGTGCTGTTATCCTTGTTTCTCAACCCAAACTCTAGGTGAGGGCCTCTTTTCCTTCATCCCCATCATTTTCCATCTCTCTAGCCCACCTCAGTCCACTTCCTGGGAAATTTATGAATTTTTAAAAAATGAAGGAAAGTATTGTTGTATTGATAAGGAAGGACGTTGCCAAACTCAGGCAGTAAGTAGTCTAGACTTTTGAAAAAAAACTGAAACCATCCATGCTAGCCAGAGGAGAATGGTCTTTCAGAGGTGGAAGATGGCGGGGAAGGGGGGCAGGAGGGAGGGGGCAGCGGCTCCATGGGTTGAACAGCTACCTCAAAGGACCAGGAAAAGGTACTTTAACAAGCCGGGGGGGAGAGGGGGACTGGGGCAGGCAGACATAGGGAAAAGGTTAGTGACCTGGGAATCGCACTTGGTTTCTGTGCTATACACATACACTTCTCATGATCTGCCCAGCATTCCAAGGTCTATGCATACATGTTCACATACTATATGCCCACCTTGGCAGCCAAGACTCCTGCCTGAATCTGCAAGCGGCATGCACACTTCACTCTGAACAACTGAATGAACATCTCCTCCCCTTAAGGACCATCCCATCCAGCCACAGATTCCATCCAGTCATACACCAGCTACATCCAGTTACAGGGGTGGTAGGGCCCTCTGGCTTGAACTCATCTTGCCTGTGTGAAGTCTGAATGAAAATGGCTCCCATAGACTCAGAGGCAGTGGCTTTATTGGAGCTGGTGTGACCTTGCTGAAGGAAGTGCATCACTGGGGTTCAGGCTTTGAGGTTTAGGATGCTCAAGCCAGTCCCAGTGTCACTCTCTCTTGCTGCTGCCTTTGGATCTGCATGTAGAACTGTCAGCTACTTCTCCAGTGCCATATCCGCCTTCATGCCGTCATACTTCCCACCGTGACAGTGGACTAAACCCCCAGAACCAACTGTACGCCACCCCCAATTAGATGTTTTCCTTTATAGAGTTGCCGTGGTCATGGTGTCTCTCCACAGCAATTGAAACCCTAACTAAGAAAGTGTGCTTGTTCAATAAAGCAAATTGAGTCCTCTAAGGGAATTTGTAGGGGAAAGTCCCTATTAGCTTTTTTGTGCCCATGCTCAATGCATGCGCATTCCATGTGCAGTAGAAAAGAGGATGTAGAGGTTTAAACTGTCTACCAAACCAGCGATCACCCCCACCCAGGCAACATCCTGAGGCCCTGACTACCTTCACTCACTCACTCTTATTTTAATTAATTTATTAAACTTCATTTTATATTCTAGCTAAAGTTCTCCCTCCCATCCTGCCCCCTCTTACCTCCCCCCAGCCTATCTCCCACCTACCCCCCAACAGATAAGAGCTCCCATGGGGAATCGGTACAGTTTGACACATTAATCTACAGCAGGACCAGCCCCTCCCCTCTGCATTAAGTCCGAGCATGGCATTCCCTTAGAGGGAATGGGATCTAACAAGTTACCTCAACGCACCAGGGAGAGATCCTGGCCCCACTGCCAGGGGTCCCTCAAATAACTCAAGCTTCACAGTTGTCTCCGGCATATGTAGGGCCTAGTTTGACCCGTGGAGGCTCCACGGCTGTCTGTCAAGCTTGGTTCAGGTGTCTCTGTAGACATCGCCATCACGCTCTTGACCTTCCCTGTTCATGTATTCCCTACTCCTGGCTTCCCAGAGTTTGGCCTGGTTCTTGGTTGTAGATCTCTGCATCTGATTCCATCAATTATTGGAAGAAGGCTCTAGTTTCTCTGGAGCTGTGGACTGTTATCTGGTTGTCCTTTACTTTCTATCTAATATCCACTTATGAGTGAGTACATACCATGATTGTCTCTCTGAGTCTGGACCTCACTCAGGATGGCTTTTTCTCGTTCTATCCGTGTGTCTGCAAATTTCATGATGTCATTGTTTTTTACAGCTGAGTAATACTCTGTTGTGTAAATGTACCACATTTTCTTTATCCATTTTTAATTGAGGGGCATCTAGGTTGTTTCCAGGTTCTGGCTATTATGAATAATGCTACTATGAATATTCTTGAGCAAGTGTCCTTGTGGTATGATTGAGCATCCTTTGGGTATATGCCCAAGAGTGATATCGCTAAGTCTTGAGATAGATTTATTCCCAATTTTCTGAGAAACTGCCATACTGATTTCCAGAATGGCTGTACAAGTTCTCACTCCCACCAGCAGTGGAGGAGCGTTCTCCTGACTCCACATCCTCTCCAGCATAAGCTGTCCTCAGGATTTTTGATCTTAACCATTCTGACAGGTGTAAGATAGTATCTCAGAGTCGTTTTGATTTGCATTTTTCTGATGATGAAGGTTGTTGAGTATTTCCTTAAATGTCTTTTGACCATTTGAGTTTCTTCTGCTGTGATTCTGTTTAGTTCTCCACCCCACTTTTTAGTTGTATTATTTGGTGTTTTGTTGTCTAGTTTCTTGAATGCTTTGTATATTTTGGAAATTAGTCCTTTGTCAGATGTGGGGTTGATGAAGATTTTTTTCTCATTCTGTAGGCTGCCGTTTTGTCTTGTTGACTGTGACATTTGCCTTATAAAAGCTTCTCAGTTTCAGGAGGGCCCATATTTTGATTGTTGCTCTCACTGTCTGTGCTACTGGTGTTCTATTTAGGAAGTGATCTCCTGCACCAATGTGTTCAAAACTATTTCCCACTTTCTTTTCTATCAGGTTCAATGTAACTGACTTTATATTGAAGTCATTGATCCACTTGGACTTAAGTTTTGTGCATTGCAATAGATATGAATCTATTTGCAATCTTCTACATGTTGACATCCAGTTATGCCAGCACCATTTGTTAAAGATGCTTTCCTTTTCCCATGGTAGCTTCTTGACCTCTGTCAAAAACCAGGTGTTCATATGTGTGTGGATTAATGTCAGGGTCTTCTATTTGATTCCATTGATCCACATGTCTATTTTTATGCCAACACCAAGCTGTTTTTATTACTATAGCTCTATAGTAGAGCTCAAGGTTGGGGATGGTGATGCCTCCTGAAGTTCCTTTATTGTACAGGATTGGTTTAGCTATTCTGTGTTTGTATATATGGTGGATTACATTGACTGATTTCTGTATGTTGAGCCAACCTTATATCTCTGGGATGAAGCCCACTTGGTCATGGAGGATGATTTTGTTGATGTGCTCTTGGATTCAGTATTGAGGGAGACTGGTCTGTAGTTCTCTGCCTTTGTTGCATCTTTGTGTGGTTTGGGTATCAGGGTAACTGTAGCCTCATAAAAAGAGTTAAGTAATGTTCCTTTTGTTTCTATTGTGTAGAACAATTTGAGGAGTATTAGCATTAGCTCTTCTTTGAAATTTTGGTAGAATTATAACAAATAAAATAAAACAGTTTATCTGGTCTTAATTTTGGTATGTAGTACCTATCCAGAAAATTGTCCATTTCTTTTAAATTTTCCAGTTTTATGAAATATAGGTTTTTGAAATATGATCTAATCATTCTCTGGATTTCCTCAGTGTCTGTTATGTCCCCCTTTCCATTTCTGATTTTATTAATTTTGATATTCTTTATCTGCCTTTTTGCTGTGGGACAATTGTCTTCTACCCTGTAAAGATTTGCCACTTGTCTTGCTTTACTAAAATACTGATTGGCCAGTAGCTAAGCAGAAAGTATAGGTGGGGCAACCAGAACAGGAGAATTCTAGGAAGAGGAAAGGCGGAGTCTGTAGTCATCGCCCAGATGCAAAGGAAGCAAGATGAGAATGCTGCACTGATAAAACGTACCAAGCTACATGGCTAACACAGACCAGAATTATGGGTTAATGTAAGAGCTAATAAGAAGCCTGAGCTAATAGGCCAACCAGTTTATAATCAATGTAGACCTCTGTGCATTTCTTTGGGACTGAACAGCTGCAGGACCAGGTGGGACAGAAACCTCTGTCAATACCTTTCGGTTAGTTTGAATAAGGGTTTGTCTATCTTATTGTTTTTCTCGAGGAACCAATTCTATTTTCCATTGAGTCTTTGTATTGCTTTCAGTCCTCAATTTGACTATTTACTGGCATCTACTCCTCCTGAATGAGTTTGCTTTTTTTTTGTTCTAGAACTTCAGGTGTTCTGTTAATTTACTAGTATGGGATTTCTCCAATTTCTTTATGTAGGTATTTAGTGCTATGAACTTTCTTCTTAGTACTGCTTTCGTAGTATCCCATAAGTATGGGTATGTTGTATATTCATTTTCATTGATTTCTAGGAAGTCTTTCATTTCTCTTTTTTTTTGACCCAGAGGTGATTCAGTTGGGCATTATTCAGTTTCCATGAATTTGTAGACTTTCTGAAATTTGTGTTGTTGAATTCTAACTTTAAGCTATGGCATTCTGTTAAGATACAAAGTGTTATTTCAATTTTTTTCTTTTGTATCTGTTGAGGTTTGTTTTGTTATGGAGCATGTGGTCAATTTTAGAAAAGGTTCTATGAGGTGTTAAGAAGAAGGTATAATCTTTTGTGTTTGGGTGGAATGGTATATAGATGTCTGTTAAGTTCATTTGAGTCGTGGCATCTGTTAATTCTCTTATTTCTCTGTTAAGTTTCTGTCTGTCTGTCTGCCCTGTGCAGTGGAGAGAGCAAGTGTTGAAGTCTCTCACTATTAGGTATGGGGCTTGATGTGTGATTTGAACTTTAGTAATATTTCTTTTTCATGTATGAGTGCTTGTATTTGGGGCATAGATGTTCAGAACTGAGACTTCATCTTAATGGATTTTTCTTGCTACAAATATGAAATGGCCTTCTTCATCTCTATTACTTTTCGTTTGAAGTCTATTTTGTTAGATATTAGGATAGCTACACTTACTTGTTTCCTAGGTTCATTTGATTGGAAAATCCTTTCCCAACCCTTTACTCTGAGGTAATGTCTGTCTTTGAAGTGAGGTATGTTTCTTGTATGCAGCAAAAGGATAGATTCTGTTTTTTTATCTAAGCCGTTAGCTTTTGCTTTTATATAGGCGGATTAAGTCCATTGATATTAAGGGATATTAATGACCACTGATTGCTAGTTTCTGTTACTTTTGTTTTTGTTGGTTGAGGTGGTATTGTGTGTGTGGTTCCCTTCTTTGAGATTTGCTGGTGTGGTATTATCTATTATCTGTATTTTTGTGGGTATAGTTAACTTCCTTGGATTGGAGTCTTCCTTCTAGTACTTTCTATAGGACTGGATTTGTGAATAGATATTGTTTAAATCTGGTTTTATCTTGGAATATCTTGTCACTTCCGTCTATGGTAATTGAAAGCTTTGACCAATGGTCTCTTTGTGTCTGCATAATGCCTGTACAGGACCTTCTAGCTTTCACTGTTTCCACTGAGAAGTCAAGTGTAATTCCGATAGGTCTGCCTTTATATGTTACTTGGCTTTTTTCCTTTACAGCTCTTAATATTCTTTCTTTATTCTGTATGTTTAGTATTTTGATTATTATGTGGCAAGAAGACTTTTTTTTTGATCCGGTCTATTTGGTGTTCTGTAAGCTTCATGTAAGACATGTCCTTCCTTAGGTTGGAAATGTTTTCTTCTATGATTTTGTTGAATATAATTTCTGTGCCTTTGAACTGGAGTTCTTCTATCCCTATTATTCTTAGGTTTGGTCTTTTCATAGTGTCTCAGACTTCCAGGATATTTTGTGTTAAAATTTGTTGGATTTAACATTTCCTTTGACCTCTGAATCTATTTTCTCTATTGTATCTTCAACACCTGAGAGTCTCTCTTCCATCTTGTGTAGTCTGTTGTTTATGCTTGTATTTGTAGTTCCTGTAGTTTACCCAGATTTTCCATTTTCAGAATTCACTTGATTTGTGTTTTCTTTATTGCCTCTATTTTTGTTTTTAAAATTTGAACTTTTCCCTTTACCTGTTTGATTGATTGGTTTTTCTTAGTTTTCTTTAAGGGATTTGTTGATTTCTTCCAATTATAATTGTTTGCTTGTCTTTTCCTCCATTTCTTTTTTTTTAAAAAAAGATTTATTTATTATGCATATAGTGTTCTGCCTGCATGTCAGAAGAGGGCACCAGATTTCATCAGAAATGGCCATGAGCCACCATATGGTTGCTGGGAATTGCACTCAGAACCTCTGGAAGAGCAGCCAGTGCTCTTAACCATTGAGCCATCTCTCCAGCCCTTCCTCCATTTCTTTAAGAGAATTTTTCATTTCCTCTTTAAGGGCCTCAATCATCTTCATAAAGTTATTTAAAGGTTGTTTTCTTCTGCTTATTTGCATTGGGATGTTCAGACGTCTTTTATAGAGCCTCTTGTTTTTGGGTTCTGTATTGCTCTATATGTCGTTGAATGTATTTCTCCGCTATTGTTTACCCATCTCTTCCTCCACTCGGTACCAGTGGAGCCTGTGCTTCAGGGGATCTCTCTTCCTCCAGTTGGTGCAGTTGGTGGCTGCGACTCCAGGAACAGGCAGGGCAGAGCCTCAGGTGGTCACTCCTCCAGGCGCAGGCGGGGCCAGGGCTCTGCTGATCCCTCCTTTATGTGCAGGCAGGTCTGTGGCTCTGGTGGCCACTGATGTGATGGGGTATCTTGTACAGAGGATGGCACTGGATGTTGCCTGGGGTGCAGGTGCTCTTTCCCAGAGGGACTTTTTAACATAATTTCTGAAAGCTGTTGCTGTTGGTGCTTCTGGGCCACCACAGCCACCATCACACTCCTTCTCTGACAGTTCCAGGCTGAGGTTTGAAGCCTCTACCATGCGTCTCTCTCTCTCTCTCTCTCTCTCTCTCTCTCTCTCTCTCTCTCTCTCTGATGCCTGCAGGCTGCCATATAACTCTTGAGAGTGTATTTCTTTCTGGGTCTGTGATTTGCTTTGAATATTGTTGCTGCTTTGCAATCTGCTCACACCTCTATTTTGTTCTTGAATAAGTTGCCAAGAACATTTGAACTTTTTTTTGAAGCATGTAAAGCCTTCATGTTTGAAATTGTACAACCTCTCTTGCCACTTTTAACATATATGATTAACACTTTGCTAGAAAGAAATAAGCTAGACTCAGAAAGACAAATATCACATATCTCTCTCACATGTAGAAGAGAAGCTAATGACGTGTGTGTGTGTGTGTGTGTGTGTGTGTGTGTGTGTGTGTGTTTGGGACCAAGTCCATGACCTGGCATTTGCTAGGCACATACTCTACCACTCAGTTTAACCCTTAGATTTATATGTAACATAAAAGTAGAAAATGGACTATGGGGGTGATAAAGGATTCTAAACAAATGGAGAACGACAGGGAATAATGGGAAAAAGACAGCATGTTTTCTCTCATATGTGGTAACTAGGTTTAAATCTCATACATGTGAGATCGAAGGAAATGTACAACTTGATGAGGGAGGAAGGGGACCAGCATAGGAGGGAAGGGTAGTGGTGCCATGATGAAACCCACTGTTTCATGCACTGAAACAAATCGCCCAGTTGCTGCTTGCATGCATCATTATTGCAAACCCCATCCTTATCAGAGGAGTCCTTGCCCTCCAGACCCTGAGCCAAGTCCTCCTGGCCCACGGCACTCAGAAATCTGTGCACATCCTGAAGCCGCAGTGGTCGCCTTACAGAAAAAGACTTCCTAGAAAGCAAAGTAAAACTTCTAGGTTTTCCAAGTCTGTTCTAAGGGTCCCACAATGCCCCTAGGGAGATCTTTGCCTGTGACTCGTCCTGGAGCAGAGGCACCAGCATGGCAGTAACCTCACTTATTCCACTGAACCAACTTCTCCCTCTGAAGAAGCCACCCTGGGCAGGAGCCCTTTGCTCTCCTGTAGATCAGCTCTCACAGGCAGACTTGCTGAGGTGAGGGAGGGGCTGCTCCTGCTTGCCTAGCTGCTTTATCCTCCAAATGCAAAGCCCAAGTCCACAGCACAGCTCACAGACTCACAGGGTTTCACCCTGCAGCCTGCCTCTGGTGGGGAGTTGTAAGAAGAGTTTAAAGGGCTTGACTGCCTGGGCATGGTGGCTGATGCCTTATAACCCCAGCATCGGGGAGGCAGAGGCCAGAGGATTGTCTTGAGTTTAAGATCAGCTTATACCATCAGCCTACACAACGAGGTACAGACCAGCTTGAGTGTTAAGTATGAGACCCTATTAAAAAAAAAAAGCTGTCAATGACATAACCAGCACCCGAACATTAGCCATCCTTTCAGAACCCAAATGGAGTAGAAAAGCCCAAGAGTACAGTTTCTGGAAACTTTTGACATTTGCATGCTGCCAACCCAGGGAAAAGGTCAGAGTTCAGAGCCTACCCAGGCCAAGGACACACAAGCTTGGAGTCCCACAACTTGGGACAGTGCTGACCCAGGGAAGAAGTCAGCGCCTACTCAGGGTAAAGAGTCCCAGAGCTTGGAGCAAGGACCCCAAAGACGGTGACTCCAGAACTTGGGGTGGAAGCTGCGAACCTGGGGCAGAATCGAAAGCCCTTGAAGGGAAAGCTGTTCCTTCCTCTGAAAAAAAGAAAAAAAAGAAAAAGAAAAAGAAAGAAAGAAAGAAAGAGAAAGAAAGAAAGAAAGAAAGAAATCTACCTCTGAGCAGAAGCCTAGCATTTCAAAGTACCCCACACCTAAGTTATTCCTAGATAGGCCTCCTTTTTTATGCTGGACTTTTTTTTTTTTTCTGAAGCCCTCTCCCTAGCATGCATGGTGCTTCTTATCCACCACGTGGTTGGCCTCCAGGGTGGTGGTAACACAAACATCACAGTTCTCTCTTCTTTTCCATTCTCCTCCTCCAGGCAGCTGCCGAGATGTATAGCTTGTCTGCCCTGGGGTTGGTTTTTCTTTTCTTTTCTTTTTTTAATTGATTTTTATTGAGCTCTATGTTTTTCTCTGCTCCCCTCCCTGCTTCTCCCCTCCCCCTTCAAACCTCCCCCAAGGTCCCCATGCTCCCAATTTACTCAGGAGATCTTGTCTTTTTCTACTTCCCATGTAGATTAGATCTATGTAAGTCTCTCTTAGGGTCCTCATTGTTGTCTAAATTCTCTGAAATTGTGATTTGTAGGCTGGTTTCCTTTTCTTTATGTTTAAAAAACACCTATGAGTGAGTACATGTGGTAATTGTTTTTCTGTGTCTGGGTTACCTCACTCAAAATAATGTTTTTTGGCTCCAGGGTTACCTCACTCAAAATAATGTTTTCTGGCTCCATCCATTTTCCTGCAAAATTCAAGATACCGTTATTTTTTTCTGCCCTGTAGTACTCCATTGTGTAAATGTACCACATTTTCCTTATCCATTCTTTGGGCAAGAGGCATTTAGGTTGTTTCCAGGTTCTGGCTATGACAAACAAAGCTGCTATGAACATAGTTGAGCACATGTCCTTGTGGCACGATTGAGCATCCTTTGGATATATACCCAAAACTGGTATTAGTAGGTTTTGAGGAAGGTTGTTTCCTAATCTTCTGAGAAATCACAACACTAACTTCCTAAGGGGCTGTACCAGCTGGCATACCCACCAGCAATGCAGAAGTGTTCTCTTTTCCCCACAACCTCTCCAGCATAAGTTGTCATCAGTGTTTTTGATCTTGGCCATGCTTACAGGTGAAAGATGAAATCTCAGAATTGTTTTGATTTGCATTTCTCTGATGACTAAGGATATTGAGCATTTCCTTAAGTGTCTTTCAGTCATTTTAGATTCCTATGCTGAGAGTTCTCTGTTTAGATCTGTACTCCATTTTTTTTATTGGATTATGTGTTCCTTTGATGACCAATTTCTTGAGTTCTTTGTATATTTTGGAGATCAGACCTCTGTCTGTTGTGGGGTTAGTGAAGATCTTTTCCCATTCTGTAGGCTGTTGTTTTGTCTTGTTGACCGTGTCCTTTGCTTTACAGAAGTTTTTCCGTTTCAGGAGTTCCCATTTATTAATTGTTTCTCTCGGTGTCTGTGCTGCTGGGGTTATATTTAGGAAGTGGTCTTTTGTGCCAATGCATTCAAGTGTACCTCCCACTTTCTCTTCTATAAGGTTCAGCGTGAATGACTTTATGTTGAGGTCTTTGATCCATTTGGACTTGAGTTTTGTGCGTGGTGATGGATATGTATCTATTTTTGTTCTTCTACATGTTGATATCCAGTTATGCCAGAACCATTTGTTAAATATGCTTTTTTCCATTTGACATTTTTTGCTTCTTTGTCAAAAATCAGGTGTTCGAAGATGTGTGGATTAATATTCGGGTCTTCTATTCAGTTCCATTGGTCCTCGTGTCTGTTCTTATGCCAATACCAGGCTGCTTTCAGTACTGTAGCTCTGTAGTAAAGTTTGAAGTCAGGGATTGTGATGCCTCCAGAAATTCTTTTATTGTACAGGATTGTTTTGGCTAGCCTGGGTCTTTTGCTTTTCCATATGAAGCTGGGTACCGTTCTTTCGAGGTCTATGAAGAATTTTGCTGGGATTTTGGTGGGCATTGCATTGAATCTGTTAGTTTTTCTTTTAACTGCTAATAAAGTTGTTCTGGGGTATTCTTAGTTTCTTCTTAAATTCTTTCATTAGCTGGCCTAAGAACTCAAGAGGGGACCACAGTTTCCCTGGTAACTTGTGGCGCTCCAAAGGGTGCCCTCTAAAATTCCCATTTACACATGGCAACCATGAAGGGAACCCCCCAAAAAAGTTCCTCTGAGGACAAAACGGGTTTCCACATGCCAGGAGAGTGGGTAAGCACATTCCGGAGGCTCCCCCTCCAGTCCCTGTTGGGGAGATACAGCCTGCAGACTTATCTTTGTCTTCCTGGGAAGGGGGTTCTTCATTGTCCTCCCTCCTCAGCTGGCTTTGTCGTTTTCTTGGGTGGCTTGCCTGTGCTTCTGGGTCTAGCTGTCAGCTGCAGGGCCTGGGGTTAGGTAACACTAGCTTAACTCCTGCCTTCTCTCTCTGGCTCAGGATCCCTTTCTTTTTTCAAAAGGGGTGGCTGCTATTATGTAATGAATGTTTGCTGGGTGTGTCGAGTGCCACGTTAAGGTAAGGTCAAGTCCTTTCCTACATTAGGCTAACAAGGTTTCGTTGGATTTTCAAAGCCTTAGTTTACATGATGGCCTACTGGGTTCTAAAGAGAACTTTGGGTTTTCCTAGCCATGGACCTCCAACACTGGCCAGACGCTACAGGGAATGAATGCTTTGAGTCGGCTGGACCTGGGAGGCTCGTGTGAGACTGCAGAGGTCCAAGGACCAAGCCTGAGGGGTGGGGTGGAGATGGTGGCACAGATCCCACTCCGGATCCCAGTGACAGACTTCATTGTTCTAGACAAGCTGCTGCCGATGTGTGGGTTGAGGTTGTTGGGCCGGAGGTTAGGGTACTGGCTTTATGAGGTCTTAATGCCTGCCCTTTCTTTCTGCCCGAGTCTCTGGCCCTGCTTTTTCCGCACACTTAACTGTCTGCTTTCGCTGGTGTTTTTCTTTTCTTTTTTTTGTATTAGGTATGCTGTAGTTTGTGGAGTCTATTGTTGTTGTTGTTTTGAGGAAGAGCTTCTCTGCATAGCCCTGGCTGCCCTGGAACTAGCTCTATAGATCCGTCTACCTCTGCCTCCCAAGTGCTGGGAGTGTGTGCCACTAACCGCCCTACTAGATTATGGAGTCTTACATCCAAGTTATACGCACAGTAAACTACATGGAGCTCTCCCCATCCAGACAGCTTGACGCATAACTCTAAGTGAGGCATTCACCCCAGGTACTTCGTTCCCTACACAGATCTTAACATGGGGAGTGGGTGGACAGATGGTAAAGTTGGAACAACACAAAACCCAGAGGGAACATACAAGGAAAATATTAGAAGTTCAATCCAGGAGGGAGAAAACGAAGCAGAGTTTGTGAGAGCCAAGTGGTGCCTGGCCAGCCAGCCTGTCGATGAGGGGTCTGTCCTCAGCCCAGGCACACACCCTAAAAGAGGAGGTGTTTCGACACGTGAAATGACAGTTCTGATGCCACCAAGACCGAGCAAGGACATCAGATGACTCTCAGGAGATGGTGAAGCGAGGTGACCCATGGCTGGCACAGGAGAGGTGGCAGTTGGGAGGAGGCAGAGCAAGGCAGCCTGAGAGAGCCTGTGTAAACAGTTGAACTTGAACGGTTGGGTCTGGGCTGTAAGCGAGACATGTCTCTACCTGGCTCTAGGGAAACCTCGGTGGTGGGGCTGCAGGAAAAGGGATTGAGCATGCTCCATTATCATTCTGCAAGTCCCTCCTTCCCCCAAAACATCACCTTATTTTATAGCTGCAACATGTGTTAGTAGTGTCCCCTTCATGTGACAGGAGACAAGGGAATGTGTGTTCAGGACAATCAGTGGGGACTGTGTGATGGAAGGGGAGACAGAACCTGGGGCCAAAATCCCTAGCCATTCCCCAAGTTCAAAGGGTCTCCATCTGTTATCAACATCACCCCCAAAACTGACTTAAAATGACAAGCACCCACTCCTCACAACGTGTTTAGTTAAGAGCTCAGAAGTAGCTTTAGCATTTCCAGCTACGAGTTTTTGATGATACTGTTTGATCTGGGCCAGGGCTGTGGCCCTCCAAAAGGGAGGCTGCAGGATCCATCTGCAAGGCATTTTAGCCCCCTACATGGCTGACAAGTGGTGCTGGTTGCTGCAAGGGCCCCTCAGTTCCTGCCCACACGGGTCTTTCCCCCCAAGCTACTTGACTACTTGACTGGTGGTTCCAGAGAGGTGGAGAAAAAAGAAGAGGATCTTTTTATGGTCTCGCACTAGACAGCACCTAGCATCACTACTGACTCAGCACATGACCAGTTAAACGCCAATCAACAATCCCGGACCACATCCAAGGGTAAGGGGGTGTTGCAGGCCATCTTCTGCTGAGAGGAAGAACAACCTCTTTCTCTACTACTCCTTCACACCAGCTTCTGCTAACTGTCAACAGAGAACCACAGGGAGTGGGAGGGGCATCATGAGCCCCACCCCCTTGGAACTGTTAACTGCCTCTAAAGCCACTGGGTAAGGGCAAGGGACTCAAGTATCCTTCTCTCTAACTGTTAACTGTCTGTAAATCCTCAGGGAGGGGCAGTCTTGTGGGCCCCTCTCTGGCTCCATGATAGGTAGTTTCGTGAGCTGACTTAGTTTTGTTTTGTTTCCTAGACAGGATTTCTCTGTAGCTTTAGAGTCTGTCCCGTAACTCGCTCTGTAGATCAGGCTGGCCTCGAACTCACCTGCCTCTGCCTCTCGAGGGCTGGGATTGAAGGCGTGTGCCACCATCACCCAGCTCTTGTGCAGGTCTTCTCAGAGCTGCTGAGAGTTCAGGATGCAGCTGACATGTCGTATCCAGCAGACAGCTTTCCTCAAAGCCACTTAGACTCTATGTTTCTCATTTTTTTACAAATCAGGTTTTCAGTAACGGTTATAATTTTCTACCCCCCAAAAGGATATGGCGAGCGTTTCCCCTCCTTTACACATGAGGTTAGGAGCATCGATTGCTTGTAAGCAGAAGCCGGAGTCATTGCCTTCAGTTCCGAAGTTTCCACATTTGAGGGAAGAGGATGCTAGATACCGTCTCTTGAAAGAGTCAAGGAATTTGTGGGCATATTTTTAAACTGCCTGGGTGCAGGAAAAGCACCCTTTTTTTCTGCCACCTCACTGATTTGAAGGCGTAAGTCATAAGCAATGCCACACCAGTTTGGAATTATGATTAATAGGGTGGTATTTATTTAAAGGGGAAAAAACTTACAGATCACCGTCAGCCCTCTGCGCAACCAGGAAGGGAGTCTAGTCAGCGGAGCATGAAGTGAAGAGAGAGAGGAGAGGGAAGTGGCCGCTTTTTTAAAGGGAGAGAGACCACGCCCCAATGGGCTGGTATCTCAGTGGCAATAGGCTGGAGGAGTGGGAGGACCTCCCGTAACACCTCCCCCTTTTGTTTAAATAAGGGAGTTCTAAACCTACTATGAAATTATATACAATAAGTACAAATATCCTATTCTAACTAGCTTAGGTCTTGTATAATAAATAACTTGGCCAAGTCATGAGAGAAAGTAACTACATTTATATAGTCTTCAACCCCATCGAAGATCTGAGAAGGGAAATAATGTTACCTGGGTAATTAGGAAGTTCAGTAAAACAACTTCCAAAACATGCAACAAATCAGAGAGACAACTAGCTACCTGGGCAATCACCCAAAGTCACATTAGCAGCGTTGAAGCAACCAACTTTGGCTAAGGCCTAACATAACTGACATACCATTTTCAAAGGCAAGCGACTTTTTCAAAACTATCTTACCCTGTCTTGGCAGGATATGACAGTCCTGTTTTATCCATTGATGCATGCTCTGTATCTCTGTCAGTGGTTGAGGTATGGGCATTTCTTTGCCCAAAGGCCAGTTCTGCCAAAAAGAAAGGCTCCAGGTGGAGTGTCTTTGGTGCTCAACATTCTCTCGGGAATAGAGTGGTGTTGCCAGGAGCAATTGTGTCTCACTACCACAAAACTCTGAGTTAGATTAAAGGCCATTTTCTACAGCTCTTTGAAGAAGTTGAAGATTATCTATCTATACTGAGTATAATCTCTATATATCTAAAGAACCTGATTAGTCTAATTATAAATGACAAACTTAGATGACTATTAGTCTATATAATTCTCAATATCTATCTAACTTAAAGACTAAGACAATAAACGACTGTGAAACAAATGAGGACAATGACCTCCAAATATAAACAATGTACAAATATACATTGCAGTAGGTAAATATATATCAATACACAAACATTATATAAGTATCTTAATCAGAGGTAGAAATGTACACTGCAATATGGTAAATATATACAATATATATATATATCAATACAATATATGTCAATACATAAAAAATGTTTTAAACAGAGGTAGAAACATGCATGCATACGATAGTCAATATAATTTAACTTTGTATCAATATACAAGAATCTATACCAATATATTTGTCTAAAAACAGTAACTCAATATTACAAATCTATTATCCCGTCATCCCTCTTTTTTTTTTTCAAAATGATCCCTGAGCTTATAAAATTCCTCCCCCAACCCTCAATCGTATACTAATTATAATCAACCCCTAAATGATGTCCCTAAACCCAAGGGCAATCTTTACTGGAAGAGGGGATGTCGTCCTCTAGAATTACTTCCAGCTGTCATGGGGGCGACGTTCTTTCTGGGGGATCCTGTGAAAGTGAAATGATGGTTAAATTTCAAGATCAATGTCTTTTAAAATTGCCAGTAGTCTCTGAGTATTTTGTGCAGGAATGGCCAAAATGTTGTACAAGATGTGCACCATTTCAGCTAACCAAGTTGGAACTGTCTTTTGCAGCTGGTACCCAAAGCAGGTCTTGTAGTAGCGCTATCAGTATCATGATGTCATATCAACCAGGTGGAGTTGTTGTTGTGGGGCCCCATCTTCTTCCTGGAAATTTCAAATGTCACTTCAGGAAAAACTCATTGTTCATTATGAAAAACTTAAACATTAATCATATAGACATATATAGACATATATATATATATATTCAATGAAAGACATGATAGATATATTCAATGAAAAGTATGATAGATATGAAGAAAAGCAAAGATGTTTTCTAAACTCATATTTCTTTCTGTCCCACATCATGGCTCTTGACATGAGACAGAAACTCCAGAAACTCTGGGTTTTTCTCTTACTAACAGGCTTGGAATTGGAGAGGGACTGAGCCAGAGTCCAACTTCAAAACCAGCTTTATAAATTTAGAAATATGGTTTAATTTTACTTACACAACCCATTCAGTTTTCTTGATATTTCCTATTGGGCAGGTATTTTTCCATCTGTCAGTATCCAAACATCCAGGGTCCCTTGAATTTCTCAAAGATGAGTGTTTTCCTGTGGAGATAAGAACAGAACCCTGCCCCCATTTTATATGTTTTTCTTACCACCTGTATGAATATCATCATTGTGGATGAGTTGTCATTTCTCCTTTCCAAGAGGTTTCTCCTCTTCAAATCAAAACTTTATTAATTTTGATGGTATCTACAATTTTTCTTCTCCTGTGGAAACAAGAGCAAAACCCCTTCCTCAACGTAGCACATCTCCTGGCTTCTACTGAGAGGTCAGCACATCTTTGAAATAAATCAGTTGATTTAGTTCAGCAGACTTTTCCATTATCCAATGTCTTTCTGCTGCTGTCGTTCCTTTCTCATTAGCGTTAAGAAAATTCAAGATTAATAAAGCATTATGTAATCTATTTCTGGGGGTATTTTCGGTCCCTTTCTGTTTGTTCAGCATATCCTTTATAGTATGATTTGATCTTTCTATAACTGCCTGACCTGTAGGATTATTTGGTATACCTGTAATGTGTTTTATATTATAATAATCAAAAAAGCGTTTCATTTTCTTAGATACCTATGCTGGACCATTATCTGTCTTTATTTGCGCAGGTATACCCATGATGGCCATAACTTCCAATAAATGTGTGATTACTGAATCAGCCTTTTCTGAGCTCAGGGCAGTAGCCCATTGAAAACCTGAATACATGTCTATGGTGTGGTGTACATATTTTAATTTACCAAATTCCATAAAGTGGAACACATCCATCTGCCAGATTTCATTTCTCTTAGTATCCTTTGGGTTACTCCCTGCAGGCAACGGTGTTTGATGATAGAAAGAACAAGTAGGACATCTCTTTATAATGTCCTTAGCTTGTTGCCAAGTAATGGAAAATTCTTTCTTTAGGCCTTTACTATTGACATGATGCTTCTTATGAAATTCTGAGGCCTGCAACACACTTCCAATCAATAATTGATCAATCTCAGCGTTGCCTTGGGCTAGAGGACCAGGCAGACCTGTATGGGACTGGATGTGTGTTATATATATAGGACAAAGCCTGTTCCTGATTATGTCTTGTACCTGGATAAACAATGAAGTCAACTCTGTGTCATCTGGTATAAATTCAGTGGTTTCAATATGCAAGATAACTCTTTCTGCATATTGTGAATCTGTAATTATATTAAGAGGTTCTTTAAAATCCCTTAGCACCATAAGAATGGCATATAATTTTGCCTTCTGGACAGAATTATAAGGGCTTTGTTCCACCTTACTCAATTCATCTGACTTGTAACCTGCTTTCCCTGATTTATTTGCATCAGTATAGAACGTACGGGCTCCAGTTATTGGAGCATCACGTACAATTCTAGGAAGAATCCAAGAAGTTCTTTTTATGAGGTTAAGTCTACCACTTTTGGGATAGTTGCTATTAATTTCTCCCAAAAAATTAGCATAAGCTCTTTGCCACGGTTCATTGTCTTCCCATAACTTTTTTATTTCTTCAGTAGTAAAAGGCACTATAATTTCTGCTGGGTCTATACCTGCTAGTTGACGAAGTCTCAGCTTACCTTTTATAATTAATTCAGAGACTTTTCCACATAAGTTTTTAATTTTTTACTTGGTTTATTAGGTATAAATATCCACTCTAAAACAATATCTTCCCTCTGCATTAGAATCCCTGTAGGAGAAATTCTGGAAGGCAATATGACTAGGATGCAGCTAAGATTTGGGTTCACCCTATCCACATGTGCCTCCTGTAATTTTTCCTCAATCATTGTCAGTTCCTTTTCTGCTTCAGCTGTCAGTTTTCTTGGACTATTCAAATCTTTATCACCATCTAAGGTTTTGTTTAAATGAACTATTAGATCAGGTGTTATCCCAACAGCTGGTCGTAGACTGGAAATGTGTCGTAACAATCTTTGGAAGTCATTAAGAGTCTTTAACCGGTCTCTCCTAATTTATGCCTTTTGTGTTTTAATTTTCTCTAACCCTATTCTGTAACCTAGGTAATTAATAGAATTTCCTCTTTGAATCTTTTCAGGGGCAATTTGTAATCCCCACCTAGGCAAGACTTTCTTTACTTCTTCAAACATCCTTTCTAAAGTATCTTTATTTGAATCAGATAACAAGATGTCATCCATGTAATGATAAATGATGGACTTGGGGAATTGTTTACGAATTATTTCCAATGGCTTACTTACAAAATATTGTCACAATGTAGGACTATTGAGCATACCCTGTGGGAGGACAGTCCATTGATATCTCCTATTAGGCTGAGAATTATTATAAGTAGGCACTGTGAAGGCAAATTTTTCTCTATCCTTTTCTTGTAACGGTATAGTGAAAAAACAATCTTTCAAATCAATAACTATAAGAGGCCATCCTTTTGGTAACAGAGAAAGCAAAGGAATTCCAGATTGTAGTGGGCCCATAGGTTGAATTACTTTGTTGACAGCTCTTAGATCTGTCACCATTCTCCATTTACCAGATTTCTTTTTTACAACAAACACAGGAGAATTCCAAGGGCTGGTTGATTCTTCAATGTGGTGAGCATCTAGTTGCACCTGCACCAGCTGTTCCAATGCCTATAGTTTATCTTCAGCTAGAGGCCACTGTTTGATCCATATTGGCTTCTCAGTTAGCCATTTTAAAGGTAGGGCTGTTGGTACCTCTAAAGGTTTGGTATTTGCTGTATGTTCTTTTTTTTTTAATTTTTTTTATTGAGAAAAGGAGAAAAAAAAACAAGTTTCCACCTCCTCCCAGCCTCCCATTACCCTCCCCCTCCTCCCCTCTATGCCCCCTCCTCCCACCCTTCTCCCTCTCCCCCCACTCCTTTCCCCCTCCCTCTCCAGTCCAAAGAGCAGTCAGGGATTTCTGCCCTGTGGTAAGACCTAGGACCTCCCACCTCTGTCCATATCTAGGAAGGTGAACATCCAAACTGGCTGGGCTCCCACAAAGCCATCACATTACGTAGGATCAAACCCCCGTGCCATTGTCCTTTGCGTCTCATCAGCCCTCATAGTTCGCCATGTTCAGAGAGTCCAGTTTTATGCCATGCTTTTTCAGTCACAGTCCAGCTGGTCTTGGTGAGCTCTCAATAGATCAGCTCCACTGTCTCAGTGGGTGGGTGCATCCCTCGTGGTCCCGACTTCTTTGCTCATGTTCTCCCTCCTTCTGCTCCTCATTGGGACTTTGGGAGCTCAGTCCAGTGCTCCAGTGTGGGTCTCTGTCTCTATCTCCATCCATCACCAGATGAAGGTTCTATGATGATATGCAAGATATTCGTCAGTATTGCTCAAGGATAGGGTCATTTCAGGTTCCCTATTCTCAACTGCCCAAGGAACTAACTGGGGACCTCAGCTTGGGCACCTGGGAGCCCCTCTAGGGTCAGGTCTCTTGCCAACCCTAAAGTGGTTCCCTTAACTAAGAATTGTGGTTCCGTGCTCCCCTGTCCAACCTTCCTTTATCCCAATCCTCCTGCTATCCCAAGGCCCGACCTCCTTCCCTTCTAACTTTTCTCTCCCCATCTCCCCTTACCCCCAACCCACCCCACCCCAAGATCCCAATTTTCTCCCCAGGCAATTTTGTCTACTTCCCTTAGCCAAGAGGATAACTATATGCTTTTCCTTGGGTTCCCCTTCTTACTTAGCTTCTTTAGATTCACCTATTGTAGACTCCGTGACCCTTATTTATGGCTAGAAACCAATTATGAGTGAGTACATCCCATGTTCATCTTTTTGGCTCTGGGATACCTCACTCAGGATAGTGTTTTCTATTTCCATCCATTTGCATGCAAAATTCGAGAAGTCATTGTTTTTTACCCCTGAGTAGTACTCTAATGTGTAGATATTCCATACTTTCTTCATCCATTCTTCCATTGAAGGGCATCTAGGTTGCTTCCAGGTTCTGGCTATTACAAATAATACTGCTATGAACATAGTTGAACAAATGCTTTTGTCATATGATAGGGCATTTCTTGGGTATATTCCCAAGAGTGGTATTGCTGGGTCCAGGGGTAGGTTGATCCCGAATTTCCTAAGAAACCGAAACACTGACTTCCATAGTGGTTGCACAAGATTGCATTCCCACCAGCAATGGATGAGGGTACCCCTTCCTCCACAACCTCTCCAGCAAAGGTTATCGTTGGTGTTTTTGACTTTAGCCATTCTCACAGGTGTAAGATGATATCTCAAAGTTGTTTTGATTTGCATTTCCCTGATTGCTAAGGAAGTTGAGCATGACCTTAAGTGTCTTTTGGCCATTTGAACTTCTTCTGTTGAGAATTCTCTGTTCAGATCAGTGCCCCATTTTTTAATTGGGTTAATTAGCATTTTAAAGTCTAGTTTCTTGAGTTCTCTATATATTTTGGAGATCAGACCTTTGTCTGTTGCGGGGTTGGTGAAGATCTTCTCCCAGTCAGTAGGTTGCCTTTGTGTCTTAGTGACAGTGTCCTTTGCTTTGCAGAAGCTTCTCAGTTTTAGTAGGTCCCATTTATTCAATGTTGCTCTTAATGTCTGTGCTTCTGGGGTTATACATAGGAAGCGATCTCCTGTGCCCATCTGTTGTAGGGTACTTCCCACTTTCTCTTCTATCCTTTTCAGTGTGTTCGGGTTGATATTGAGGTCTTTAATCCATTTGGACTTGAGTTTTGTGCACGGTGAAAGATGTGGGTCTATTTTCATTCTTCTACAGGTTGACATCCAGTTGTGCCAGCACCATTTGTTGAAGATGCTTTCTTTCTTCCATTGTATACTTTTAGCTCCTTTATCGAAAATGAGGTGTTCATAGGTTTGTGGGTTAAAATCCGGGTCTTCTATACGATTCCATTGGTCGACTTCTCTGTTTTTATGCCAGTACCACACTGTTTTCATTACTGTAGCTCTGTAATAGAGTTTGAAGTCAGGGATGGTAATGCCTCCAGAAGATCCTTTATTGTATAGGATTGTTTTGGCTATCCTGGGTTTTTTGTTTTTCCATATAAAGTTGATTATTGTCCTCTCCAGATCTGTGAAGAATTTTGATGGGATCTTGATGGGGATTGCATTGAATCTATAAATTGCCTTAGGTAGAATTGCCATTTTTACTATGTTGATCCTCCCAATCCAAGAGCAAGGTAGATCCATCCATTTTTTGGTATCCTCTTCAATTTCTTTCTTCAATGCCTTAAAGTTCTTGTCAAATAGATCTTTCACTTCCTTGGTTAGATTTACCCCAAGATATTTAATGTTGTTTGTGGCTATCGTGAATGGTGATGCTTCTCTGATTTCCCTCTCTGCTTCCCTATCCTTTGTGTATAAGAGGGCGACTGATTTTTTGGAGTTGATCTTGTATCCTGCCACATTACTAAAGCTGTCTATCAGCTGTAAAAGTTCTTTGGTGGAGTTTTTGGGGTCGCTTAAGTACACTATCATATCATCTGCGAATAACGAAAGTTTAACTTCTTCCTTTCCAATTCGAATCCCCTTGATCCCATTATGTTGTCTTATTGCTATTGCTAGAACTTCAAGTACTATATTGAAGAGGTATGGAGAGAGTGGACATCCTTGTCGTGTTCCTGAGTTAAGCGGGATGGCTTTGAGTTTCTCTCCGTTTAATTTGATGTTAGCTGTTGGCTTGCTGTAAATAGCTTTTATTATATTTAGGTATGACCCTTGTATCCCTGATCTCTCCAAGACTTTTAACATAAATGGATGTTGAATTTTGTCGAATGCTTTTTCAGCATCTAATAAGATCATCATATGGTTATTTTCCTTCAGTTTATTTATATGCTGGATTACATTGATAGATTTTCATATGTTGAACCAGCCCTGCATCTCAGGAATGAAGCCTACTTGATCATAGTGGATAATTTTCCTAATGTGTTCTTGGATTCGGTTTGCCAGTATTTTGTTGAGGATTTTTGCGTCGATGTTCATGAGTGAGATTGGCCTGTAATTCTCTTTCCTGGTTGAGTCTTTGTGTGGTTTTGGTATCAGAGTAACTGTAGCTTCATAAAAGGAATTAGGTAATGACCCTTCTGTTTCTATATTGTGGAATACATTAAGGAGTATGGGTATTAGCTCTTCTTGGAAGTTCTGGTAGAATTCCGCATTGAAACCATCTGGTCCTGGGCTTTTTTTGGTAGGGAGGTTTTTGATAACAGCTTCTAATTCTTCGCGACCAACAGGTCTGTTTAGATTGTTCACCTGGTCGTGGTGTAACTTTGGTATATGGTATTTATCTAAAAAAGTGTCCATTTCTTTTACATTTTCCAGTTTTGTGTTATACAGGCTTTTGTAATATGATCTGATGATTCTCTGAATTTCCTCTGTGTCTGTGGTTATGTCCCCCTTTTCATTTCTGATCTTATTAATTTGCGTATTCTCTCTCTGCCGTTTGATTAGTTTGGATAGGGGTTTATCAATCTTGTTGATTTTCTCCAGGAACCAGCTTTTTGTTTCATTGATTCTTTGTATTGTTTTCTGTGTTTCTATTTTGTTGATTTCAGCCCTCAGTTTGATTATTTCCAATCTTCTACTCCTCCTAGGTGAGTCTGCTTCTTTTTTTTCTAGAGCTTTCAGGTGGGCTGTTAAGTCTTCAATATGTGCTTTCTCTGTTTTCTTTAAGTGGGCACTTAGTGCGATGAACTTTCCTCTTAGCACTGTTTTCATAGTGTCCCATAAGTTCGAGTATGTTATTTCTTTATTTTCATTGAATTCAAGGAAGACTTTCATTTCTTTCTTTATTTCTTCCTTAATCCAGGTATGGTTCAGAAGTTGAGTGTTCAGTTTCCATGAGTTTGTAGGCTTTCTGGGGGTAGCATTGTTGTTGAATTCTAACTTTAATCCATGGTGATCTGATAAGACACAGGTGGTTACTAATATTTTTTTGTAACTGTGTAAGTTAGCTTTGTTACCGAGTATGTGGTCAATTTTCGAGAAGGTTCCATGAGCTGCAGAGAAGAAGGTATATTCTTTCCTCTTTGGGTGGAATAATCTATAGATGTCTGTTAAGTCCATTTGCTTCATTACTTCCATTAATTCTCTAATTTCTCTGTTAGGTTTCTGTTTGATTGACCTGTCCATTGGTGAGAGAGGAGTGTTGAAGTCTCCTACTATTAGTGTGTGTGGTTTGATGGCTGCCTTGAGTTTTAGTAATGTTTCTTTTACATACGTGGGCGCTTTTATATTCGGGGCATAGATATTCAGGATTGAGACTTCATCCTGATGAATTGTTCCTGTTATGAGTATATAATGTCCCTCTCCATCTCTTCTGATTGATTTAAGTTTGAAGTCACCTTTGTTAGAAATTAGTATGGCCACACCTGCTTGTTTCTTAGGACCATTTGCTTGATAAGCCTTTTCCCAGCCCTTTACTCTGAGTAGGTGCCTGTCTTTGTGGTTGAGGTGTGTTTCTTGTAGACAGCAGAACGTTGGATCCTGTTTTCGTATCCAATCCCTTAGCCTGTGCCTTTTTATAGGTGAGTTGAGCCCATTGACATTAAGTGATATTAATGACCAGTGGTTGTTAACTCCGGTCACTTTTTTAGTAGTAGGGTTTGTGTGTTTCCCTTCTTTGAGTTGCGCTGGTGAAAGGTCTCTAGATGACTGAGTTATTGTGGGCATTGTTGGACTCCTTGGTTAGTGATTTTCCTTCTATAATTTTCTGTAAGGCTGGATTTGTGGCTATGTATTGTTTGAATTTGTTTTTATCCTGGAAAATTTTGTTTTCTCCATTTATAGTGAACGAAAGCTTGGCTGGATATAGTAGTCTGGGCTTGCATCCCTGATCTCTTAGTTTTTGCAGTACATCTATCCTGGACCTTCTGACTTTCATGGTTTCCATAGAGAAGTCAGGTGTAAGTCTGATAGGTTTACCTTTATAAGTAACGTGGCCTTTTTCCTTTGCGGCTCTTAATATTCTTTCTTTATTCTGTATATTTTGTGTTTTGATTATTATATGGCGAGGGGATGTTTTTTTTTGATCCAGCCTATTTGGTGTTCTGTATGCTTCTTGAACCTTCATAGGTACCTCTTTCTTCAGGTTGGGAAAGTTTTCTTCTATAATTTTATTAAGTATATTTTCTGTACCGTTGAGCTGCACTTCTTCTCCTTCTTCTACTCCAATTATTCTTAGGTTTGGTCTTTTTATTGTGTCCCAAATTTCCTGAATGTTTTGTGATGAGAATTTGTTGGTTTTGCTGTTTTCTTTGATCAGTGTGTTTATTTTTTCTATGGTATCTTCAGTGTCTGATATTCTCTCTTCTATCTCTTGTAATCTGTTGTTAGTACTTGTTTCTGTCATTCCTGTTCGTTTACCCAGATTTTCCATCTCCATTCTTCCCTCAGTTTGTGCTTTCTTCATTGCTTCCATTTCATTCTTCATGTCTTGAACTGCTTCCCTAACCTGTTTGATTGCTTTTTCTTGTTTCTCTTGGTTTTCTTGCGTGTCTTTGAGCGATTTATTCATTTCCTCTACCTTTTTGTTTGTAATCTCTAATTGTTTATGGCAGTTTTTCACCTCCTGTTTAAGGTCCTCTATTATTTTCATATAGTTCACTTTTGAGTCGATTTCTTCTATTTCTTCTGAAGTAGGGTGTACAATTCTTCTTATTTCGGGATCCCTGGTTTCTGGTGGTGTCATGTTGCCTTTCAGATTGTTGGGGGAATTCTTGTATTGGCGCCTTCCCATCTCTTCCTTCAAATGGAGCCAGGAGAGGCCTGGTCTCTTGGTCCAGTCTTTGCTGTGATTGACTCTCAGGGTATATCTCTTCAGTGTAGAAGCAGGAACCGTTCCCGTCCAGATGGGATTCCTCCGCAACCGTCCTGATGGGATTACTCAGCAACTAAACAGGGCCGCCGGTAGCCCAATGATCCAGGGCCAACAGGATGAATGGAGCAAGTGGGGGGCGGGGGGTTGGTATCCAGGAGCGCGCAGGAAGCCTGGCGCCGGAGCTGAAGGTGCCCGACTCCCTTACAGGGGACCCTGAGGCCTGCCCGGCTGGCAGGCACTCACCGCTCTGGGTGGGTAGCCTTAGTTTAGGAGCTTAAGACTGTAGTTGAGCACTGGTCCTAGCATACAGCAGGGCAGGGTTGGGGAGGGGTGCTGGGGGTGCTGGGTCATGCGAAAGAAAGACAGCCCTGCAGAAGGAGCTGGGGGAGGGGGTTTGTGCTCTCTTCCGGGACAGTCCGCCCCTGGGTAGCACACACTCACCCGTCCTGATGGGATTCCTCAGCAACTCTGCTGTATGTTCTTGTACAGCCTGAATGGCTGGTGACCTTTTTCCATAATACCTCATCATATCCTTTCCAGAATTATAAGTTCCTGGAACTACAGGAATGTTAATCTGGGTATTCCATTGCTGTAGCAGGTCACGGCCCCATAAATTTATGGCAATATTGGCTATATATGGCCTTAGTCTTCCTATTTGCCCTTCGGGCCCTATGCATTCAACCCATCTTGTGCTTTGTTTTACACGAGATAGGGTTCCAATTCCCAGGAACTGAACATCCACCTCTTGAAGAGGCCAATTCGGATGCCAAGATTCTGGGATAATGATACTTACATCCGCACCTGTGTCTAATAAGCCTTCAATAAAAGTGCCATTTATACAGACTCTTAGCTTTGGTCTTTGATCATTAATAGAAGTCTGCCAAAATATACGTTTACTCTGTTCTACTGGGTTTTTTAACTCATCCTCTACATGTATTTCATCATTAAGACCAGTATTACTTTTTACAGCAGAAATTGGAGCTTTTAATTTTCTTGGTGAGGCACGTTCTCCACTGTGACTGGGAATGACAGGGCCACTGTTGGCTTGGGGGCCTGCGAGAGGCCCCTCAAGGAGTTTCTTGATGGTATCGGGTTGCCTTGTTTGTCTGTTGTTGACCTGCATTCGTTGGACCAATGTCAGCCTTTACCGCATCTCCTACATATACCTGAAGGCCTAGGTCTCCTATTTTTGTCATTCCCAGAGGAGATAATATTCCTAGAAATTCTGTGCCTGCAATCCCTTTTCAGATGTCCTAATTTACCACAATTAAAACACCTGGCAGTTTGATGTCTCCTCATTGCTGTGGAAATCGCTTCTTCTACCCAAGACTCATCGTTATAGCTCAACGTCTCAACATTCATCGTATGCTGAATCCATTCATCCATAGGTGCTGATCTAGACTTTAAAGGCCCAATTATCTTTTTGCATTCTATGTTTGCATTCTCAAAAGCTAGAGATTCAAGAAGTATTCGTCTAGCTTCTGGGTCTGTTACCCCTATGTCCAGAGCCTTAATTAATCTTTGCAAAAAGTCAATAAAGGGTTCTCTCTGTCCTTGCCTAATTCTAGTATATGATTCAACCCTTTTTTCTGGATCTTGTATCCTATTCTAAGCATTTAAAGCTGCTTGGTGACATAGACACAGTACTTCATCATCATAAAGAGCTTGGACCTGTGGATCAGCATATTCTCCTGCACCAAGAATTTGATCTTGGGAAACCTTGACACCTTTTGCTCTTCCTTGCTGTTCCATATGAAATAAATTCCAAACATCAAGGAAGGTCCATTATCTAAAATTGCAGACACTAACTGATGGAAATCATGGGGGGGTAGCTCTAGCATTAGAAGCCCAAGTCCTTATCATTTCCTTTACGCATGCAGAGTGCAAGCCAAAATTAACAATAGCTTGCTTAATTTCTTTTAGATCATTCATTGCTATTGGCGTCCATCTAGCTTCTCTGACTCCCTTTGAGCCTTTAGATGTTGACACTTTGTCAGAATTAAGTATAGGGTATGCCGCTAAAACCTTGGGTAAGCCAGTTCTAATAGCTGGTGTTGGCATTGTATCCTGTCCTTGTGCCTTATTACTCTGTTCACCAGCTCCAATCATTTCTTCAATCATTTCAAGTCTTTTTATTATTGTCTTTATTATTGTCTCTTTTGAATCCTGAATCTCCTGACCTGCATGAGTTTCTAGTAAAGATTGTGAGGTTCTTAGGAGTGCCATGATCTTCCTAAATGATAGAATATTCAAAAGAATACTGAAACCTAGTAACCAGTAAATTAAGTTATCCCCATAGTCATATAAACCTTGCATGATATAACCCATTGTATTGGCAACCAGAACAGTAAAATTCGTGTTGGAAATGAAAACTGCCATATTACCTATTATCCAGCAGGTGGCGCTGTTGCCAAGTCGCGACGAAAACAGGGTCCTGTTTCAGAGTCCGCCTATTATTTGTTAAAAACTGGAAAATGTAAGTTGCTCAACAAAGTAAATGTAATTAAATCAATTCCAGAGACAGAACCAGAAACCCAGAATCCAGGGGTAGAGAAGAGCAACCTGGAAGCCGCTTATGCTTCCACGTGACAGAGTCACCCTGAGGGGTGCAGCTTTCAGCAACCGCATGCTCTGGTTCGCGCCACTTAAGAGCTGTGCTTGCAAGGGAGATTTAAAAACGACTCAGAAAAGAGCCAACCACGCGGGCAGAGACTACGCAGGCCTGTGGAGTTTAAATCCACATGGGGAGGCCAAGGCCGCCGCTGCAAGGCACAGGCGGCGGCTGAGGAAGGGAGGGCTCCCGCCAAGCCGAAATCGCGGCCGGCTGCCGAGCGGGGAAAGGAGAGGTTCTAAAACCAAACGTTGGGTGCCAATTGAAGGCGTAAGTCATAAACAATGCCACACCAGTTTGGAATTATGATTAATAGGGTGGTATTTATTTAAAGGGGAAAAAACTTACAGATCACCATCAGCCCTCTGTGCAACCAGGAAGGGAGTCTAGTCACCGGCGGAGCAGGAAGTGAAGAGAGAGAGGAGAGGGAAGTGGCCGCTTTTTTAAAGGGAGAGAGACCACGCCCCAATGGGCTGGTATCTCAGTGGCGATAGGCTGGAGGAGTGGGAGGACCTCCCGTAACACTGATTCTCAGGACTTCTGACACCAGCTGGAGAGGGGCACACCATGCAACTTTCTAGCTCTCTGGAGACACCAGCTGCAGGTCCTACACTCAGCTGGACTTAGCTCTACTGGAGTTAGCTAGTGCCAGACTGCTCAGATAAGGGCTCGGCTCGCCCGCAGTCCCTGTTCAGATGGCAGTCACAGTCCAGGTTGTCACTAGTGCATCCTACCAGCCTGACAACCACCTCAGGAAGATCCCTTGCTAGGCTGACTCAGAGCCCAGGAAATCAGTTTCCTTCCTACTGCTGACAAAGAATTCTGGGGAGCAATGAACAGCCAGGGGAACAGGTGCATAGGTGAGGTGAGCAGGGAAGGCTCCGGGAGCATGGTGCTGGGGGCAGAACATTCCTTCCCTGTGTTCATCAACCCAGAACCGTTGTGATCCCCGTTTGGGGACTTTTATGGAACCCTTCATCATACAAGCCTGACTGACTTTTGAGACATGGTATTACTTTTAGCCCAGGCTGGCCCAGAATTGGTAAACCTGCATCCTCAGCATTCTGAGAGTGGAGGGGTTCCAGTGTGTGTCACCATACCTGTTTGTGCCCGCCTCCTTACCTCTCACCAGGACACATGGACTGAAGCCGACTATCTCAGGCATGCAGTTGTGGCTTGTTCTTCCTGATGACTAACCTTCACCCAGAAGCCCACCAAAAGTGACCTTATCCAAACAAATGGTGCTCTGACCACAGTGAAAGTGTCCAGGTGATTTAGGAGCTCTGTGGCAGCAGCTGGGGAGCAGGTACCAAATACGTGTTTCCTGACATGGCACATTCCCTCAGACAAGAAACCAGAAGCCATTATTAACATTTCAAACCAAAAAGACTATTTTAATTTCTTTAGTATATAACGTTAGAGTGTCCTTGTATATTACAGTAAAGCAATTGTACGAAAGAATGGGCTTCGTTATGACTTTCTGCTTTATTTTATTGCTGACGATGTGCACCAGCTGTGCACGGTTTGTGCATGTGGATGCAGGTGTCCACAGAGGCCACAGGAGGGCATCACATCCCCCTGGGGCTGGAGTTAAAGCTGGTTGCAAGCCACCTGGCATGAGTGCTGAGCGCTGAGCTTTGCTCTGGGTAAAAGCAGCGCATGGTCTTTGGTCACCGGGCCATCTCTCCAGCCTCTTGGATAACACACTCTGATGGCACTCGCCTCCTCCACCGCCAGGTCATCTCTCCCCACCGGAGTTCCTACTCCCCTTCTGCAGAAGTCTGTCTTCTACTTTCGTGTCTCCAAAGGGATCTCGTCCAAGCGCTTGGTGCTTTTTGCTGAAGGTGCTGGGGTGGTGACAGCTGGTGAGGGGCTGTACCTCTTAGCTTTCAGGTTCCTTTGTCACAGCTGCTTTCCAGAAAGTCAAGGAGCCGGGTCTTTTGGAACACTGCTAGGGTCACTGTAGTCTCGTGGTCCCCGGAGGGGGCGTTGTTCAGGTGGCATCTGGAGGTGCGCATCACGACGGCAGAGGAGGAATCAGATGGCAGCCATCTCTTCTCTCCCTAATGCATCTCACACACGGGCACATTACCAGCAACACGTCTGGCCAGGAAGTCAAGGAGTGTGTGCTTCCTGGGTTTCCCGGACCTGCACAGAATGAAGTGGCAATATCCACTGGGTTGGTCCCACTCTGTACCACACCTCTACATCCAGGCGTGATGAGAAAAACCCCACTTGTACTTGAGGGTGCCCTGGTACCTACCACACTTTGGGCAGACAAATGGATGTTCAAGGCTCTGGAAGAGTAGGGAGGCCCACAAAGAGTTACATGGTGGAGGCCTAACTGTCAGAGACCCAGTGTCACTCTAGCCAGTTAGCAGGTAAGGTGGTGACTCCTGAGATGCCTGGGATGGATCCGTAGTTTACTCTCTGTAATGAAGGGCAGATGATCTACAGGCCACTGGGGACGGGGAGAGCGTCTATAAACAAGTGCCCCTTCTTCAGACACTGTCTGCGCAGGGCCTTGTGCTTGTTAGGATGCTAGGCAAGATCTCCCTCCTGCACTGCCCTTTTACGTGGACAGCACTGGGCTACTTATTTAAGCTTTGCGTTCTTCCCACCTCCCCTTCCCAGCCTCCTGACTCCCTTCCGAAATCAGTCTCCAAGACAGAGAGATGTATTTATCAAGCCTTGCACACTCACTTTTACTACCAACTACTAACCACAAGTTAGGTAGGTGGCAAAGGTTCCCTGGTCTCCTCCATGCTGGAGGTCATCTGGGAGAGGAGTAGGTGAGGGGTGGGACAGAACAGTCAGTACAAGGAATGATGGTGTCGTTAAGTCTGACAGGGAGGCCAGGGTCCCACCTTCCAGCTGCCCCACACAGGCAACATTGCCCAGATGGACACCCACCTTGTAGCTTAGGGCCTCTTACCAGGCCCCACAAGCTCTGACTCCTAATGTCTTGGGGTGAAGCTCTGTCATTTTGAGACCTGGACAATAGGAGAGAGGGGAACACATCCTAGCCCCAACCCTTGGAGTCGGGGTGAGACTTGAAGGCTACAGCAGAGGTGGAACGAGGATAAAGTGGAGGATTTCTGTAAAATGGTGGCAGTGAAGGAGGGTCTGGTGCCATGCTGTGGAGAGTTTGGGACCTGCAGCTGAAGGAAACTGGGATTTTGGTCTGCAGATGCTATGAAAGCTTCAGAGGAAAGCAGATTCCCGAGGAAGATGCAGCAGTAAGGCAGGCCAGGAGCCAGCCAGAGAGCTCAGTGCATCACGGCTCAGCCAGGGAGTTCAGTCCTGAGTTCAGTCCCAGGAATCTACATGGTAGAAAACAACCCAGCCCCTACAAACTGTCTATTTCCCTCCACATGCATACAGTGGCACGTTCTCTTCTCTCTCTCTCTCTCTCTCTCTCTCTCTCTCTCTCTCTCTCACACACACACACACACACACACACACACATACACCAAATTTCACTTTAAGTGTTCACTTTGGCAATATGTATAGTAAAATTAGAAAGATACAGAGATTAATAACACAACCACCCTGTACAAGGATGGCATACACATTTATGCAGCGTTCCTTGTATATATTAAATAATATATATGAATATATATTAAATTTTACTACGAAAAGACAAAGCCAGGAGACTTACCCATGGGCTACCAAATGTACTCTGGTCTTTTTGTTGTTGTTGTTGTTGGGATAAGGGGTTGACATAGGGTCTCAACACTGTAGCCCAGGCTGGCCTTGAACTCACCTTGATCCTTCTGCCTGAGCCCTGTAAATAGTGGATTTCCTCTCTAAACTAATCATTCTTTGAGACAGCTCAGGCTGCTGTCCTACTACTATGTATCGAAGAAAGAATTTGATATTATGGCCCTACTGTTTAAAACACTTGTTTTAAACAAGTGTTTAAAAGTCCTGCTGGGATTGCAGGACTGTGCCATCATGCCTCAATGCTGGAATGGAACCCAGGGGTTCACGAGCTGGACAATTACAACTGAGCTACATCCTGGACTTCCCATTATTGTGTATGTGGGGTAAGAATATGGCAGAGGGGGACAGTGCACATACAGAGGTATGAGCACAGCTCTGTGGTGTTGATTCTATCCTTCAACCTTTATGTGGGTTCCGTTTATCAAACTCAGGCTTGCAGCAGCAGCAGCAGCAACAGCAACAGCAAGCACCTTTATCTACAGAACCATTTAGGTGCCCTGCCCTGGACTTCTTAACCACAGTATTCCATGTGAACACAATAAGCTTCTTTCTTAGCCAACTATATGTTGGTTCTTTCTTTCAGTGTGAACTTATAACCTAATAAAAGGAATGAATTAGCCATTGCCACAGTAACTTGGTGGAACAAACCATTCTGGACTGTAGGGGTTAGAACAAGAATCCTTTCTGGTTTTCAGCTGGCTATGTTAGTGACGCCACAATGCTGGCTGGTTTCCAACTCCCTGCAGCCCAGTTCTACCCTGTTGACTCTGAAAAACAGACTGGAGAAGCAGCAGGTACCCAAGAGAGGCTCTCCTGTGAAAACAGAGACCAGCACAGCGTCAAGAAGCCTCTGCAAACACATGCTCACTTTGTTTATCTTGCCACAGGCCAATGCAAGTCAGTGGAAGAAGCCCAATGCCAAGAAACAGGAAAGGACAATCCAGCCACAATGAGACTGGATGCTGGGAAGTGCTGGAACTCCCTTAGTGTGCAAAGAGCCCTGGTTTGGAAACTGTATAACCTGGGCTCATTCCTCTAGTGCTCACCATCATGACAGGAAGTGCCTGGTGGACTGAGTTCTCTATGGGGTCAGAATTCCTGACAGGGCAAGAACCATATCTCTTTCCTCTTTAGCCCCTTTCCTTCCCCCACCCCCGCCCCAGTGCTTAGTGCCAAGTTCTGCCTAGAGAATGACTCGGGAATATTCCTGAATGCGTTTCATTCTGTCCCTTCAGCTCATGAAATACAGACCAGTTTGTTAAAGGTTATTACATTCCGGTCAAAATTTCCCCAATAAACTGTAAAGAGACTGTGCCCTTTAGAGCCGAGGTCTGTGCCCAGAGGTGTCTGACACCAAATCCTCAATCTACTGCTACCAGGCTCAGGCCACATGGGTATAAAGGGTACCTGGGACACTGACTCATGACAGTTGCTCCCTAGTCCCTACAAAGGGTTATTCAATGTCGAGCTATTTCAGGGTTAGGCCGATAAAGGGAAGAGATGGTGTGTGTGTCGTCATGGGGCGTCTTGATTATAATGATTATAATATATGTTATATAATATGCAATATATGTGTGTGTGTGATTTTAGATCTCGTTATAAAAACTGATGGCCCTGACCTCCAGGACATTGGTAGTAGATTTTTTAAATGAGAAACTAGAAAAACCTACTTCTAAGTAATGTAAGGGTTGGGAAGTAAGGCTAGACTTGTAGAACCTGTATCAGATAAGACCAAGCATCACAGGTTGTTTGTTTGGCTTTTGTTTGTTTTGGTTTGTTTAGATAGGGATTCTTTGTATTTCCCAGGCTGTCCTGGAACTCACTCTGTAGACCAGGCTGGTCTCAGGACTCACAGAGATCCTCCAGCCTCTGCCTCCTCAGTGCTGGGATTAAAGGCGTGCCCTGCCACTACCCAGGTCAAAGTAATAGTTTATGTGTCTTTAATTTGTAGTTTTCCTTCTGAGTCATCACCTGTGCCCCCAAACATTCAGACCCAGTCAGTCTACAGTTGCGGAAGGGGTTCACTCCTGCTGAGAGAATTATTGACCTTGTAATCCCCAAATGAGATGAGCAGACATTGTGCCCTTGGCCTTTAGATGCTGAAACCCAGGGTGAGTTGAACCAAAGCTCAGGCTAGTAGAGCTTGGGATTAGGAATAGCATTTGGTGGATAAGCCTGGCCTAAATTCCATCCCCACATAAAGGTGGGAAGAGAGATAATATAAAATCATCTACAGACCTACACACACACACACACACACACACACACACACAGAGAGAGAGAGAGAGAGAGAGAGAGAGAGAGAGAGAGAGAGAGAGAGAAAGTAAATTGGGGTAGATTATAAAAAAAAATTTATAGATTGGGCTACTGGCAGCCCTGTTTAGTTGCTGAGGAATCCCATCTGGACAGGTGAGTGTGTGCTATTCAGGGGCGGACTGTCCCGGAAGAGAGCACAAACCCCCTCCCCCAGCTCTTTCTGCAGGGCTGTCTTTCTTTCGCATGACCCAGCCCCCCAGCACCCCTCCCCAACCCTGCCCTGCTGTATGCTAGGACCAGTGCTCAAGTACAGTTTTAAGCTCCTACACTAAGGCTACCCACCCAGAGCGGTGAGTGCCTGCATACCGGGCAGGCCTCAGGGTCCCCTGTTAGGGAGCCTGGGCACCTTCAGCTCCTGCGCCAGGCTTCCTGTGCTCTTCTGGATACCGCCCCCCCCCTTGCTCCATTCATCCTTTTGGCCCTGGAGCATTGGGCTACCTGCGGCCCTGTTTAGTAGCTGAGGAATCTCATCTGGACGGGAACGGTTCCTGCTTCTACACTGAAGAGATATACCCAGAGAGTCAATCACAGCAAAGATTGGACCAAGACACCAGGCCTCTCCTGGCTCCATTTGAAGGAAAAGATGGGAAGACGCCAATGCAAGAATTCCTCCAACAACCTGAAAGGCAACATGACACCACCAGAATCCAGGGATCCCGAAATAAGAAGAATTGTACACCCTACTCCAGAAGAAATAGAAGAAATAGACTCAAAAGTGAACTATATGAAAATAATAGAGGACCTTAAACAGGAGGTGAAAAACTGCCATAAACAATTAGAGATTACAAACAAAAAGGTAGAGGAAATGAATAAATCACTCAAAGACACGCAAGAAAACCAAGAGAAACAAGAAAAAGCAATCAAACAGGTTAGGGAAGCGGTTCAAGACTTGAAGAATGAAATGGAAGCAATGAAGAAAGCACAAACTGAGGGAAGAATGGAGATGGAAAATCTGGGTAAACGATCAGGAACTACAGAGACAAGTACTAACAACAGATTACAAGAGATAGAAGAAAGAATGTCAGACACTGAAGATACCATAGAGAAAATAAACACACTGATCAAAAACAAGCAAAACCAACAAATTCTCATCACAAATCATTCAGGAAATCTGGGACACAATAAAAAGACCAAACCAAAGAATAATTGGAGTAGAAGAAGGAGAAGAAGGGCAGCTCAATGGTCCAGAAAATATACTTAATAAAATTATAGAAGAAAACTTTCCCAACCTGAAGAAAGATGTACCTATGAAGGTTCAAGAAGCATACAGAACACCAAATAGGCTGGATCAAAAAAAAAAATCCCCTCGCCATATAATAATCAAAACACAAAATATACAGAATAAAGAAAGAATATTAAGAGCCGCAAAGGAAAAAGGCCACGTTACTTATAAAGGTAAACCTATCAGACTTACACCTGACTTCTCTATGGAAACCATGAAAGTCAGAAGGTCCAGGATAGATGTACTGCAAAAACTAAGAGATCATGGATGCAAGCCCAGACTACTATATCCAGCCAAGCTTTCGTTCACTATAAATGGAGAAAACAAAATTTTCCAGGATAAAAACAAATTCAAACAATACGTAGCCACAAATCCAGCCTTACAGAAAATAATAGAAGGAAAATCACTAACCAAGGAGTCCAACAATGCCCACAATAACTCAGTCATCTAGAGACCCTTCACCAGCGCAACTCAAAGAAGGGAAACACACAAACCCTACTACTAAAAAAGTGACCGGAGTTAACAACCACTGGTCATTAATATCACTTAATGTTAATGGGCTCAACTCACCTATAAAAAGGCACAGGCTAAGAGATTGGATACGAAAACAGGATCCAACATTCTGCTGTTTATAAGAAACACACCTCAACCACAAAGACAGGCACCTACTCAGAGTAAAGGGCTGGGAAAAGGCTTATCAAGCAAATGGACCTAAGAAACAAGCAGGTGTGGCCATACTAATTTCTAACAAAGTTGACTTCAAACTTAAATCAATCAGAAGAGATGGAGAGGGACATTTTATACTCATAACAGGAACAATTCATCAGGATGAAGTCTCAATCCTGAATATCTACACCCCTAATGTAAAAGCACCCACGTACGTAAAAGAAACATTACTAAAACTCAAGGCAGCCATCAAACCACACACACTAATAGTAGGAGACTTCAACACTCCTCTCTCACCAATGGACAGGTCAATCAAACAGAAACCTAACAGAGAAATTAGAGAATTAATGAAGGTAATGAAGCAAATGGACTTAATAGACATCTATAGATTATTCCACCCAAATAGGAGAGAATATACCTTCTTCTCTGCAGCTCATGGAACCTTCTCGAAAATTGACCACATACTCGGTAGCAAAGCTAACTTACACAGTTACAAAAAAATATTAGTAACCACATGTGTCTTATCAGATCACCATGGAATAAAGTTAGAATTCAACAACAATGGTACCCCCAAAAAGCCTACAAACTCATGGAAACTGAACAGTCAACTACTGAACCATACCTAGATTAAGGAAGAAATAAAGAAAGAAATTAAAGTCTTCCTTGAATTCAATGAAAATAAAGAAACAACATACTCGAACTTATGGGACACTTTGAAAGCAGTGCTAAGAGGAAAGTTCATCGCACTAAGGGGTCCGGAGCCACAGGACCGCTGGCATGCAGCTATACAAAGACAGGTAAAAGCTTTCGGCCTCGCCCCCTCGGCTTCTCTAGGCTTCAGGAGGGTCAGCTATCTATGATCGCAGATCCTCCCCTGCCCCAACCCCCATCCTCAGTACTGGGGATTTTGTACACACCCTTCCAGCCTTATTAGCAGTTGTAAGGGCCCTAAGAGACTGTCATCGCCACAGTGAGTGGTCTCTTTCTTTGAAGATTGAATGCAATTCTGTCTTTAATATCCTCTCCTGTTGGTGCAACTTTCAGAATGACTTTTGGCCTATTGACCACATAGCCTACTGGCAGAAATTCCCCAGTAGCCCTACTATGTCTAAGTGGCATGTCTCAATTCCCACAGCCTGTCAAAGAGATGTACCTGTTCTTTATGCCTCACTTTTGTTGATTAAGTCATTCAAGAGGTGGATTTGTTGTTCTTTTCCTTTTTGATTCTTTTGAGTACCAGTGTGTGCACAGCCCTAGGTATTAGAAACACTGCGATGATGGGGCTAGAGAGATGACCCAGTGGTTAAGAACACTGACTGCTCTTCTAGAGGGCCCAGGTTCAATTTCCAGCACCCATATGGCAGCTTACAACTGTCTGTGACTCCAGGATCCAGTACCCTCACACACATATACATACAGGCTAAAACACCAATAAAATATTTTTTTTCTTTTCTTTTTTTTAAAGATTTATTTATTTATTTATTATGTATACAACATTCTGCCTCCATGTAAAATATTTTTTTTTTAAAGAGGAAGGAAGCACAGTGATGAATGAGTCTCTCAAAGTTCTTGTTTTCATTCATTCGTAGTATACGCTTCGTTAGGACCCTATAGCATAGCTAGGTACAGTGACTCCCCCGGTAACTCTAGAACCCAGGAGACAGAGTAGAGAGTTCAAAAGCTTTCCCAATGAGTTTAAGACCGTCCTACACTGCATTTGAGTGCAAGGTCAGCTTATGCTACACAGCAAGACCTTGTCTCAAAAATAAAGAATTAAGTACTGGGGGTATAGCTCAGTGATAGAGCACTTGCTGGAGTACAGAGCCCTGAAACATATGAAAGCCAGGATGGTTGGCCAGGCCTTGTAATCTCTACATTGAGGGAGGAGAGAGCAGGAAGAAGATGGCTTTAAGTTGAGACCAGCCTGAACTACACAGTGAGGTCCTGTCTTGAAAAACAAAACAAAACAAAAACCAAAGAGGGCAGAAGGAGGAATCCTATACTGCATGGAACAAGAGATGGGCGAGATGGGTGGCAAGTTGGAAGGAAACATGTCCAGCAGGACAGGTGCCCTCGCCTACCTCATGTTGGCTCTGACCTCTCAACCCCCAGCAACATTTAATTTGAAGTTGTTGCTTCAAAGTTTGTTCTCTTTACCCCGTCCTAGCCCTTCAGGACACTTGTCTAGAAATCAGCTTTCTTCCGAAGGAAGGCCATGCTGTGTACCCACTCAGCGCTCACATGCCTGAGAGGTCAGCTGCCTTCTGAATCAGAAGATAACTTTGTCGTGCTTTTCCAGCTGAGATACTATGACTCACCCGCCAGTCTCGCAGCTGGATGGCACCGGCGCAGGGCTGGTCAGAATAGCAGGTGTGTGATTCAGGCAGTAGGACAGGGCTGTGGAGTGACTGAGGTGTCTCCCAGAGACACCTTGCTGGTCACTGATGGG
Organism: Microtus oregoni; assembly: GCF_018167655.1. Taxonomy (NCBI): domain Eukaryota; kingdom Metazoa; phylum Chordata; class Mammalia; order Rodentia; family Cricetidae; genus Microtus; species Microtus oregoni. Next base: position 4,503,392 of record NW_024544600.1, read on the forward strand.
TATAGAGATGAATGGATACTGCGAGCAGTGGGGCCGTGTTAGCCACTCTCTAAATCTCATCTGAGCCATTTCTCTCCTTTCTTCCTCAGAGTGTAGATGAAGATAACTGCACTAGCTAGGACTGGGGCAAACCCTTCCCGTGTTGGACATTTAAGACGGGAGTTCTGAAACTTGGGTGTCATGGAGAAGACCTGGGCTCGGCTGGTTGGGGCTGTAAATTTGTCTGGTAAGATTGTGTCTTACTGCCAGGCAGCAGTGGCGCATGCCTTTAATCCCAGCACTCGGGAGGCAGAGGCAGGCGGGGATCTCTGTGAGTTCAACACCAGCCTGGTCTACAAGAGCTAGTTCCAGGACAGACACCAAAGCTACACAGAAAAACCCAGTCTCAAAAAAACAAAAAGCAAAACAAAAAGATGGTGTCTTACTGCCTTTAGTTCTCATTTGATAGAATGGAGCTTCTGAGTTCTTTTGGCCGAGACAGCATGAGCTGTAGAAAGGACTAAGGAGACCTGGGATTTCTGTTCTGTACCTGTTTCTGCTGAGCCTCTGTGATCCACTAAAGTGGAGACAACCATTTTCCACAGGACTGTTCTAAGCATTAAACAAAGTTGGAGAATGAAATCAGAGAAGTTTGTTCATACTGGAAAACCATGCCTGGGGTAGAGGCAGAGCTGGTATAATTTGGGGCCGCCTTTCCCCTGCTAACCTCTCCCTAATAATGGCGGAGACCCTCAGTACTGTTGCCCAAGTTTTCTCTTTACTCCTTCTGCATGGGTGTCCTCCTGAAAGCCAGTCTTGTCCTTGGTGTCAGTGAAGAATAGCCGAGGAGAGGACGCAACAGCAGTCCCACGTGCTGGGAGGTTTGAGGTTCGAGCCACCGGGCGGGCAGTGGATCTCTTACCCAGCAGTCAGAACAGCTTCCATGAGTGAGTGCATTTTTGTCTCCGTGAAGCACTGTGGTTTAGACAAAGTAACTGGTGTTTTAGCTTCTTTCATAGAAGGGCAAAGGTGCTGGGCATGGTGGTGCCTGTCTTTAGTTCCAGCCCTGGGGAGACCAGAGGCAGGGGAAGCTCTGCATTCAAAGCCATTGTGGTCTGCAGGACATCCAGAACTAAATGACTCAAAAAAAGAGGGGTGATTAAGGTATGCTGAATGATCATCTAAACCTGAATATTTTTATAACCTATTTTCTGAATTGTGAAATGGTTGCTTTGGGCTCCTGAGCTAGTGTCAATCATTTTGTGGCTTTTCAGGCAGTTTCGGGCAATAGTCAGTTACTTCTCTCCGCTTGGGACCTGTGTACTCTGGCTTTCTTAACTTCAGTTTATTTTGGTTCGGTTTAGTTTGCATTTTGTTTTGTTTTAATCACTTTATTTTATGTGTATGTGCGTGTGCCAGAGTGTAGGTATGTGTGCCATATACGGTGACAGAAGAGGGCATCGAGTCCCCCAAAACTGGAGTTGCAGGCTGCTGTAAGCCACCGTGTGCACGCTGGGAACCAAATCCCAGGCTTCTGCTGGAGCAGTAAGTGCCGGTAATTGCTGAGCCATCGCTCCAGCCCCTAGTTAGGTTTTTTTGAGATGAAGTCTGTAGCCAGGCTGGCCTGGAACTCCCGATATGACTGAGAGGGGCCCTGAACTCAGCAATCATCTTGCCTCTGCCTCCTCCCTTAAGTGCTGAGATTACAAGAATAAGGCCACCATATTGGGATTTGTGTTTTGTTTTAGCATGGTTTTGGTTTTCTGAGGCAGGTTGTCATGATGATACTGAACTCCTATTTCTTCTACCTCTATTTCCAAATGCTGAGATCACATGGCCTGGGGTGACTTTGTTTGTTTTTAAAAGCTATTACTGGGGCATAGCCCTTATTAATAATGTGAGTACACTATTACTTTCAGCTAATCAATTCCCGGAGCTCTAATTGACATTCTGTTATTTACATTGCTGAGGTCTAAACCCTGTTGTACTAAGAGCAGCTGGGCTGTGTCCCCGGCACCCAGCCGCCCACATGGCTAGCTTATGCCCGAAATAATTACACCAGAACTGTATTCTTTTAAATATTGCCTGGCCCATTAGTTTTAGCCTCTTAACCCATTTTTAATAATCTTTGTAGCACCATGAGGTGCGCTTACCAGGAAAGATCTTAACCTACACCTGTCTGGAGTGGGAGAACTATGGCGACTCCCTGACTCAGCTTCTTTCTCCCAGCATTCTGTTCTGTTTACTCCACCTACCTAATTTTATGTCCTATTAAAGGGCCAAGGCAGTCTCTTTATTTAACCAATGAAATTAACACAAAACAGAAGACTCTCCCCCATCATTTCCCCTTTTTCTGTTTAAACAAAAAAGAAAGGCTTTCATTTTAACATAGTAAGATTACATATAACAAAACAGATATTTAGCAAGAATTACAGTTACAATATTTATATCTATTTTATCTTTTATCATAACTAAGGAACACTATAACTATAATAACCATTCTTCAACTCCATCAACTCCAGAAGGATATAATATTACCAAGCAAACACGAAGTCCAAAACTCTAGAAATGACAGAGACATCTCGCTATCTGGACAGTCACGCAAAGTTCCTCTGTATCGTTGGGGCATCCATCTTTGGCCTTCAGGCCCATGGTATCCAGCAGACATTTTCATGAAGCAGGAATTTCCAAAGACAGTTCAGTCACTTTCTGCTGTGTCCTGCAGAATGTCTCACAGACTCTTTCATGAATCAGGAACCCCGAAAGTCCATCTCACCTTTAGGCAAGTTCAGCAGTCCTCTCTCTGCGGGTTCTTTGTGTCCAGTTCATGCAACAGTCCAGGCAAGAGCAGTTTCTTGCCCAAATGGCTTTCAAACTCCATAAGGATCCTCTTCAATGCCCATCTTCCTCTTGAAGTAGATTGGTGCTGCCAGGAGCAGACGTGTCTCATTGTCATGAAAAGACCTAAGTTATTAAAACATTTAAATGCCATATTCTGTAGTCTTTGAAAGATATGAAGAATGCTCATCTAATTGAAATATATCTCTATATATTTAGAAAATCTAACTAACATGACTACAAGCTTTACTATTATCGATGATTATCCATTAACAACTTATATTTCTTAATTATACAATACATTTTTATATGAACTACACAATCACAATACCTTAATCAAGATCAAGAAATACATATACATATAACAAAATTGACCTTAAAATCCATACCAATGCAAATTATTCATACCTATATAATTTCCCCCTTTAAATGTAAAAGAACATTTATAAACAATATTTTGGGAACATGGGCACAGTTTTTTCTCTCCAAACTGCTTCCTGCTGAATAGGGGTGCTGTTAATCATATCATTTAGGTTGTAACCTGTGTGCCAGGTTTATCTCAGTTGGCAGTTGAGTGAAGTAATTTTTTGAGGGTGTTCACAGCAACTTTTCAGGAGGTCGTGGTCTATCATACCATATCGGGATAGAATCAATCCACAGGGTCTGGTCCTCTGTGAAAACAAAAGAAGACCTACTCCAAAGCATCATATCCTTAGACCCAAATTTTGAAATCGTAATACCCTTATATCCATTCTGGTTTAGCTTGGCAGCCCATGTAATGAAATGTCTCTCTGTACTTAGCTCCTTCACAGTCAAAAATTTTAAAGAAAACACAATGTACATAATCCAGAATCTCTGTGAATTTTCCATTTTTACGTGGCTTATTTTTTAATAATAGTAAAACTTGTAGTCATGTTAGTTAGATTTTCTAAATATATAGAGAATATATATTGCTGAGGTCTAAACCCAATTCACTCTGGCCCACAGAAGAGCAGCTGGAGTTTGAGGGCTAGGTCTGGAACAGCCAGACTGAGACAGAGAGGCTTGGGCCCTGGAAGTACGGGGCCTTGGCACCTCAGCAGCTGGATCTTGTCTTCTGGGCTGCACAGGGTAATGTGGAAGGAACTCAACCTCCAGGACAGGCATGTTGTGAGGGGTGACTGCTTGACCACAGCAAATACCTTTTCTGCTATCCGGGAAACCAGAGTTTGAAGCTGGTCTCCTGAAGGCTTGGGAATCCCTGGGGAGGAGAAACAGAATGTGAAAGAATGAAGCCACAGTTTTTAGTCAGAGCCTTTGTAGTCAGCCAAGAGCTCTCCTGGCAGCCTCTCCGTAAGGGCCATGCTCTCTACACAGAGGTCCACCCTCCTGTATGGTTGTTACTGCCTTCTAGGGAAGGCGGAGATGGGCGTGGTCCCATCCTTGAGGATCACCCTGTTTCTCTACTCCAGGTCTACACTCCTCTCTGTCCTGAAGTCCTTCCTGCCAGACTGCCCAGAATGTTCCTTGGTGCTGCAGCTGAAGTATTCCCCCCAGTCCCACTTGATGTCTAGCTGAAGACAGCATTTACCTAGGAGCCTGGGTTTCCTCGGAGCTGGGGTTGGCATTGCTCTGAGTGGTGAAGCCAAGCCCCCGCTGTGTAAATGTGGCCTAGACCTGCTTCAACTTCCCTGTCCTCCTTCCTCTATCAGGTAGAAATCATGAAATGGCATCCGTTGGGGGATCACAGGAGACCTGTAAACAAGGCTCTTGGAGTAGCATCCCTTGGTGGTGTTAAAGGCTTTGTGTTATAATTAAGTGAGACAGCATAAACATTTGCTCTGTAGAGTTCCCTAGGCACTTGTTTGCCTATGAATGTGCCTACCCAGCCTGAGTGCTCAGGCTTGGGCCGGGGGAAGAAGGCACCTGGCCCTTGGAATCTTCAGCCGTGGATCCATACGCACACTGTGGGTAGTGGCAGTCTCTGCTTACGGTTTGTAGCTGCAGTCACCAGAATGACAGAAACCATTTCTACCCAAACACCATGTTCAGACCTTGCACCTGAGAGATAAAATGCTATGCTTCCTTGGTCCTGCCTAGTTAGTAAATTGTGATGTCAGAACCCACACTGGTCATTTACACATTTATCTGTGACACCCAGACTAAAGATTTGCAGCCCAGTGCAGAAGCAGAAGTGTGGAGAGACTGCTCTCTCCCAGAACTGCTTCAGGTGTGCTTAAAACCCTGGACGGGGTCAGGAGTGGAGAACAAGACCAGCCGTGAATGTGAACTGTGAGGCCTAACATGTGATCCCCACCAGTTTGTAGCCTCTTCAGTGAAAGCCCCTCCCTCCTTCATGCCCTGGCAGGCCTTCTAAAGTTTTCACGTTCACAACCCCTTCTGCCTGAGAATTTTTACATGACCCAATAGGTAGGTGTATAAGGTAGACAAATCAAACATGTAATAATAATAAACCATAAATAAATCAATTTAAAAATGTCTTGGTATATATGCGATTTGTACTGTTTATTGAAGATTAAAACAAATTGCATACTGATAAGATGGCTGTGCTTGTTTATCCATCAAATTCAGGCTATAATAAATTGATACTTATGTGTTGAAGAAATATTCAAAGCCTTTGTTTTTACAATTAAGCATTATGTTTCTATAAAAGCAGAAAGTTTTCTACAATAAACACTGCACGTTGTCTCAAATCTGAGCTGAGAGCTGGGTGCGGTGGTGCACACCTTTAATCCCAGGGCCCAGGAGGCAGAGGCAGTATCTCTGTAAATGTGAGGCCATAGCGGTCCAAGACAGCTAGAGCAACAAAGAGAGACCCTGTCTAAAGGGGAAAAGGAGATTGGCTCAAACCTGAGGTTGTCCAGGCAGTACACATGATGATGTCTGATGATGTATGGTGAATTCCTGTATAGTGCAGAACACGTGTTGCATGTTCAGAACAGCGGATGAAGTCGTGTGATGCAACTCACATGACCTCTGCCAGAAATTCTTCAGATTCGTGAGACACTGATTTTGAATTAACTTTTAGTTGTTGTGCGTTCAGAAACCTTTCCTGTTGGTAAGTTCTTGCAACCCCTACATTCAGTGTGCCACTTGATGGGGCTTCAACCCACTGTTGGAGAAGCTTTGCAAATTCCTATCTCACAGGCCCTGACTTTCTATACAGATTTTGGTGTGAGGAGCTCTTGCCTGCCGTTTGTGGTGCAAGGGTTTCACCCCTCCCAGGGGCTGAGCCTCTGGCCTGTCTCCTTCCTTAAAATCCAGTCTCAGTTTAGTGACCAGGTCTGACGCCTGGTGCCTGTTGGGAGGGGCTGTGGTTGTGGGATAAGTTGGGAGCATGTTCATCTAGCCTTCTTCTGTCCCTGCAGGTGTCATGTGAGCCTCCTTGCTAGCTGCTGCCTGAGTGGAAATGCTCTCAGTGGAGAGTGGGCTGGACCCTCGGGCTACCATCCAGGTATGTGGACAAGATAGGGTCAAGGTGGGAAGGGCTGTCCAGGGCCACCATTTCATCAGCTTTTCCCTTTAAAAGATTCCAAAGCTATGGAGAAACCCTGTTTCGAAAAACCATAATAATAAATATAATAATAATAATTTCTTTAGGGTAAAACCATAATAATAATAATAATAATTTCTTTAGGGTCTCATGTAGTAGCCTAGAATGGCCTTGAACTCACTTCATAGCAAAGGATAAACTCCTGATTCTCCTGCCTCAGCCTCCAAGGTGCTGGAATTTCTGGCATGTATCACCATCTCCAGCTTCCATCTACTTTCTTATTTTGAAATAACCGAGCCAGTCAACAAGGAGCTACAGTCCGCAGGGACCTGCCTCTCCTCTCCTGGCCACTAGAGGGTCGGCTCTACCCATCTCCCTGTTGGCTTCCAGCTAGGCCTTCGCAGTTATCCCTGTCCTACCTGAGCCCTGTGGAGCTGAAACAGAGCCCTGGCTTCCTAGCAGGGGCTGCACAGACCCTGGAGTGTATGTCTGGTTATCCCTGCTTTCCATGATACAGCACCTGGTTGGCACTCAGTTAGGAATAGTTTGTGCTTTTTATATAATCTAATAATATACTTGAAATAGTGTTTACAATTCAACTCCAAGATTAAAATCTTTGCTTTAAAGGACACTATTCATTAAGTGTTGAGGGAGAGATGAAAAAGAAAAGCTGTTATCTCTGATAAAGGTCTAGTATCTAGAATATGGAGAGAACTACTTCAGCTCAGCAGTTAAAAGGATAATCTTGGGACTGGGAAATGGCTGTTCAGTTGCGTGTGCTGATACGAAGCCCTAAGTTTGGAATTTTAGAACCCACATAAAAGCCAGTCCTGGCAGCCTATGTCTATAATCCCAGTTGCCGGGAGGGTAAGGGCTGACAGATCCCCAGAGTTCATTGGCCAGGTAACCTATGAATTGGTGAGCTTAGGTTCAGTAAGAGACCTTGTCTATAAAAATAATGCGTAGAAGGACTAAGACGCTCAACATTGACTTCTTGCCTCCACATACACGTGTGCACTCAACTACACACACTGACACATATATGCACACACACCACACATAAAAACAAGTTATACAGTAGACAAAGGATTTCTCCAAAGAAGATATGCAAATGACCAGTAGATACACAAAATAATGCTTATTACCATTAGACCCGGGGAAATGTAAGGCAAAGCTGTGGGAAGGTGCTACTTCACACCATGAGGGTAGCAGTCATCAGAAAGACAACAGCAAGTGCTAACAAAGCATGAAAAGTTGGCTCTCCTCTAGTCTCTGGAAATTTAAAATCGTGGTCACTTTGGTAGACAGCTCAGTGTTTCATAGAAAATTTAAATGGAGCTTTTGGGTTGTTTTTTGTTCCTTTTCTTTCTAGTGTTGGGGATGAAATACAGGATCCCACAGATGTAGGCAGTGCTCTACCCGAGCCACATCCCCACCTGGCATAGGAAGCATAGGTTTTATGCGATGTAACAGTTTGGGATTTTCAGGCAGGTTTTACTATGTAGTTTAGGCTGCCCTCCGAACTCACAGGAAAGGCCTCAGCCTGTAAGTGTCAGGATTGCAAGCCTGTGCCATCTGGCGAGCTCTATGACTTAGCATTTCTAGACCTGGAATGTGGATACAAACACTCAGTAGCTCTGTAGGCAAAAAGTGGGAACAAGCCAGGTATTCCTCTTCTTATAAATGGCCAAGTAAAGCATGGTATATCCATGCAGTTGGATATACTTGATGATAAAAAGAAATTAAATACCCATATGTGCTATAGAATAGATAAGCCTTGAAAAAAACATGCCAAGTCAAAGAAGCCAGACTCAAGTCATATGTTGTATGTTTCCATTTCTTTGAAATGACCAGAATAGATAAATCTCTAGAGGCAGAAAATAGATTATCCTACAGCTGCTCCACCCCACCCCCAGCCACCGATACATACTTTGCTTCAGTGGTGTTGAAATGCTCTAAAATTAGCTAATGGTAAAGGTTGCACAATTCTCTGAGAACACTAAAAACCACTGAACTTTATTTCCTTTTCCAAAACTTTCTACATTCTATTGATGTTAAATCTTCAGATCAAAGAAATTCAATGAACTCTAGAATAAATACAATAAAACCATTTGGGTTTTATCTGTTTAGGACTACATCTATGATTTAAAGTGATAATAAAAAAATAATGCTGGGGGCTGGAGAGATGGCTCAGTGGTTAAGAGCATTGCCTGCTCTTCCAAAGGTCCTGAGTTCAATTCCCGGCAACCACATGGTGGCTCACAACCATCTGGAATGAGGTCTGGTGCCCTCTTCTGGCCTGCAGACATACGCACAGATAGAATATTGTATACATAATAAATAAATAAATATTTTAAAAAAATAATGCTGGGAGGTTGTAGTTGGTTGTTTTCTTTACTCTTTTTACTCTTTGGGGCTCTTTGCTCTTTTGGGGGACCCGCCACCCAGCTCCCAAATAAATCACACGGAGACTTATACTTCCTTATAAATGCCCAGCCTTAACTTGGCTTATCTCTAGCCTGCTTTTCTTATTGTCCTGTCTACCTTTGCCTCTAGGCTTTTTCGTTTTTTTACTTCTGTGTATCTTACTTTCGCTCTTCCTGTGTGGCTGACTGGGTGGCTGGGTCCTAGTGTCCTCTCTTATTTGGAATGTTCCTCTATATGCTGTGAATATGTTTTATTACCATCGGTTAATGAAGAAGCTGATTGGGCCAATAGGCAGGCAGAATAGAGCCAGGAGAGTAATCCCAGCCGAGATACTGGGAGAAGAAAGGCGGAGTCAGAGAGATGCCCGCAGCTGCTGGAGAAGCAAACGTGAAATAACTCCACGGCCACGTAGCAATGCATAGTTTAATAGAAATGGGTTAAGTTGAGATGTAAAAACTAGTTAGTATTAAGCCTGAGCCATTGGCCAGACAGCTTGTAGTCAATATTAAGCCTCAGAGTGGATATCCAGGAACTAAAGAACAAGAGAGAAATCTCCAGTTACACCTCTCTCCTTTTCTTGTTCTTTTTCCTCTTTCCCAGATTTCTTCTTCTATTTATATTCTCTGCCTGCCAGCCCTGCCTATCTTTTGTCCTGCCTCACTATTGGCTGTTCAGCTCTTCACTAAACCATCAGGTGTTTTAGACAGGCAAAGAATCACAGCCTCACAGAGTTAAACAAATTCATCATAAACAAAGGCAACATATCTTTACATCGTTAAACAAATGTTCCACAGCATAAACAAAAATAGCATACCTTAAAACAATATTCTAAAACATTTCTCCCTTGTATAAATAAAAAATGAAAGATTTTAACTGGGCAGTGGTGACGCACGCCTTTAATCCCAGTGCTCGGGAGGTAGAGGCAAGCAGAGCTCTGTGAGTTTGAGGCCAGACTGGCCTCTAGAGCTATTTCTAGGACAAGACTCCAAAGCTACAGAGACATCTTGTCTCAAAAAACAAAAACAAAAGAAGAAAGGTTATAACTTAAACATAGTAAAACTGTATTAAGCAAAATAATTATCAAGTAAGAATTAATTTACAATATTCAGTTCATTCGCATTTAGCAAATTCAGAGAAAATACATTGCCTATCTTATCTTAGTGAAATCAAAATTTCATACCTGACCTATTTTCTTTCATAATTAAAGAAAACTGCAACTATAACTAGTCTTCAACTCCATCTAAGACCCCAGAAGGAATTAATATTACCTAAGTAAACAGGAAGTTTATTGCAAGTGACTTCCAAGACTTTAGAAATGGCAGAGACATATGGCTGCCTGGACCGTCACCCAGAGTTCCTCTGCAACATTGGGGCATCCATCTTCAGCCTACAGGCCTAGAGTATTTGCTTTGCTTTTCAGCAGAGCAAGAATTTTGAAGGACCGTTCTGCTTTGTTTAACCAAAATCACTAGTCTTTTTTCTGTGTCCTGGTCCGGTCTACACACACATTTTCAGCAGTCAAAGACAGAAGCAGTTTCTTTGCCCAGTGACTAACCTTGTCACAATGAAAGCAAACTCCATAAGGAGTTTTTTCAATGCCCATCATCCCTCAAGTAAATTGGCACTGCCAGGAACAGATGTGTCTCGTTGTCATGAGAAACCTTAGGTTAACAAAAAATTTTAAATCCCATATCTTTAGGTCATTGAAATGTATGAAAACCATTCATCTATCTAAAATGTATCTCTGTATGACCTAGAAAACATGCCTAACATATCTACAAGTTTAACTGTTATAAATGACTACTAACTTATGTTTCTTGATTATGATTACCCTAAATAGTTTATAATAATAGCTTTCAAAAACTAGAATTTTACCTTATATTTGTAAATAAGTTGCATAGGTACAATACCTTAAACAAGAGTAGAAACATATAGACAATATGTTGTAACAAAAATAACCTTAAATTTGTATCACTATACAAAAATCCTTTAAACAAGAATAGAAACATATATACAATGTAATAAAATTTACTTTGAATTTTTATCAGTATGCAATACTGATAGAGCTCACGGCAGTGCAAAATATGAGATTAATTATTGTGTTTTTATTCTATATTCCTATATTCCCCTAGATATAACAGACATCCGTGACCCACCAAATAACCAAAAGCCTCCAACAACCCAACTGGTGGGAATGTGGATGTTGTTTTCTCTAGACTGCTTCCTGCTAAATGTGGATGAAGGCATTTTTAGGATCCCTGAGAAAATTTGAGATGATGACCAAGTCCTGGGAAGACCAGCCTTACCTTTGTTGATAGATATCACCTGTCAAGTTCCAAGCAGTCTCCCTCGATCAGACCAGATCCATATCAACCTGCAATGAATACACAGCCTTTTGTTTCCTGTGAGAACACAAGCAAAACTGCTTCCCCAAAGCCTTTCTGATTTCCATGTGACACATATTTTGACTTTTTAAAGTTAATGCATTCCTAAAGTATATGGGCTGGTGTATTTCCACAACAACTCAAAACAAAACAAAAAACCAGAAGTTTGTAGTTTAAATGGGAGAATTTAATGTGAATTATAACTTGTTAATTAATTTTTTTAATTCAGCTTTCCAAAGAACACTTACTCTTTAGACCAAGTCAAAATAAAAGTGAACTGTTTATCTATAACGTAATACTTGCTACAACCAGTTGTTCTGCAATTGTGTCTAGTTCTTTGTCAAACACTAATATGACTTTAATAGACTCGTAATTATGATTATATACATTTTATGCTAAATTTCCACAATCCTTGATGTGCATTTTGTAATGCATGCCTTCTATACATGTACCAGGCACAGGGGCAATTGTTGGGGACACAAGGAGAAATGAAAACCCAATGTCTGCCCTCGAGCAATGACGCCACTGGGCTTGATAGTTCAGATAGTCTCTGAATGTGAGTCTAGCCTGGTTTACAAAGTGAGTTCCAAGACAGCCAGATCTACAGAAATCCTTTATCGAAAAAAAACATAATAATAGTATTAATAATAAAATAAAAACTCTGAATTTGGAGTTAGCCTGGTCTACAGAATGAGTTCCAGGAGAGCCAGGTCTATGGAAACCCTCTAAAAATAAATAATAATTTTCTTTCTTGGTTGAGTCTTTGTGCGGTTTTGGTATCAGAGTAACTGTAGCTTCATAAAAGGAATTTGGCAATGCCTCTTCTGTTTCTATACTGTGAAATACATTAAGGAGTATAGGTATTAGGTCTTCTTGGAAGTTCTGGTAGAATTCCGCATTGAAACCATCTGGTCCTGGGCTTTTTTTGGTAGGGAGGTTTTTGATAACCTCTTCTAATTCTTCGCGACTAACAGGTCTATTTAGATTGTTCACCTGGTCCTGGTTTAACTTTGGTATATGGTATTTATCTAAAAAAGTGTCCATTTCCTTTACATTTTCCAGTTTTGTGGCATATAGGCTTTTGTAGTAAGATCTAATGATTCTCTGAATTTCCTCTGTGTCTGTGGTTATGTCCCCCTTTTCATTTCTGATCTTATTAATTTGCAAATTCTCTCTCTGCCGTTTGATTAGTTTGGATAGGGGTTTGTCAATCTTGTTGATTTTCTCCAGAAACCAGCTTTTTGTTTCATTGATTCTTTCGATTGTTTTCTGTGTTTCTATTTTGTTGATTTCAGCCCTTAGTTTGATTATTTCCAGTCTTCTACTCCTCCTAGGTGAGTCTGCTTCTTTTTTTTCTAGAGCTTTCAGTTGGGCTGTTAAGTCTCCAATGTGAGCTTTCTCTGTTTTCTTTAAGTGGGCACTTAGTGCTATGAACTTTCCTCTTAGGACTGCTTTCATAGTGTCCCATAAGTTTAAGTATGTTGTTTCTTTATTTTCATTGAATTCAAGGAAGACTTTAATTTCTTTCTTAATTTCTTCCTTAATCCAGGTATGGTTCAGTAGTTGACTGTTCAGTTTCCATGAGTTTGTAGGCCTTTTGGGGGTAGCATTGTTGTTGAATTCTAACTTTAATCCATGGTGATCTGATAAGACACAGGTGGTTACTAATATTTTTTTGTAACTGTGGAAGTTTGCTTTGTTACCGAGTATGTGGTCAATTTTCGAGAAGGTTCCATGAGCTGCAGAGAAGAAGGTATATTCTTTCCTATTTGGGTGGAATGTTCTATAGATGTCTGTTAAGTCCATTTGATTCATTACCTCCATTAATTCTCTTATTTCTCTGTTAGGTTTCTGTCTGTTTGACCACCAATCTCACTCATGAACATCGATGCAAAAATCCTCAACAAAATACTGGCAAACCGAATCCAAGAACACATTAGGAAAATTATCCATTATGATCAAGTAGGCTTCATCCCAGGGATGCAGGGCTGGTTCAAGATACGAAAATCTATCAATGTAATCCAGCATATAAATCAACTGAAAGAAAAAAACCATATGATCATTTCATTAGATGCTGAAAAAGCATTTGACAAAATTCAACATCCCTTTATGATAAAAGTATTGGAGAGATTAGCGATACAAGGGTCATACCTAAATATAATAAAAGCTATATACAGCAAGCCAACAGCTAACATTAAATTAAATGGAGAGAAACTTAAAGCCATCCCACTAAACTCAGGAACACGACAAGGCTGTCCACTCTCGCCATACCTCTTCAATATAGTACTTGAAGTTCTAGCAATAGCAATAAGACAACATAAGGGGATCAAAGGGATTCGAAATGGAAAGGAAGAAGTTAAACTTTCGTTATTTGCAGATGATATGATAGTGTACATAAGCGACCCCAAAAACTCCACCAAAGAACTTTTACAGCTGATAAACACCTTTAGTAATGTGGCAGGATACAAGATAAACTCCAAAAAATCAGTCGCCCTCTTATACACAAAGGATATGGAAGCAGAGAGGGAAATCAGAGAACCTTCACCTTTCACAATAGCCACAAACAGCATAAAATATCTTGGGGTAACTCTAACCAAGGAAGTGAAAGATCTATTTGACAAGAACTTTAAGGCATTGAAGAAAGAAATTGAGGAGTATACCAGAAAATGGAAGGACCTTCCTTGCTCTTGGATTGGGAGGATCAACACAGTAAAAATGGCAATTCTACCAAAGGCAATTTATAGATTCAATGCAATCCCCATCAGGGTCCCATCAAAGTTCTTCACAGATCTTGAGAGGACAATAATCAACTTTATATGGAAAAACAAAAAACCCAGGATAGCCAAAACAATCCTATACAATAAAGGATTGTCTGGAGGCATTACCATCCCTGACTTCAAACTCTATTACAGAGCTACAGTGATGAAAACAGTGTGGTACTGGCATAAAAAACAGAGAAGTTGACCAATGGAATCGTATAGAAGACCCGAATTTTAACCCACAAACCTATGAACACCTCATTTTTGATAAAGGAGCCAAAAGTATACAATGGAAGAAAGAAAGCATTTTTAACAAATGGTGCTGGCATAACTGGATGTCAACCTGTAGAAGAATGAAAATAGACCCATATCTATCACCATGCACAAAACTCAAGTCCAAATGGATTAAAGACCTCACTATCAGTCAGAACACAGCGAACCTGATAGAAGAGAAAGTGGGAAGTACCCTACAGGAGATGGGCACAGGAGATCGCTTCCTATGTGTAACCCTAACAGCACAGCCTTTAAGGGCAACATTGAATAAATGGGACCTACTAAAACTGAGAAGCTTCTGTAAAGCAAAGGACACTGTCACCAAGACAAATAGGCAACCTACGGACTGGGAGAAGATCTTCACCAACCCAGCAACAGACAAAGGTCTGATCTCCAAAATATATAGAGAACTCAGGAAACTAGACTTTAAAATGCCAATTAACCCAATTAAAAAATGGGGCACTGAACTGAACAGAGAATTCTCAGCAGAGGAAGTTCAAATGGCCAAAAGACACTTAAGGTCATGCTCAACCTCCTTAGCAATCAGGGAAATGCAAATCAAAACAACTTTGAGATATCATCTTACACCTGTCAGAATGGCTAAAATAAAAAACTCCAATGATAGCCTTTGCTGGAGAGGCTGTGGAGGAAGGGGAACACTCATCCATTGCTGGTGGGAATGCAATCTTGTGCAACCACTTTGGAAATCGGTGTTTCGGTTTCTCAGGAAATTCGGGATCAACTTACCCCTGGACCCAGCAATACCACTCCTGGGAATATACCCAAGAGATGCCCTATCACATGACAAGAGCATTTGTTCAACTATGTTCATAGCAGTATTATTTGTAATAGCCAGAACCTGGAAACAACCTAGATGCCCTTCAATGGAAGAATGGATGAAGAAAGTATGGAATATATACACGCTAGAGTACTACGCTGCGGTAAAAAACAATGACTTCTCGAATTTTGCATGCAAATGGATGGAAATAGAAAACACTATCCTGAGTGAGGTATCCCAGACCCAAAAAGATGAACATGGGATGTACTCACTCATAATTGGTTTCTAGCCATAAACAAGGGTCACGGAGTCTACACTTGGTGATCCCAAAGAAGCTAAGTAAGAAGGTGAACCAAAGGAAAAGCATATAGTTGTCCTCTTGGCTATGGGAAGTAGACAAAATTGCCGGGGAGAAAATTGAGATCTTGGGGGTGGGGTGGGATGGGGGTAAGGGGAGATGGGGAGAGAGGGGGGAGAGGGGGAGAATGGGGGTGAGCTTGGGAAAGGGGGAGGATTGGGATGAAGGAAGGTTGGTTGGGGGAGCACGGAAGCACGGTTCTTAGTTAAGGGAGCCACCTTAGGGTTGGCAAGAGACTTGAACCTAGAGTGGCTCCCAGATACCCAAGCCGAGGTCCCCAGTTAGTTCCTTGGGCAGCTGAGGATGGGGAACCTGAAATGACTCTATCCTATAGCAATACTGACGAATATCTTGCATATCATCATAGAACCTTCATCTGGTGATGGATGGAGACAGAGACAGAGACCCACACTGGAGCACTGGACTGAGCTCCCAAGGTCCCGATGAGGAGCAGAAGGAGGGAGAACATGAGCAAAGAAGTCGGGACCACGAGGGGAGCACCCACCCACTGAGACAGTGGAGCTGATCTATTGGGAGCTCACCAAGGCCAGCTGGACTGTGACTGAAAAAGCATGGGATAAAACTGGACTCTCTGAGCATGGCCAACAATGAGGGCTGATGAGAACCCAAGGACAATGGCACGGGGTTTTGAACCTACGTAATGTGCTGGCTTTGTGGGAGCCTAGCCAGTTTGGATGTTCACCTTCCTAGAAATGGACGGAGGGGGGAGGACCTAGGACTTACCACAGGGCAGGGAAATCTGACTGCTCTTTGGGCTGGAGAGGGAGGGGGAGAGGAGTGGGGGGGAGGGGGAGAAGGGTGGGAGGAGGGGGAGGGAAATGGGAGGCTGGGAGGAGGAGGAAATTTGTTTTTTTTCTCTTTTCTCAATAAAAAAAAGTTAAAAAAAATAAAAATAAATAATAAATAAATAAATAAATGAAAGAAGAAGCAGTGTCCCAGTGTTATAGGTCATGTAATATCATTTCCATTTAACTTAGGGAACTGAGGCTCAGAGAGGTTAAGCGAGGTGTCTGCAAACAGAGCTGGTACTGATGTAAGCCTTTGCCTTTCGCTTGGGCTCTTAGCTGATATAATTAGGCTCCTATGGTCTTTCCCCCCACTGTGTTGGGGATCTAACCCTGGGCTTGTGTCTGCTAAGCATACTCTCTAGCACTGAGCCACACCCCTAGTCCTTTCTTGGTTTTTGCTCTAAAGAAATATTCTCTGCCTCCTTAGCTTGTCTGCAGAATGCCCCCGAGCTAACAAAGCTATGACTACATGGATCTGGTATTTCAATACAAGGCTAAAGGTCCATTAAAAAGAAAAGAAAAGAAAAAAAAGATTTGGACGAGAGAGATGCTTCAGTGATTAAAAGCTCTTGTTTTTGCAGAGGTCCTGGGTTTGATTCCTAGTACCTACATGATGGATAGTTTACAACCATCTGTAACTCCAGTTTCAGGGGATTTGATACCCTCTTCTAACCTCAGACACCAAGCACACATGTGGTACACATATATTATACATATAAGCCAAACACTCATACATAAAATAAAATTAATAATTCTAATTAAAAAAACATGTACAAAACCATTTCTCTGTTTTCTGGATCTTGACTTGCCGCAGTAGCTAGTTTTGCAGCAGTCTCGGGTTCTGTACATAGGTGTGTTTGTGGTCACACGCATGGAAAAACAGGCCATGGGCTACATTCCAGGGACTTTGTGTAGGATTTACCCCTAAAGTCTGCCATTGTCTTCGACACCTCTTAGGTCTTCAAGAAGAAGCTGGTGGGATCCGTGAAAGCCCTGCAGAAGCAGTATGTGTCTCTGGACACAGTGGTCACCAGTGAAAATGGAGATGCCAACACCATGTGCAGTGCACTGGAGGCCGTGTTTATCCACGGCCTGCATGCCAAGCACATCCATGCCCAGGCCGGGGGGAAGAGGAAGAAACACACTCAGCAGAAGCCTCTGCCTCAGCCTGTTTTCTGCCCCCCCCCCCCCCGAAGGCCGTCACCCACAAGTGAGAAACCCTGGAGAGGGTTGGCGTCAGTGAGCTTCAGAGTGCAGGGCACGCAACTCTCTTGAGGGAGGCAAAGTCAGAAACCACAGTGTTGTAGTGTAGGCACTGTGAGATAGGGCTGGAGATGGATGGCCTTATAGGAAGGCTTATCTCCAGATCTGAGATGCTCTTCTCTTATCTAGAGCCTGTGGCTGCTTCTCACCAGTACTGTCGACGTCTGACTCCACTGGGCTGTCAAGTGCTTGCTACCGAGTTGTGTGGCCTGAAAAGACTTTAGGGGATCCTGGTGACACTACCGCAATGCAGTCTGTAGGAGCTACTCTCCAGGGCAGGCAGGCAGGGTAGGGATCCTAAGCAGGTGCGCACACCAGGAAGCTTTGGGAGCTGGAGAGCAGAGGGCGGTGCTGGCCCGGTTGGGCGGGCAGGACTCCTAATTCACGTGTGTGGTGAAGCCACTGAGAAAGGAAAGAGAAACCCAGAAAACCGGTTCTCCAGCCTTAGCTGTCCATGCCCCTACGTCAAAGTCCCTGGAGTAAGTAAGGCAGGGACGCCCCTAAGGAAGAGCAACTTGGGGGCTGCCCCAGATCCTGCGCCCCAGAGCTAATTACCTCGCTCGCCCGGAGTGCCGACTCTTAAAGGGAGGGGAGCACTTTAGGGCTCTCCACGGATTCCCTGCAGGCTGGAGGCGTCGGGGTGGGGCAGGACGGGGGTGGGGGCGGAGGAGCGCGGGAAAGCGGCCTTAATTCCCAGTTCGCCAACCCGAAAAAGAGGCTCAGCCAGCCTTAAGGCAAATGTGTCATCTACCTTGCAGTCCCCGCGGGTCTTTGAGCCAAAGTTCCCTGGAGAGTAAAGTTGAATTCCTATCATCCTCAATTTCCTCGCCGCGGGATCGCAGCGAGACCCACATCTCACAATCAACGTCACAGAATGGAGCCTTAAGACTGGGAGTTTTGGAGATGGTTTTATCCAAATCTCCATTTCAGAGATGGAAAAACTGAAGCC
The DNA here is from genome assembly GCF_018167655.1 of Microtus oregoni. NCBI lineage: Eukaryota > Metazoa > Chordata > Mammalia > Rodentia > Cricetidae > Microtus > Microtus oregoni. The sequence goes on from NW_024544600.1 coordinate 4,521,702, forward strand.
CGAATGCACTGGGCAAGGACAGGAGAGGGACTCGAACCCTTGTCTTTGAGCTCCAGTCGCGGTGCTCTTCCCGGCTGCGCGGTCCTGACTTCGGCGGCTCCTCTTGTTGCCCGCAAAAAAGCGCGGTGGCCGCGATGGCGGCCGACGTCGAAGGGGACGTGTATGTGCTGGTGGAGCACCCCTTCGAGTACACCCGCAAAGAGGGGCGCCGTATCGCCATCCAGCCCAACGAGCGTTGCCGAGTGCTGCGCCGCAGCACCGAGCACTGGTGGCACGTGCGGCGCGAGCCTGGGGGTCGCCCCTTCTACCTCCCCGCGCAGTACGTGCGCGAGCTGCCCGCACTGGGTGACCCTGCCCCGGCCCCGCAGCCTTCCGTGCCGCAGCCGCGCCCCGCAGTCCCGGAGCCTCTGGCCTACGACTACCGCTTCATAAGCACCCCGGTGGGTGCCGATGGATCCTCCACCGAGCCCCGGGGACGCGCCAGCTCCCTGTGTGGCCCTGCGCGACAGCGCGCCGGAGGCCAGCGCAGCAGCCTGGCGCCGGGAGGACCCGCCTGCCTGTACTTGTGGCCCGCAGCGCCGGTGCGACCGGCGCAGTCCCTGGACGACTTGGCCCGCGGCGGCACCGCGCCCCCTGCCGGCCTCCTCGGTAGCGCCGGCCACTTTAAGGCCTCCAGCGTGGCGGGATCCTGGGTTTGCCCGCGGCCCCTGGCGCGCAGCGACTAGGAGAACAGTAAGGAGCAGTTTGAAGCTGTGGACTCTCACTCATTCTTCCCCAGAAGCTTAAGGTGGAGATCGAGTTAGATGAGATGGTGGATGTGAAAGTCGAGCATCTGCTTCTCTTTGGGACAGCCTCCAAATTTTCGGTTCCTTTAAAACAAAACAAGACTGAAACTCTTTTTTTTTTTTTAACTTTTTTTTATTGAGAAAAGAGAAAAAAAAATTTCCTCCTCCTCCCAGCCTCTCATTTCCCTCCCCCTCCTCCCACCCTTCTCCCCCTCCCCCCACTCCTCTCCCCCTCCCTCTCCAGTCCAAAGAGCAGTCAGATTTCCCTGCCCTGTGGTAAGTCCTAGGTCCTCCCCCCTCCGTGCATTTCTAGGAAGGTGAACATCCAAACTGGTTAGGCTCCCACAAAGCCAGCACATTACGTAGGTTCAAAACCCCGTGCCATTGTCCTTGGGTTCTCATCAGCCCTCATTGTTGGCCATGCTCAGAGAGTCCAGTTTTATCCCATGCTTTTTCAGTCACAGTCCAGCTGGCCTTGGTGAGCTCCCAATAGATCAGCTCCACTGTCTCAGTGGGTGGGTGCTCCCCTCGTGGTCCCGACTTCTTTGCTCATGTTCTCCCTCCTTCTGCTCCTCATCGGGACCTTGGGAGCTCAGTCCAGTGCTCCAGTGTGGGTCTCTGTCTCTGTCTCCATCCATCACCAGATGAAGGTTCTATGATGATATGCAAGATATTCGTCACTATTGCTCTAGGATAGGGTCATTTCAGGTTCCCCATCTCAGCAGAGGAAGTTCAAATGGCCAAAAGACACTTAAGGTCATGCTCAACCTCCTTAGCAATCAGGGAAATGCAAATCAAAACAACTTTGAGATATCATCTTACACCTGTCAGAATGGCTAAAATAAAAAACTCCAATGATAGCCTTTGCTGGAGAGGCTGTGGAGGAACGGGTACCCTCATCCATTGCTGGTGGGAATGCAATCTTGTGCAACCACTTTGGAAATCGGTGTTTCGGTTTCTCAGGAAATTCGGGATCAACTTACCCCTGGACCCAGCAATACCACTCCTGGGAATATACCCAAGAGATGCCCTATCACATGACAAGAGCATTTGTTCAACTATGTTCATAGCAGTATTATTTGTAATAGCCAGAACCTGGAAACAACCTAGATGCCCTTCAATGGAAGAATGGATGAAGAAAGTATGGAATATATACACGCTAGAGTACTACGCTGCGGTAAAAAACAATGACTTCTCGAATTTTGCATGCAAATGGATGGAAATAGAAAACACTATCCTGAGTGAGGTATCCCAGACCCAAAAAGATGAACATGGGATGTACTCACTCATAATTGGTTTCTAGCCATAAACAAGGGTCACGGAGTCTACACTTGGTGATCCCAAAGAAGCTAAGTAAGAAGGTGAACCAAAGGAAAAGCATATAGTTGTCCTCTTGGCTATGGGAAGTAGACAAAATTGCCGGGGAGAAAATTGAGATCTTGGGGGTGGGGTGGGATGGGGGTAAGGGGAGATGGGGAGAGAGGGGGGAGAGGGGGAGAATGGGGGTGAGCTTGGGAAAGGGGGAGGATTGGGATGAAGGAAGGTTGGTTGGGGGAGCACGGAAGCACGGTTCTTAGTTAAGGGAGCCACCTTAGGGTTGGCAAGAGACTTGAACCTAGAGTGGCTCCCAGATACCCAAGCCGAGGTCCCCAGTTAGTTCCTTGGGCAGCTGAAGACTGAAACTCTTAATGGGCTTTTTTCCGAGTTCAATTGCAGTGAGGTCTCTCTGTTTCGGGATCCGGTTGTGTTGATCTGAGACAGCGAATACAGCGCGTTTTTAAACATTTATAGCCTCAGACTCCTCTTGCTCGGCCCTGTCATCTTAAACTTTAGAACCTTTTGGGGAGAAATGGCCTGCGGGAGGAGGGAGGGAGGGGTGCCCCCAATGGGTTGACATCTTCCACTCGCTGTGGCATTATCCAGAACTCAGTTCCTCAGGCACCAAGTCCCAGGTGCCCTCACCCAGGAGGTGCGACCCCATAGAGCAGCTGCTTGGCCTTGCGGCTTTTCCTTGAGGCTGAGTTCAGGATTTGAGGCTACTGAAACCCGAATTTGACTCTGCTGGGTCACCTGCCAGCTGCTTAGGAGCTCAGTGTCCTCGTATGTAAACAATACCCAAGGAATAAAGTTGCTGTGAACCTTAAACGCAGTGAGGCGTGGAAGCGCTTGGCAGGAGCTGGTGCAGGGAGAGCAGCTAGGGTCCCGCTGACTTGGCCTTGCCTGCAGCTCTGCTCCTCTGCCCCAAGGTTTCCGCGGATCACCCTCTTCCTTGTGGCCACTGCAGAGAACCACACTCGACCGGCTTGAGTATCCGTGACCTATCAATGACTATGTCCTGCTTATCCGCCAGTCTGTGGTGTAGATGGCTAAACGCCCGCGCTTGGTTCTCCGACGCCCTTGAGCAGGCTCCCTTCCTCTAGAGAACTCCCGAGTCCTTCCAGATTATGGGTCCTAGTAATGTTAGGAATATGTCTACTGCCCCCATGAGTTTCCTGGCTATGGGAAATGGTCCCATGTGCAGAATTCTGGCCAAGGGATTGCTCACACTGTGTTAAAAAGCAAGGAGCTGCATCCCCTTCACCCATGAACCGGGACTGTGCAAGCTTGTTTAAGGGTGTCTATCCAATCCAGGCTCTGGGACCGAGGAAAGAAAGAGTCGCCCAAATGTCAGAATCTCCTGAGAAATCTCCCCAGCTACCAGGATCCCTGACCTTTCCCCATCCTTCCCCCAGCTCCCAGCAGGTTCCTGTGAGCAGTTTGGGGACACAGTTGAAGGTGGGCTGGTACTGACACAGAAGGGACCAGGGAGTCTGCCAAGGACCTGACAGAGACGCTGCTGCTGGCTCTAATTAACTCTGTGGCTTCAACAGAGGTCTCAGCATCCCTGGCCCTGTTCACTCCTGTGTGCCGAGTATAACAATGGCACATTCTCTCCTGATACCCTGTCCCCACAGCAAACCGCAGGGATGAGTTTGTTCTCCCTTGGGAAGGAAACCCCACCCCTGCCCTGCCTTGTCCCAGGCAGCATGGGAAAGAATTCCCTGAAAGGTGAGCCTGGCAGTTTTCTAGAGGATATAGATACACACGTGTGTGCATGTGCACACACATACACACACAGAAGACATAGATGCACACACACACACACATAGGACATACACACATGCATGCATGTGCACGCACACACACACACAGAAGACACAGATTATATATATGCGTGCATATGCACATACACACACACACACACACACATATATATGCACACACCCAGAAGACATAGATGCGCACACACACACGTACCCCTACTCATATTCCAACTCAGTCATACTCACTACCCTATCTCATACCTCAGCCATGATGCCCCAAGTCGATTTGCTTACTCTTGCTTGTCCATTAAGTGTGAATTGATTAGATGCCTCTCAAGTCCCCAGTGAGCTTTCAGTCCTAGGGATGATGGGAGCACAGAAACAGCCCTGGGAGGTACACTGTCTGGGATGGGACCCTGATAGCAGATGCCCCTGTCCCACCCTGTTCAGACCTTAGGGAGCTGTACTGAGGCTGCTGTGGCACAAGGGCAGAGGGGAGGTGTGGACAGGCCTTCATGGAGACTGTAGTTCTGTCCCAACCCACGGTTTGTGCTGGCTCAGGCAGGGCTTTGTGGGAATTTGGACTTTATCCTGCAGCTTTTGGAAGGCTCTTAGTAAGGAAGAGAATGGATTTGAGAAGGACTCCTGTCTTCAGGGCTATAGTACATGGTGAAAAGGGGAGGGTCACAGAGTTTGGGGCCAGGGAGAAGCAGTTGGGCAGCTGAGGCCTAACTTCCCACTGACACTGGTGGGCAGACAGTGCCATTGTTTACATAGGCCTTGGAGGAAGGACGGGTTAGAGGGGAAAAAATGGGATGCACCTGAATAGAGTTGACTAAAGGAGGAAAAGAGGAAGTTAGGAGGAAACAAAGGGACCAAAGAGGAAAAGCAGAAGCCTAAACGCCAAGGTGAATGTGCAGAAGTTCAAGTTAGACAAAGGCCGTGGGACGTTATCTGACGTAGCCACCAGAAGACCAGCTTGTCAAGGGATTGCAGAAGACAGTGTGGGTCAGGGGCTGAAGGATGTGAGTGGAGAGGGTACGCGGGCGGGCAGGCAGGCAACCGTTTGGCAGAGAAGCCAGAGAAACGCTGTAGTCACAGTAAGAAGGCGAAACAATCAAGGCAACCCAAAGTCTGAAACAGTAGGTGAGGCCAGAGCAGGGAGGAGGGAGGAGGAGGGACTTTAGATAGGATCCCTGGAAGAAGGGAGTGGCTGAAAACGGGAGCAAAGGTGTGGACCACGAGGTGTTACAGGTGACAGGGCATCAGATGGACCCGCCATCCTCAGGGAGGGCTGCTCGGCAGGCATACCCATAGAAGAAGGGCATCTGTGCCACCTTCAGCGTTTTGTGTCCACAGCTCACGTGAGTACTACACACTACACCTGCTGTATGCTGGTCATGGAGCTGGACACTGTGCACCCAAGACGTAGTAAGACACAGCTCCCAGGGGCTAACAGCCCTCTGTCCTCACAGTCACAGGTCTGCCACACAGCTCAGTGTCTAGCAGCTCAGAAGGTGGCATGGGACACTCTATTGCCCCCAAAACAAACAGGGTTATAGAGGAAGTGCGTGCGGATCAGACCCAGGCCTCCTGACTCGAAACCTCACCCTAGCCGCCAAATTTAGTCTCAGGAAAGTAGCCAGGGGTGAGTAGCCTTGTTCCTCTGGGCCAGAGCGGGGGAGCAGAAGTCAAGCAAATCCATTTTGTTCTGAGCACAGGGCCCAGCCCTGCAATCCTCCAGCCAGCACTGCTGACATCCAGGTTACAATAGGGGAATTAGATAGTAAGGAGGCCACAGCCAGCACTCCTGACAGGGCTAGGGTCACACAGGAAGCCAAGAGACAAAGTGGCCTCTGGGACCAGGTCTATAATCCCAGCTACTCGGGAGGCTGAGCAAGTCGGATCCTGTTTTCAAGGGTCCTTGAGCTACAGAGCAATGCCAAGCCAGTCTGGTGTGCTTGGTGGAACTCTCTCAAATAAAGGGTTAAAAAGAGGAGCTAGGGTGTACAAGGTCATGCCTAGAAGGTTTAAGACACAGGGTTCAATCCCCAATACCGCCCTTCCCCTGTGGCCTCTGGCCTCTCTAGCTAGCAGATTTCAGGGTGTGATCAAAATGCCTGCCCTAGCCTTGGAGGTAGGAAGGCCCAGGGCACCTATGGACTAGGTAGGAAGGCCTATGGCACCTATGCCCCTGTTGCCTGGGCATTGGCCACTGGCAGGACAGGTTACAGACCTTGCTGGGAATTTATGCGAACAGCCCCAGAGGCACTGCTCCTGAGCTTGGATCCAGCCTGAACTGGAAGGAGCCTCCTGGGCCCTCATTTCTCCCACCTTGGCCATCAGGAACTGTGAGTGATTTCCCAGGGGTTCCGGGATCCTGGGGGAGAAAGGGACTGGCAGCTTTCTCTGTAGCCTCACTCCCCGATTCCCCACCTGATCCCTCCCTTCCTGTACACTCCCTGAGACACTTGTCTCAGGGACAGTCCCAGCCAACCATGTGTCTGAAAAGCTTGAGGTTAGTAAAAGCAGGGAGTGGAGGCCAAATTAAGAACACCCAGTGAGATGTCCCTGTCCCATTCAGTCCTGTCCAATCTGCTCACTCCCTCCACCCCTGTCTCCCAACAGCACCCAGGAGCCCTAGCTTGGGAAGCTGCCCCCGGGTGGCTCAGCTGGTCTCTTTATACCTGACCTGGTCTTTTCCTCCCTGCTGATCCATAGGTCCCAGGACCTAGCCCCACCATCTGGCTTAGGGAAGAGCAGAGAGACCAGGGCTTCCCCTCTCTCCACCCCCTCCCAGCCTTACTTACCTTACCTACCTGGCTACTCAGAATGCTCCTACTCACTGTCTTCGCCCCTGCAAGATGGGTGGCTGGCTATCTCATGTCCTCTAGATGGTAGGGTGCTGAATTCCTCCTCACTCTTGTTTCCTGGTTCTCTTGGTCCCTGGTTCCCTTTAGCCCCTAGCCTTCCAGTTGGATCCCAAGACCAGCACACTCCTGCCGCTCCCATCTGAACCCTGGACTTTTTCTGCCTTCCCTCTGTTAAGGAGTAGGAGGGGACAGTCCTCAATGCTGAATGTCAGTTGGATGGGTGATCAGTGCCAGGTCTTGAGGTACAGGAAGGTCCATGATCATAGTAACTGGTAGTCAGGAATGTGTTCTGGGCTCCATGCCAGAAAAGGGTCTGGGCTGGTGAGGAAAGGGACAGTGGCTATTGGCTGATGTCTGGGGGAGCTGGAACAGAGCCTGTGGCTCTGGGGCATAAGAATGCCTGGTTAAACTGAGGAAGCTCTGTTTCTAAGTTGAGGAAGGACTTTAGTGTTGAGGGGATTCCCAGATTGCTGCCTTTCCACTCAGCTCATCTGCCGGCTCTTGGGGGTCCTTATCCTCCATCTTTGGTCCTGTCTGGAGGTCTCCTGTGAGACTTTCAAGAAAGCATAGGTGCCAACTGAACTGCTTCCGGACCCCAGCCTCCCTTTTCCTTGTCCCTCAGCAGGAACATTCCCCAGCCTGTTTGAATGTACGAATTAATATACCCTCCCCTGTAAAATGATTTGACCTTCTTTTAAATGTTCAGGTAACGGGGAAATTGCACTTTATTTCTGCCAACTTCGGGGTCCTCTTCCAGCATCTGCTTCCCCGGGCTTCCCTGTCCGGAGTTTGGCACAAGGCAGTCCAGTCGGCTGATGGGGGAAGGCAGCTCCTGTGGCTCTCACTCTTTCAGTCAGAAATGGCACAACAGACCCACAATGAAAGGAAAGCCCCGGCTACAGGTAGCTTATTGTCCAGGAGGCAAGATAGGCCAACAAAAGCACAGTACCATTAGGAGATGTGTGGCTAACATGTCCCCAAGGTGCCACAGAAGGCACTTTGGAAGTTTCTTCTCTCCAGTGATGGGATTGGCAGGAAACATCTCAGAATGCTTCCTGAAGGCAGAAAGTGATGTCACAGATAGTCCCAATGAATTCTGTAATTTCTTCCAATGAAACCTTCCCCATCATTGTCAGTAATAAATTCCATTTATTTTACTAGTTCCCTAGTTAATTTTGGCTATTTGACATCTTGTTAGGAGAGTATTCATCTTGTTAGGAGAGGTGTAAAATTTCCACCTCTGAAATTCCGTATGAACTGGGGGAGATGGCACACATCTGCTGAGCCAGCGTTTGGGAAGCCAAAGCAGGAGAATCATGAGGTCAAAGCTGGCCAGGACAATGTACCAAGAACTCATCTCGAAAACGAAAAGAAACCTAGGCCAACTGCCTGCCTTGTAGCAGGAGCATTCATTCTGCTCATGTTTCGTTTAACAGCCGATTCCCTCTGCGGGATTTTGTTGTTCTGGATTTTATTGCCGTGTTTTGCACTCCTTGGTTAGCCTTGTGTCTCCCCCCTCTGGGGGTGGGGGTGGAGTTGGCTTCCCTTTTCTTCTGTCATATTTTCCATTTCATCAATGGCTTCTTCCTCCATCCTTGCATCCCTAACCAAATGAGAGTTCTCCATCCAGTCTCGACGCTTATTGAACCTGCTGGGCAGCAGACTCGTCCCCGTCAGCGTAGGACTCTCTTTATTGTATGGCTTTCGCTTCCTTGGTTTTCTTTTACTTGAGAGTTTGCTCTCCTGAGTGGGTCCACTGCTTTATCTTTTCCCCTATCCTTTTGTACTTGTGCTGTGACATTGGAGAGAATTCCTTCTGCTTGAACTTGAGCCCACAAATCTGAACCTGATGGTGATATCTTTTTGGTGAGTACAATGATATATTTTAAAGTCCTTTTTAAAGCTCCTTACTTGGTCAAACTCTCCTTAAGAGTTCTCATTTGTTCTTTAGGTTGTAATTGCATTGATCAGCCCTTCCTTTTGCTAATAGTCTTGAATGTTTTAGTGGAAATATGTATGCAGAGGTTTTTTTTAAAAAATATTTTTCCCCCAAAACACGGTTTCTCTGTATTACCCAGCTGTCCTGGAACCTACAATGTAGATCAGGCTGGCCTCAAACCTGAGACCTCCCCCTGCCTCTGCTCTGTAGCGCTAGGACTGAAGGTGTGTGCCACCGCTGCCAACTTTAAAATAGTATTTATTTTATTTTATGTGCACATTTGTCTGTGTAAGGGCATTGGATCTCCCGGAACTGGAGTTACAGACAATGATGAGTCACCTGTGGGTGCTGGGTTGAACCCAGGTCCTCGGAAAGCAGCCAGCGCTCCTAACAGCTGAGCCATCTCTCAGACCCTATAATTTTATTTTTTAATTGACATAGCAGTCATACACATTTGTAGCACACACAGTGAGATTTCCATAAGTGTATAAAAAGTATGATTAGTGTAATCATATTGATCATCACAGACTTCATTATTTCTGTGTGATGGGAATGTTCAAGCCCCTCTATTTGCTATTTTTAACTGTAGAACTACCTGGTGTCAAGCACGGGTGCTCCTCAGGACTCTGGAGTGCAGAAAGCTACTCCTCCATCTAACTGAGCCCTTAGACGCCCTGGCCGTTCCTTCCCTGTCACCCCTCACACACACCCTTCCCAAGCTCTGGTAACCACTATTCTGTGTTCTATTTCTTCAAAGCCAACTTTCCAGTCCCCACCGTGAAGTGGGAACACACAAGTTATTGTTCATGCCTGGTTTATTTCACTTAACACAGTGTCCTCTAGTTACATCCATGCCCTTACAGAGAACTTCACTCTACTGTGGCTGCACAGAATTCCACTGTGTTTGGTATTCCACTGTGTTGTGTCTTCTTTACTCATCCCTTGATGGACAGCTGGGTGGATTCTGTATGTTGGCTCTTGGGAGCAGAACCACAACGATCGTGGTAGTGCAGATGTCTTCTTAACATGCTGACTTCGGTTTCTTTGACTGTCTGCCCATGGTGAGGTGGCTGCGGCATATGCCTTTCTATTTCTAGCTTTTGAGGGAACACTCACGTTGATATGCATACTATTTACATCCCACCCATGCTGCAGGGGAATTCTGCTTTCCCCGTACATCACTAGCATTTGCTACTTTTTCCCCCCTAGATTTTAAAATGTATGTGTATGCATGTTTGCCTGTGTGTTTATTGCACCATATGCAGCAGAGGCCAGCAGAGGCCAGCAGAGGGGGTCAGACCCCCGAAACTGGAGTTACAGGCAGGTGTGAGCGGCTCAGTGTGGGTGCTGGGAACAGAACCTGGATCCTCAGCGAGAACAACACAACTCATCCCTGCTGAGCCATCTCTCCAGCCTACACCTGTTACCTTTAGTTTTATAAATTTTCTTTTCAACTTTAATTTTTTTTTCAGTGCTGGAGAAAATCCTGTCTTACATATTTTTTTTTTAAACTAGACACAGTATCACGTGCTTATGTCTGCTACACTCTGGAAAAAGAGGCATGAGGATCATTTGTACCCAGGAATTTGAGACTACTCCGAACAACCTAGTAAGACTTGGGCAAGAGTGGTGCACACCTTTAATCCCAGCAGTCCGGAGGCAGAGGCAGGTGGATATCTGTGAGTTTGAGGCTAGCCAGGTTTACATAGCCAAAGCTACATAGTAAGACCCTGTTCCCCCGCCCCTCAAAAAAGACCCTGTCTCGACTTCTCAATTTAAAAAGAAAAAAGATGTCTTTAATCACATTTATGTAAGTCCAGCAAGTTGGTCCTCACAGTTTTGATACTTTGGGAGAGCAAAGCAGGAAGATTGGAAATTGGAGTCAAAAAAATTGGATAAAATGGTCAGTTTATCAAGACTCTGTCTCAAAATAAAAAATTTAAAAAATAATCTAGAATGTAGCTGAGCAGGAGGGCCCTTGCTTAGCCTCCAAGAATCCTTGGGTTCAATCCCAGGTGCCACAAAAAAGTAAAACATTTTCAATACAAAAATTATCAAATGTATTTTCATTTATTTTGTGGCTGTTAAACCTCAGTGCTTTATCATAGACTTAGTTAAACTGTTACAAAGGTCCTGAGACACACAGTCATGTGTCACTCACCCATGAGGACACATCCTGAGGAATGCATTGTTAGGTGATTTCATTGTCTTGTGCGTTTCATGGGGTGTATTTGACCAAACCTAGATGGCAAACAGGTTGGTCACCCGGCATGACTTTCTGTTGTGATCAAGAGACATAGTAACCAAACATATGAGGCTGCTGGCCATTTCACAGGGAAGTGTCTGACCTAAGTGTGGGGGGTGGGGGGGCACTGCACTAATGATTGCTGAGGCTTAGGTCGCAGGTGCATGCATTTGTCAGGCCCTGTGGTCTGTATGCCCTACCTAGTTGCTTGTGCTATAGGTTTGTGTATACAGCTGCCAAGGTCACAGATGTGTCTACCCTACCAGCACCAAGAGCTGTGACTAATGCCTGGTGCTGTCACTTATGGTGCCAATGTGACTCAGGGAATAAAAATGCTTCAGCTAAAAGAAAGAAAGAAAGAAAGAAAGAAAGAAAGAAAGAAAAGAAGGAGGGAAGGAGGGAAGGAGGGAAGGAGGGAAGGAAGGAAGGATGGAGGAAGGTCATTGGTTAAAAAATAAAGAAACTGCCTTGGCCCATTTTATTGGTTAGAACATAGGTGGGTGGAGTAAACAGAACAGAATGCTGGGAGGAAGAGGAAGTGAGCTCAGAGACGCCATGCTCCCCTCTCCCGGACAGAGGCGATAGCTCTCTCTGAGGCAGATGCATGAAGCTCAGACCCAGGATGGACGTAGGCTAGAATCTTTCCCGGTAAGACTGATGCTACACAGATTATTAGAGATGGGTTGATCAGGATATGAGAATTAGCCTGAAAGGGCTAGAGTTAATGGGCCAAGCAGTGTTTAAAAGAATACAGTGTCCGTGTGATTATTTTGAGGCATAAGCTAGCAGGCGGCTGGGGTGCTGCAACTGTAGCAGTGGCCTCCAAAAATTATCTTACCATTAGAGTCTCAGCCTTAGCTCCTCCTGCACCTGGAGGAATGGCCATCTGAGCCTTGGGCTCAAAGGCACCTGGAGGAACGATAATCAAGACTCTACTCTGCCTACACATGAAAGAGCTATCAAGGTAATCACAGCCCCCAACTACACCAACTGGAGAAAAGGGAGCCCCCTGTTCCGATTGGAGGAAGAGGTGGGTAGACAACAGGGTAAGAATACCCTCAACAACATGAAGAGCAAGACAGCACCACCAGAAACTAGTGGTTCTACAACAGCAAGACCTGAACATCCCAATGCAGATGAAGCAGAAGAAAACAACCTTACAAATAACTTTATGAAGATGATTGAAGCCCTTAAAGAAGAAATGAAAAATTTCCTTAAAGAAAAGGAGAAAAAGACAACTAAAAATTGGAAGAAATAACGAATCCCTTAAAGAAAAAGCAATCAAACAGGTGAAAGAAATGGTTCAAGAATTAAAAGCTAGCCAGGCTGTAGTGGCGCACGCCTTTAATCCCAGCACACGGGAGGCAGAGGCAGGCAGATCTCTGTGAGTTTGAGACCAGCCTGGTCTACAAGAGCTAGTTCTAGGACAGGTTCCAAAACCACAGAGAAAAAAAAGACTTAAAAGCTGAAATAGAGGCAATGTAAAAAAAAAAAAAACACAAACCAAGGGAAAACTATAAATGGAAAATCTGGGTAAACGATCAGGAACTACAGATGCAAGCATAAACAACAATACAAGAGATGGAAGAGAGAATCTCAGGTGTTGAAGATGTGATAGAGGAAATGGCTTCACCAGTAAAGGAAATGTTAAAGGCAAGAAATTCTTAAGACAAAATATTCAGGAAATCTGGGACACCATGAAAAGACCAAACCTAAGAATAATAGGAACTGAAGAAGAAGTCCAGCTCATAGGCACAGAAAATATATTTAACCAAGGCATAGAAGAAAACTTTTCCAACCTAAAGAAGGACATACCTAAAAATAAAAGAAGCTTATAGAGCAACATACAGACCAGATCAAAAGGAAAGTCTCCTCACCACATAATAATCAAAACACCAGAGTTTTCAGGTGTGCTGCTAAGTCACTAGTGTGAGCTTTCTCCACTTTCCTTATGTGGGCACTTAGTGCTATGAACTTTCCTCTTAGCACTGATTTAACCGTGTCCCATAGGCTTGGGTACATTGTGCCTTCATTTTGGTTAAATTCTAGGAAGTCTTTAATTTCTTTATTTCTTCCTTGACAGGGGGGTGGTTCAATAGAACATTGTTTAATTTCTATGTGTCTGTGGGCCCCCAAATACAAGGGCACCCTCATTTGTAAAAGAAACATTACTAAAGGTTAAATCACACATCAAGCCCCCCACACAGTAATAATGGGAGACTTCAATACTCCACTCTTACCACTGGGCAGGTCTGCCATACAGAAACTTAACAGAGAAAAAAGGATCTAACAGATGTTATGACTCAAATGGGCTCAACAGCCATCTATAGAACATTCCACCCAAGGGCAAAAGAATATATACCCTCTTCTAAGCACCTCATAGTTATTGCTCCAAAATTGGCCACATACTCAGCAATAAAGCAAATCTCAATAGTTAACAAAAAAAAAACTGGAATAATCCTCTGTGTCTTATTGGATCTCCATGACTTAAAGTTAGAATTCAACAACAACACTAATTGCAGAAAGCCCACAGACTCATGGAAACGGAACTATGCTCAACTGAATCACCACTATGTCAAGAAAGAAATAAAGAAAGAAATTAAAGATTTCCTAAAATTCAGTGAACATGACTGCACAACATACCCAAACTTATGGAACACATTGAAAGCAGTGCTAAGAGGAAAGTTCATAGCAGTAAAGCCTACATAAAGAAGCCGGAAAATTCCACACTAGCGAATTAACAGAGCACCAGAAATCCCTAGAACAAAAAGAAGCAAACTCACTCAGAAGGACTAGAGGACAGGAAATAAACCAAGAGCCCAAATCAACAAAATAGAAACAAAGAAAACAATACAAGGAATCAAGGAGACAGAGTTGGTTCTTTGAGAAAATCAACAAAATAGACAAACCTTTATCCAAACTAACCAAAAGGCAGAGAGAGAATGTCCAAATTAACAAAGTCAGAAATGAAAAGATGGATATAAATCAGACTCGGAGGCCGGGCGGTGGTGGCGCACGCCTTTAATCCCAGCACTCAGGAGGCAGATGCTGGCGGATCTCTGTAAGTTCGAGACCAGCCTGGTCTACAGAGCTAGTTCCAGGACAGGCTCCAAAGGCACAGAGAAACCCTGTCTCAAAAACCAAAAAAAAAAAAAAAAAAAAAAAAAAAAAAAAAAAAAAAAAAACTCAATGAAAAGATTAAAGTTTCTTAAAAAAAAAAAAACAGACTTGGAGGAAAGCCAGTGAATCGTTAGGTCTATTTCAAAAACCTGCACTCCACAAAACTGGAAAACTTTAAAAAAATGTTCAGTTTTCTAGATAAGTATCACATACCAAAATTAAATCAAGATCAGATAAGCAAATTAAATAGACCTATAACTGCGAAGGAAGAAACGGCCATCAAAAGTCTCCCAACCAAAAAAGTCAGCAAAGAATACTACCAGATTTTCAATAAACTAATACCAATACTCCTCAAATTGTTCCACACAACAGAAACAGAAGGAACATTGTCAAACTCTTTTATGAGACTACAGTTACCCTGATACCCAAACAATACAAAGACACAACTAAGAGAATTACAGACCAGTCCCCCTCATGAACATTGATGTAAAAAACTCAATAAAGTACTGGCAAACCGAATCCAAGAACATATAAAAAAATCATTAACTACGACCTTTAGGCTTCATCCTAGAGATGCAGGGATGGTTCAACATACAGAAATCGGTAATGTAATGTACCTCATAAACAAACTGAAATAAGAAAACCACATGATCATCTCATTAGATACTGAAAAATAAACTTTAATAAAATCCAACATTCCTTCATGATGAAGGCCTTGGAAAGAACAGGGATACAGGGAACATACCTAAACATAATAAAGGCAATATACAGCAAGTCAATAGCCAACATCAAACTAAATGGAGAGAAACTCAAAGCGATCCTACTGAAATCAGGAATAAGGCAAGGCTGTCCATTCTCTCCATAGCTATTCAATATAGTATTCAAAGTTCTAGCTAGAGCAGTAAGACAACAAAAGGAGATCGAGGGGATACAAATTGGAAAAGAAGAAGTCAAATTTTCACTATTTGCTGATCATATGATAGTATACATAAGTGGCCCCAAAATTGTACCTAGGAACTCCTACAATGAATAAACACCTTTAGTAATGTAGGTTAACTCAAAAAAAAATCAGTAGATCTTCTATATACAGATGATAAACGGGCTCAAAAAGAAATCAGAGAAACATTATCCTTAACAATCGCCATAAATAACATAAAATACCTTGGGGTAACTCTAGCCATACAAGTGAAAAACCTATGTAACAAGAACTTTAAATCTTTGAAGACAGAAATCAAAGAAGACATCAGAAAATGGAAAGATCTCCCATGCTCTTGCATAGGTAGAATTAACATAGTAAAAATGGCAATCTTACCAAAATTATTCAATGCAATACTCATCAAAATCCCAGAAAAATTTTTCTCAGACTTTGAAAGAACAACATCCAACTTTATATGGAAAAACAAAAAAAAAAAAAAAACCAGAATAGGCAAAACAATCCTGTACAATAAAGGAATTTCTGGAGGCATCACCATCCCTGACTTCACACTCTACTATAGCGATACAGTACTGAAAACAGACTGGTATTGGTATAAAAACAGACAGGTTGACCAATGAAATCGAATTGAAGACCCGGATATCAATCCACACTCCTATCAACACCTAATTTTTGACAAAGAAGCTAAAATTATAAAATGGAAAAAAAAGAAAGCATCTTCAACAAATGGTGCTGGCATAACTGGATATTGACATGTAAAGAATGCAAATTGATCTATATCTATCACCATGCAGAAACTCAAGTCCAAATGGATCAACATAAATCCATCCACACTGAACTTCATAGAAGAGAAAGTTGGAAGTAGCCTTGAACACATTAGCACAGCACATCACTTCCTAAATAGAACACCAGTAGCACAAACACTGATAGAAAAAATTAATATATGGGACCTACTGAAACTGAGAAGTTTTTGTAAATCAAATGACATGGTCAATAAGACAAAATGGCTTATTTTGTCTACAGAATGGAAAAAGATCTTCACCAACCCCACACTGAACAGATCTCCAAAATATACAATAAACTCAAGAAACCAGACATCAAAAGAACAAATAATCCAATAAAAAATGGGGTACAGACCTAAAACAGAGAACTCTCAACGGGGAATCTAAAGTGGCTGAAAGACACTTAGGAAATGCTCAATATCCTTTGCCCTCAGAGAAATGCAAATCAAAACAACTCTGAGATTCCATCTTACACCTGCCAGAATGGCCAAGATAAAAAACACTGATGACAGATTACAGTGGAGAGGATGCGGAGTAAGGGTAACACTCCTTCATTGCTGGTGGGAGTGCAAACTTGAATAGCTGCTTTGAAAATCAGTATGGCGATTTCTCAGAAATTTGGAGTCAATCTACATCAAGATCCAGCAATACCATTCTTGGACATATACCCAAAGATGCTCAATCATACCACAAGGACATTTGCTCAACTATGTTTGTAGCAGCATTATTCATGATAGCCAGAACCTTGAAACAACTTAGGTGTCCCTCAACTGAAGAATGGATAAACAAATGTGGTACATTTGCACAATGGAGTATTACACAGTGGTAAAATACAATGATAACTTGAAATTTACAGGCAAATGGATGGAACTATAAAAAAAAACATACTGAGTGAGGTAACCTAGACCCAAAAATATAATATGTTCCCACTCATAAGTGGCTTTTAGACATAAAGCAAAGAATAACCAGCCTACAGTCCATAACCCTAGAGAACCTAGACAACAAAGAAGACATACATGGACCCCCTAGGAAGGAGAAAAAGACAAGATCTCCTGAGTTAATTGGGAGTGTGGGAGCAGGAGCAAAGGTGGAAGGGGAGAGGATAGGAAGGAAGGGGAGTGGGGGAAATGTATAGTTCAATTAAAAACAATAAATAATAAAAAGAATATTATGACCAGTCTCAGCATTTTGTTTTTTTAAAATATCTGTTAACATCAATATTTTGTGGAAGTCATACATGCAGGAGAGTGGACTATAATACACTTCCTTTTATAAAATTAAAAACACATTGTTAGGGCTGGAGAGATGGCTCAGTGGTTAAGAGTACTGGGTGCTCTTCTAGAGGATGTAAGCTCAATTCCTAGCACCCACATGGCAGCTCACAACTGCCTGTATTAACGCTAGTTCCAGGTGATCCAACACCATCTTTTAGCCTCCATGGGCAGCAGGTATATGCAGTGCATGGTCATACATGCAGGCAAAGCACCTACAGACATTAAATTAAAATTACTGTCCTTTTGTTATTTTGTTGAAGACAGGAGAAAATGTTGTCATAGACCAGCATGGACTGAAGGGTATCATTTAGAACTTACATGTTTTCCAGAGCCCATTCATCCTAGAATTGTTGCGCCTTAGGCCTCACCTTCTCCCGGAGCATTTCTCTAACAAGTAGTCCAAAACACCAACATCTCCAGTATTTATTTGGGTTCATTCTGATCCCTTTCCAAATTTACTTCTCACTTAACTCGCAGCTTCTTACACTCTCCAAATTACACACACACACACACACACACACAACCAGAAACTCCAGGACAAGCGGGGACATGTCTCAAGAGTTCACGCTAGACCTAGAGGTTGAGTTCTGCTTAGTTTTGCGTATTTAAGACTCCTTAAAGTTAGCTCGAAGGATTCCATCTTTAGAAGTCATTTCCCACCAGTTCCACAGTGCTAACTACCTACTTTTTGTCTTTTCCGGAAGTGAAGATGAAGCCAGCTGAATCTTCTACGTCTGCCCTTAAAAATACGCTTGGGTAGGAGCCCTAGCCCGGAGGGAGTGGTGCGGTAGGAACTCAGACTGACACCAGTTGAGGTCATCTGCCAAGAAGGGTAAGGACGGTGCTGGCCAGCCGCGGGCCACGCCCCTTGCACGTGTGCACGTGCAGGCGTTGCTTGCGCAGGCGCAATGAGGGTCCTGTGTAGGGGTTGCACCTAGAGCGCGAAAGCGTCCAGTGGAGACTTGAGCTCTGGGCCCTCTGGCCGAGGCTCTGCCTGTGAGGGGCTGCGCTGAGAGGGAGGATGGACGAGGCCACCTCCCGCGCCCGGGGGAGTGCGGGTCCCTCCAGCTCGGAGCTTTGGAGCTTCGGAGCTTTGGCTGCAGGTACTAGCGTTGGGCACAGGTCTACAGAGGGTGGTGAGCCAGTGTGGCCCTTAGCCGCCCGCTCTCCTCACGCCCTTGTGGCCTTGGAGGGAGCCTCGGTCTGGCGCAGGGAGAAGTGCTCCCCTTGGAGAAGGGAGGGGACTCATGGGAACTGAGGCAGGAGATTGGCGCTCAGGCCCTGAGCCTCCCACAGCATTCTCCCAGCTTGGCCTTCTGTGTACAACCCGGGTCTTCCCCAAGGCTGCTGGGGACCCTGGTTTCCACACCATCGTCAAGTTTTACTGGGCGAGGGACGCACAGAGAGCACCAAAGGCATGACCGGAAGCCTCCTCTTCAGGCGTGGCTTGTGAAGGTTGGTACAGATGCGGGAGCTGGGGTGTAGTTTGAGGACAACCGTGAGTTAGATGACTTTTTTTTTTAACTTAATTTATTTTTTTTTTTAATTTCTTATGTTTGTAGCAGTGACTGGTGTGAAGAGGTCAAACCCAGGTGTGCTCATGTAGTCTATTCCTCATTATTTTCTTTTGCTTTTAAATTTAAGAAATCACAGGAGATGGATTAGCTTTTGCTGCTTTTACTATGGGTGAGTTTGACAGACAGGCAGTTGTAACCCTTGGCATCCCAGAAAATAGGCTCTTTTCATGCGCTGTAGAAAGCCCCTTCCACAAATGTGGTACATTTACACAAAGGAGTACTACACAGTAGAAAAAAATATCAACATATTGAATTTTGCAGGAAAATGGATGGAGCTAGAAAACATTATTTTGAGTGAGGTAACCCAGACACAGAAAAACAGTTATCACATGTACTCACTTATAGGTGGTTTTTAAACATAAAGCAAAGAAAATCAGCCTACAAACCACAATCCCAGAAACTTAGACAACAATGAGGACACTAAGAGAGACTTACATAGATCTAATCTACATGAGAAGTAGAAAGTAGAAAAAGACAAGATCTCCTGAGTAAAATGGGAGCATGGGGACCTTGGGGAAAGGTTAAAGAGGGGAGGGGAGAACCAGGGAGGGGAGCAGAGAAAAATGTAGAGCTCAATAAAAATCAATTTAAAAAAAGAAAATATGTCTTAAAAAAAGAAAGAAAGAAAGGAAAGAGACCCCCTTTCACATCAGCATGCCAACCGATTTAATTTCCCAGAGCCTGCCTGAGGCCCACATCTCACTATGTCTGTCAGTTCATACACCTGTCCTTTCTGAGGACCATTTCGATGAGTGACTGGCCACTTGCTCTGTCCTTGCTGCCTATTTTTGTCCATGGAGCTTTCCTCATCAACTTTTATTGAATCTGAGAACTTTACCCAGTAGTGATCTCATATCTGCTTCTGTACATTGTTCAACACCTTTTTCATCTGCAGCCATCCACTCCTAATCACTGAAGAGATCATTCGTCAGGAATTGTTTAATTATTTCCTTGTGGTCCTGTTTCTAACCTGTTGCCAGCCAGGTCCAGGCATTTATATAGTATAGAAGTCACTGGAGAAATTACAAAGCAGTATTGGGTTTTCCCTGCCTTTTGAAAACTGGGATGACTTCATGTATCTTAGGTTTTAAGACTTTTACAAGTTAAGCCCATCATTGAATAATTGAAGTCATACTTATGGCAGAGCCTTGGGTTACTATTACTTGGCTTCCCGCCTTAAACTGCCTTGTTACCAGTTTAAGTACTCTTTTAGCTTTGGTGAATACAAGTAGTTCCTGCCTTGTTCCCCCTGATAACACACCTTTTATAAATGTAGAAAAATGCATAAGGTTTTGTTTTTTTTTAATATTTATTTATTTATTTATTTATTATGTGTACAGCATTCCTTTCATGTGTGCCCACAAGCCAGAAGGGGGCACAAAGTCTCATTATAGATGGCTGTGAGCCACCATGTGGTTGCTGGGAATAGAACTCAGGACCTCTGGAAGAGCAGTCAGTGCTCTTAACCACTGAGCCATCTCTCCAGCCCCAAGTGCATAAGGTTTTAAACTAAAATCTAGGAAGGGTGTAAAGCACCTTAAGAGAATTTTTTATTTCATTTTCTCCTCATGAAGGAAGGTGATGGTCGGCAACAACTCTGGTAAGCTTATCTGAAAAGCCCAGTGGGACGCACCACATATCCAGTCTCCCTCACAGTCCTGGGCATCGCAGCTTCCCAACAGGCATTTTTAGACTTTCAGCTAAAGAGAGCAATTTCATTTTCAATCATCTATTCACTCATTCCACTGACATACTATCAATCCTCTATTAAATGGTGTGGACTGTGCTTGATTCTGGGATAAAAAAAGTCCCTAAATATTGGCCTATCAGGTGCTTATTAAGCTTAAGGCCTTGTGACAGAGAACTAAGATGCATAAATAAACCTGCAAGTTACTAATAATGCCTTGACTTATTTTGAATTGTTCAAATTTTAGAAATATTTATGTGATAGTTTAGATGTAATTGGCCCCCATAATCTTATAAGGAATGGCACTATTCGGAGGTGTGACTTTGTTGGAGTGGATTTGGCCTTGTTGGAGGAGTGTGTCATTGTTGGGGCAGACTTTGAGATTTCCTATACTCAGGGTACCACCCAGTGTCTCAGTCGACTTCCCATTGCCTGCAAGCCAAGTTATAGTCACCATCACATCTATCTGCACGCCACCATGCTCCCCATCATGATGATAATGGACTGAACCTCTGAAAGTATAAGAGAGCCACCCTAGCCACCCTAATTAAATGTTTTCTTTTATAAAAATTGGCGCGGTCATGGTGTCTGTTCACAACAACAGAAACTTAATTAAGACAATACAACACTTTTCAAAATTGAAGTAGACATCTTGGAAGAACTAGTGGTGTCTACTGTACTGTAAGGCTGGGAATTGGTTTAATTGATAGAGTGCTTCTAGCATCAAGCACTGGGTTTTATCTCTAGCACCACAGTAAACAAAATCAAAGGTGGCTATAATGGTACACATCTCTAATCCCAACACTCAAGAGCTGGAGATGGTGTAGGAGGGTCTTCTGTCTATATGTTACTTTCATTAGTTAAATAAAGAGACTGCCTTGGCCTTTTGATAGGGACAAAAATTAGGTGGCAGAGTAGAGAGAATAGAATTCTGGGAGGAAGAAAGCAGAGGCAGAGAGAGCAGCCTGCCATGAAGTTGCCAGGTCAGACATGCTGAATCTTTCCCAGTAAGCCACAAGCTCCTGGTGACGTACAGATTATTAGAAATGGCTTGAATCAAGATGTGAGAGTTAGACAATAAGAAGCCAGAACTAATGGGCTAGGCAACAATTTAATTAATACAGATCTCTGTGTGGTTATTTCGGGGGTTAAGCTATCCAGGTTGCAGGTCGCCACTCCTTTTACAACATGGAGATAGGAGGATCAGAAGTTCAACATTGTTCTAGGGCTAAGA
This sequence comes from Microtus oregoni, assembly GCF_018167655.1. Taxonomy (NCBI): domain Eukaryota; kingdom Metazoa; phylum Chordata; class Mammalia; order Rodentia; family Cricetidae; genus Microtus; species Microtus oregoni. The sequence goes on from NW_024544600.1 coordinate 4,543,235, forward strand.
AGAGAATCCAGCTATATGAGATCTTGTCTCAAACAAAGAAAAGGAAAAATCCACAGTGACTTATAAAACATTCAGAGGTAGCTTTGGGAAGAATTTGTATTATTACAGAAGTGTATTAATGCAGATGAGCCTCTCATAGTTTTAGCTGCTTGTAAAATTCAGAGATAAGTGTATTCTTCCTTTTACTGGATTAGTAATTTGGAGAGGGATGGGTGGCAGTTTCATTTCATCTGCATTTGGATGGTATTCTGAAGTAGGAGCTACTTTCTGCAAAGACTGAACTGTTCCTTTGCTCACTCCCAATCCTGTGCTTTCTCTGAAGGACTTCCTTTATCATCACTGTCATCAACAGAGGGCAGTAGGTCCTGCATCCAACAAATGATGCAGGAAAGCACTGTGACTTCAAAAAAACAACCTTTATTTAGGGTTCTCTATAAATACAGTTAAAATGTTGTTCACATCTACTCTGTAAAATGAGCATTGCATTTCAAGTATATCCAAAATGAAATCTCTGGCAGGTTATGAAACTGTAAGTCTCTTATGACTAGGTTTGTCTTGGCACTAGACATAAGGCAGTTTAACATCAGCTCACAATGCCAAGAACTAGAAATTTACTACTTTAGTTTCTGTTGATGGTCAAACAAGGTTGTGAAGGAGAACTTTGCAGACTTTGATCAACCATACTCTGAATATTGTAATCCTAGACTTTAGATAGAAGGATTGAACTAGATTGTGTGGAGGACACGTGAGAGGCCAGCTGCTGTGGAGAGTTAGCAGGTACATATGATTGGCCCACCACCTACAATTCATCGCCTTAATCACTTTGATAGTGATTTTCTCCATTGTTTGTGTAGTATGTAATAAAAATGCCAATATCTAGTAGTCCCTTTATAAGTCTTAATTGATTTTGAAGCTATAGGATACCTTACCATTAGCTAGGATTGTTGGAGTTTATTTTTTTTATCTCTTTTCATTAAAAGTCTAGGTGTTCTGTGGATGTGGCTCAATGGTAAAGAGCTTGCCTAACATGTGTGAGGCCCTGGTTAAGGCATAAATCACAAACAATCCCACACCAGTTTGGAATTAGGATTAATAGAAAGGTTATTTATTTAAAGGGGAAAAACTTACAGCTCACTGTCCCAGACAACAACCCTCTGCGCAATCCGGAAGGGAGCCTAGTTGCCTGAAGCGGAGCTGGAAGCAAGAGAGAGAGAGAGAGAGAGAGAGAGAGAGAGAGAGAGAGAGAGAGGAGGGAAGTGGCCACTTGTTTAAAAAGAGAGAGACCACACCCCAATGGGCTGGTATCTCAGCAGCTATTGGCTGAAGGAGTGGAAGGAGCTCCCGCAACATCTCCCCCTTTTGTTTAAGTAAAAGAGTTCTAAACCTACTACGAAATTATATACAATAAGTACAAATATCCTATTCTAACTAGCTTAAGTCTTGTATAATAAATAACTTGGCCAAGTCATGAGAGAAAAGTAACTACATTTATATAGTCTTCAACCCTATTGAAGATCTGAGAAGGGAAATAATGTTACCTGAGTAATTGAGAAGTTCAATCAAACAACTTCCAAAACATGCAACAGATCACAGAGACAACTAGCTACCTGGGCAATCACCCAAGGTCATGTTTGCAGCGTTGAAGCAACCAACTTTGGCTAAGGCCCAACATAACTGACATACCATTTTCAAAGGTAAGAAACTTTTCAAAACTATCTTACCCTATCTTGGCAGGATATGACAGTCCTGTTTTATCCATTCATGGATACTCTGTATCTCTGTCAGTGGTTGAGGTATGGGCATTTATTTGCCCAAAGGCCAGTTCTGCCAAAAAGAAAGGCTCCAGGTGGAGTGTCTTTGGTGTTCAACATTCTTTCAGGAATAGATCGGTGTTGCCAGGAGCAATTGTGTCTCACTACCACGAAACTGAGTTAGATTAAAGGCCATTTTCTACAGCTCTTTGAAGAGGTTGAAGATTATCTATCTATACTGAATATAATCTCCATGTATCTAAAGAACCTGATTAGTCTAATTATAAATGACAAACTCAGATGACTCTTGATCTATATAATTCTCAATACCTATCTAACTTAAAGACTAAGACAATAAACAACTGTGCAATAAATGAGGACAATATGACTCCTGCATACCCTGCCTTTTCACCCGGTTTTCACTGAAATCCTCATGTTAAGTCTGTTACATATGTTTTATGCAGTGGCATGCCTTTGATAGGGCCCATCAAAGGCATCCACGTTGCCCAATTCCTGTTCACTCTTTCTGTGTATAATAATTGTTCATTACATCTTATTTCAGACTACAAAATCATAAGTCTCATATTTTAAACTGGTATGTACTTTTAAGTCTCTTACAAAAATGCCTTATATTTAATATTAAGCTGTTATTTACCATTGTCAGTTCTGCCACTAATCTTATATTACAAGCAGTTTTTTTCTTTCTGTCTGTCTTTTTATGAGTGTGGATGTAGCCTGTTAAGAGCCAGTGCAGTCAAGCTCAGACCTAACCTTCCAGACAGATTCTGTACTGCAGCTATACCTAATAAACAGCCCTCAAATGCTCGGAGATCTGGGGAATGTGATATTTAAGTATTTACTTATTTAAAAAAACTTTTCATAACAAAAAGAGACAGGGTGGCTCCTAGCAGCAGACTCTTATTTCCTCCAAAGAAGACAGAAGACAAATGGGCGCAAAACAACGTCCTTCTGCAGTTCACTGAGCACTGCTGAGCGCTGACCATTAGGAAAAACTGCCTTTCTTCTAAACTGAAGACCTCTAGATGTGGATGGAATCGACAGCCCAGCTGCTCAGGTCAAGGTAGGCCTGTCTTCCTACAGATTTCTTAGCCCACAGGGTCTTCTGGAGCCTGGCAGGCCTGGCGCTAACCAGCAAAGGTCAAGTGCAACCTTCATCGACCATGGAGGACCCAAAAAGAGTAGCTCTGGGTGCCAACCAAGTAAGTTCTCTGTCATTTTTTAATCGGTAACTCAAGAAAAATCTTATCCTTCTCAAAGATCTCTGAGAGTTTGATAGCTGAGAGGTTACCTCACCAAACAAATTTCAAATCAAATTTCTTAAAAAAATACTTTTCATTGTACAAAATAAGGCATAGTCATTATATGTGTTCTTGTGAGTTCCAGGGAGCCGAATTAAAGAATCCACCTTAAACAGGTCAGATACCCCCTCATTTCCCTAGTCCAAAATTTTTTTTTCCTTAATTTAACTTTTCTTTGTTCTGCCAATACCTTAACCAGGATAAGGGACACCAGACATTTCCACACCACAGACACTGGTCAGAAGCAAAGAGACCAGCTATGCCAGGAGGTTCCCAGCATACAGCCTTCTCAGGGACCGCCCCCCAAGACGATGCCCACAAATCAGCCGTAAGCAGTCTTGAGAATTCACTGTCCCAATTCCTTCAAACTGTGGTGTCTAACCTCCTGCTTTTATTGTAAGCAAGACCTGGGAATGTTTAGTTGACTACATGGAATACTTATCTTAGTTCTTAGCCTACATGAATGTTAACTTTGTAATCTTAGTTATGCCCAGAGCTCATTCTTGTTCCTGGTTTTCTAATATTTTTCATGTATTGTGTGCACTATTCAGGGATAAGAAGTATGAGAGCCATATATGTGTGGCATTTTCTCAGGAACATGAAATAATAGATGGGGGAAAGGGGAATGGTTACATTAAAACTTTCCCTTTGGTTCAAAGAGTGTCTCATTATTAAATAAAGTAAAAATAGGTATTACAGCATAGCCAAAGGCATAACTTACAAGAATTGGGATTTAGTAGACTAGTCTACCAGAAAAGATTGAATTAGAAAACAGTGAGAGATATTATGAAATACTTTGAATATCAGTTCTAGTGGTTTGAAAGTCACAGTGCAATATGGAAGAAGAACCATTATAAATTTCTAAAAAATATTGAAAAAGTATTAAGAGGGTGGAACTTTGCTATGTAATTCAGGCTAGCCTTGAGTTCATGATCGTCCTGCCTCAGCATCTCAAATGGAAAATACAGGCATGAATCTTAACACTCAGATAGAGGATCATTTTAGCATCCTCTTGTAGAGTAATCCAGACAGGAAGCTTAATTCTTGATGACCATATAAAAATATCGAGCAAAATCTAGGACTAAAGTGAGCAAGAGTTGGACCACTGTGGCTGTTACGGGAGTGGGAAGAAAACCCTAAATCCTTACAGAGTAAGAGAAGATAGGATTTAGTGAGTGATACTAGACATGGTTATGCACACGTTTAATGCCAGAACTTGAGATGCAGAGGCAGGTGGATCTCTGTGAGATTGAGGCCAGCCTCCTCTCCATAGTGAGTTCTATACGAGTCAGGGCTACATGGTGAGAGTGTGCCTCAAACAAAGTTGGGGATTGAAGTATACAAATAAAAAAATGAGACCACAGTTTCTGTTCTAGATAAAGATAAGGATGGCAATTTAACAGATAGACTCAGCAGTCAGGAATGAGAGTTCAGTTTTAGGCATTTTTCTTATTAGTGAACATAAAATCAAACAGTTTGGGATTGGCTAGGATGTCCACTATCCAGTGAGTGAATTTCTTTCTTCCCTATCACAAAAAAAAGTGTGTTTAAACTGAGCAAGAAAGTCTTCACTGAGTAGAACTAAAAGTAAATGCTTAAAGTGAGCCACAGAGTTGAAACTGAACATAAATTAGGTATTTAACAGTTTCTTTTAAGCATGTGCCACTCAAGGATATATTCCCATTTTTAAAAAATGTCATAGAGCTTGGGGGTGGTGGCACATACCTTTAATCCAAACACCCGGGAGGCTGAGGCAGGCAGATCTCTGTGAGGTCGAGACCAGCCTGGTCTCTAAGAGCTAGTTCCAGGACAGGCTCCAAAGCTACAGAGAAACCCTGTCTTGAAAAACCAAAAAAAAAAAAGTCATAGAAGCCTGGTGTGTAGTATATACCCTAATCCTAGTTCTTGGGAAACTAAAGAATGAGAATCACAAATTCAAGGCCAGGCTAGACTATACTTAATGAGATCCTGTCTCATAATGAACAGAGGGCTAGGAATATAGCTCAGTGGTAGAATACTTGACTGGCACACAAAATGCCCTGAATTCCATTACTAGCACCTCAAAAAAGAGTGAAGGGTTGGGACAGCAGGGAGGGTCCTCACTTGTTAAAGTGGTCCAATTGCAAGTGTGAGGACTAGAGTTCAGATCCTCAGAATCCATGTAAATGATAGGTTTATGTGGCAGTCTACCAATAATTACAGCCTTGAATGTCAGAAGCACACTTTTCAGAACCATCTGGCTAGCAAGTCTACCATTCTAGTGAACTTTCGGCTGGATTAAAGATTCCGTCTCAGTAAAGTAGGAGAATGATTGAAGATGCCCTAACATCAGACTTGGGTCTCCACATGCACACAAGCAAAATAGAAATGAAAGACCCGGAGTTTATAGGATAAGCTAGAAAATTCATTCCATGGAGCTTGTTGCTCTTCTTCTGTGTCCTCCAAGCCAAAATAAACTCCAGTTACATTTTGTCATGTGTCCTTCCTTCCACAGGAACATTGTGTTGTTCACAGATGAGGTAAAACTTTCATTAGTGATGTTGTGCTTTTTCCCTAAGTAGCGTGACCAAGAACTGTTTCCACACCAGCACATCACTTTGACTAATTCAAATTTCCTCCTCTTTCTAACACAATGCTTCGACAGACAGCCCCCTGGCAAAGGTTTGATGGTGCCAATATCAGGGTTTCTTACTTGCTCAGGATGATCAAAATTCACCTATTTCCTGTTCAATTATTAATCACTATTTTTTATTGATTTGTAGAAGTACTTTATTTAAACGCAATTATTTTTGAGAAAAATACTTAGTAATTAACTAGCATTTTCTAACCAAGAGGCTGGTCGTATTCAAAGTTCAACTTGCAAGGAAGGTCTTAGCTTGCTCCAGCAGCCCTGTGTTGCTAAGTGTGCTCCCTCAGAAACTGACAGGTCTGGGAATTAGAAGATTGGTGGTTTTCTTCGTTCGGCATTGAACACTGCCATGAGGGTGCCATGATTTTACTGCTTCTGCTTAGTCTTTTCCTATTTACTCAAGTATTTGAACTGTTTCTTCACAGGAATTTCCAAGGAAATTCTATTTCTTACATTGACAAAAATGTATGGAGAGCATACCGTTGGGCTGAAAAACTGTGAGTAGTACATGTTCTCTCCAAATGTTGTACAATATTGGACCAAGGCCCTTATTTTTGGTCCAGATTTTGAGGCCAGTATGTCTGAGAAAAGTTATTTCCTCTGTTCTTCCCAGTGAATTTCTGCAGAATAGATAGCTAGACATGGAATCTTTAGGATAGAGATAGGGAATTTTAATGGCTCTAAGTAAAAAAATGAATTGGTACTAAGTGAACTTCTCTTGTAAGCTGCATAAGGACTGGGTGTGGTTCAGTGTTGGTGCGCTTGCCTGGTGCACGAGCCCTGAGTTGGAACCTTACCTTTGCAGACAAAGTTTTTATTTTAAATGCGGTGTTTTCATTGAAAGGAAAATTTGTTTTCCAGTAGAATCCATCTATGGTGACATTTGTAATGGTTATAAATTAGTAAGAGGAATAGTGAAACCTTCCTTGTGCTATAATCCCTCAGATCTGAGGTAACTGCTACTCTGAGTTTGATATATACCCTTCCAGACATATTTGCATATAGCAAATAGTGTTGCTGCTTTCCTTATCACTTTTACATAATTGATACCATCTGATAGCTTGATGTCTTCATTTCATGATATTTAAAGCTTCCTTTTCCATATGTAGAGGCTCATACTACTCATTTCCAGTTCTGCACAATATTTCATATAGGACTGAATTAAGCGTCCTGTATACCCCAGACAAGTGTTTCTATAGGCTAGATACCTAGAAATAAAATCTTTAGGGTGGAGACCATTACATATATAAAATTTTAATTGCTCCCAAAAGAGCTGATGACAATTTATGCTCTAGGCAATAGCATATGACATCTTGTATTTCTCCATCCCATGTCACCACTGGATGTTCTCCATCTGTTTGATGATTTTTGATCCAGATAACCTTTTAATCTTTCAGAAATCTCAGTGAAAATCACCTGACTGAATTACATAAGGATTCATTTGAAGGCCTGCTATCCCTCCAGATTTTGTAAGTTAATTAAGCACATCTATTTTTTATGATATAAATTATCTATGGATGAACAAGGGATTTGAATTAGATACTAACATCATTTCAAGCAATAAAATCGTTCAATTATTGACTGCAATCCCAACACTGAAGAGGTAGAAAATAGGAGGATTTCTACAAGTTGTGGGTCTTTGTGGTCTACATAGTGGGTTTCATACCAATTCCAGGGCTGCTTGGCAAGACCCTGGCTCTAAAGACAAAAAATAATAAACAAACTCTGCAGTTTTGTCAGTGGGGGGTGGGGCTGAGCCCATCTCATGAAAATGACTTGTATGCATTTTAAATTTCTAGTTTTTCTTTTTCTTTTCCTTTTTTTGGGGGGTTTCAAGACAAGGTTTCTCTGTAACAGCTCTGGTTGTCCTAGAACTTGCTGTGTAAACCAGGCTGACCTTGAACTCAATGAGGTCCACCTGCCTCTGCTTTCCAAGTGCTGGGATTAAAGATATGACCACCACTGCCCAGCAGTGCATCTTAAATTTCTTAACTTCTATGGACAAGCTTCAGATTCAGATAGAAGCACTTCATTTGCAGGGGGTGTTAGTAAGGTATGAGCAGTTACTGGAGCTCCCACAACCCTTGTTTTCTAAGACATATGCTTGTATTCGGATCTAGTCGGTCACACCTCCATCAAGTCTGATCCATGCTCTCGTTTACTGCGGCCCATGAGTTAGGAGTGGTTGACACCTTTAGAGAACTTGTGCCAGTGCCCTTTTTGTTGAGGGGACAGGGTGCCTGATGAGAACAGCTGAAAGGAGGCAAGATTCATTTTGGCCCTTCCACTCAGAGGTTTTTGGCTCATGGTGGCTGGTTCCATTGTTTCTGGATTTGTGTGTGGGCTTGCAAACCTAATATGTTTACTAATTTATAATTTGCAAAAAGGGCTTAAGACAGCATAGTAGGATGTGAGAAATTAGTTAAACTTTGAAGAGTTGTATCAAAGAGAAGAAAATGCACAACTACATTAATTTGAAGGTCTTTAACCCAGAATGACAATGGCTTTGCCTCTTTGAGATATGGTCTCATGTAACTCAGGCTTGTCTTAAACTCTCTAAATAGCCAAAGCTGGCCTTGAATTCTTGAATCTCTTGCCTCTATTTCCCAAGTTCTAGGATTATAGGCATTCATTATTACATAATTTATACAATTTTGGGGGTAAAATTCAAGATTTTGTGCATGCTAGGCAAGCACTCTATCAACCATGATGATACCCCATGCCTTTTTTTTTTTTTGAGGCTAGGTCTCATATGTATCCCAGGCTGACCTCCAATTTGTAACAATCCTCATACTACTTCTGCCTCCCAAGTGCTAGGGTTGTGTGCATGTGCCATTCTATCCAGTTTCTTTAATAATTTAATCTGAATTTAATTGACACTGAAATACTAAATAAGTAACTACATGCTAGATTACATAAATAATATTACTAACATGATTAAGTCATTAGGAGAACAGACTGGTATTACAGTTTTTAATGTAATAATTTTTTATGTCCATGTGAAAATAGATATTGAATAGTGGTTATGAAATACTACAAAAGTTTCCTTGACGCAAACATACCAGAAGTGCTCCTGACATTCACTGATAAAACAATAAAGGATGAGCCGGGCTGTGGTGGCCCACGCCTTTAATCCCAGCACTTGGGAGACAAAGACAGGAGGATCTCAGTGAGTTCGAGGCCAGCCTAGTCTACAAGAGCTAGTTCTAGGACAAACAACAAAGTGACACAGAGAAACCCTGTCTCGAAAACAAAAAAACAAAACCAAATAATAAAAGATGGGACTGTTAGCACATGTCTTGAACCACAGCACTGGAGAGGTGGAGGCAAGCAGATCTCTAGTTTGAGGCCATCCAGGACTACATAGTGAGAGTCATCTTAAACAAAGCCAGAAACATTTTCCTTCTCTGGACACTCAGAGAATGGCCACAATCGCACTGGTCCTTCTTTCGTATTGGTATTTTTGGGGACCTTTTGCATCTGAACTTCCAAACTGTACAAAATGTTTGGAGGAAATAATAAAATAACTGAGTAGAGTAGTCCTCTTCTTTATTTTAGTTTGTAAATAGTTGTTTCTTATTGACATAATTTACTGTCATTCATTTATTTAAATGTCCCTCAATTAAAAAAATGTACTAAAATAGAACATGCCAAATACTATGTCTATTATTGGAGGCATAGAGATGAATAAGCCTGGGTTACTTCCCTCTTAAAATTTACCAACTTCAAGAGGAACAAACCCATGAGTGAGTATGAATCTCAGTGCTGCAGAGATGGAGAGGCGTCAGCCATAAAGTCATACACTGAATTTCTTGCAAATAAGCCACTTTTCTTGAACTCACCAACTATGTGTTTATTTTATAAATATTTGAGTTCACTCAAATATTTGTGTCAGTATCAAACTTGGTGGGCAATGTAGATGAGTTAGACTCCATGCTTCCAGGGGTTTGTGATTAGAAGAAGGGGTACAAAAATAATTTCAAAGCAGGAGAGGGCTAGAGAGATGGCTCAGCAGTTAAGAGCACTTGCTGCTTTGCAGAGGACCAGAATTTGGTTCCCAGCTTCCACATCAGGGAACCCATAACCTCCTGTAGTTCTAGCTCCAGAGGATATGATACCCTTTTGGGGTCTCTGTGAGCACCTGCATAGACACATGGACACACACAAATAAATAAATAGAAATAAAATATATTTTGAAGTAATGAGGGATGGGGATAGGGCTTAGTGGGTAAAGCACTAGCCAGGAAAGCCCAGCAACCCATATTTGATCCTCCAAACCCATATTAGAAAAAGGACAGATGCAGTAGTGTGCATCTTTCATCCCAGGTCTGCTGCGAAAAGAAGGGGTCAGAGGAGAGAACTGGAAACATCTTCAGTCAGCTAGCCTCCAGTCAGCAGTGTGGCTGAAACAAGAGAGTCCTGCTTCAACAAAGTGAAAGACAGGAACTGATCTCTGAAAACTGTTCTCTGACCTCCACACATTACAATTCATCCATTCATTTTTTTTTGTCACTGAAGAATAAATTGTATCTAGAGTACAGAAGAGGAGAGAAGACATGAATTTGGTTTAGGGAAGCTGTTGCTACACCAATTCACTTGAATAAAACCTTGAAGAGTCAGTGGGAACCATCAAACAGGCCCTTTGGGGAGAACGTGTTAAACACTAATAACAATAGGGAAGAAAAAGGCAAAACACATTAAAGAGTTTGAGGAGTGCCATGAGCACCTTCACAGTATAAGAAGGAACAGGGCCAGACCTTCTTTGGATTTGAATACCAAATCCAGGAGGCATGTATGGGACCGTGGCACTGTAAAAAGGATACTCCTTGCATCACCTGGAGAGCTTGTTAGAACTTCATTATGACAACACCCCCGCTCCAGTGACCAACTCAGTAGTCTAGAACAGGGCTGATTTCTATCTTCTAAAGCCCCCGGAGGCCAAAGTTGTGCATGTGCATTCAGTGCTCAGGAGGCAGAGGTGAGAGGATTGGATTCTACACAGAAAGACCCTGTTTCAAAAACAAAAGTTACTTAATAATTCTTCTCTCAGGAAAGACTCTCTGAAATTTCCCATGTCTATAGCTATGTATTTATACATGAAGATCACAAAGGTTGAGATGTTTAGGATAGATGTGGATAGGGGTAGGGGCTCTAGAGATTTCAAGTAGAAATCCAAAGGTTTAGAGTTTAGACAAAACAATAATATAACAATTCTGTTGTTTATTCATACTAATTAGATATCTAATAGCTAATCAAAGCAATATTTCCCTTTTACTTTTCCTAGGGATTTATCCTGCAATAAAATATGCTATATTGAAAGAGGGACATTTGAATCATTACCTTTTTTGAAGTATATGTAAGTTACAAACATAATCCATTTATATTTTGGATTTTATAACCCCCATGCTACTTAATCTGTTACATGATTAAAATTTTAAAATTTTGCTAGTAGGAAATAGCCAGACTTAGAAGGACAATTGTTACATGGTTTCTCTCACGCTGGGGACCGAACCCAGGGCCCTATACTTGCTAAGTAAGCACTCTATCAATGTGCTAAATCCATAACCCTTAGACTTACATGTAGATACGCATATATGTGGCATGAGTAGAAGATGGCCTATGGAGGGCAAGAAAGAAGTCTAGAAAGATTTCAAACGAGAGGACAATGGGAGAAAGAAAGACAAAATGCCATCTTTTCTATCAATTGAAATCTAGATTTCTTTCTTTTGTGTGTGTGTGTGTGTGTGTGTGTGTGTGTGTGTGTAGCATGAAAGAAAAAGGGAGACTCTGTGAGGAGAAAAGGTACAAAAAGGCATAATGAGTGGCAGTAAGGATAAGAAATAAGAAAGATACAATATATGCATATATACATATACTACACACACGTATATATAATATAAACTGTCATGATGAGAAACCCATTATGTAGTGTACAAATGAAGCAAATTTTGTGGCTAATAGAAAGTAACTACATAGCAAAATGTGTGTGTGTGTGTGTGTGTGTGTGTGTGTGTACACCCATGTGGATGTGTGTGCATTTTCATGCTTATATAAATCACAGAACTTGAGTTCTATCCTTCTACCATGTGAGTCCTAGGGCTTGAACTCAGCCTAGGTGGCAAGCATCATTACCCACTGAGCCATCTCCCCAGCCCACATTCCTTTAGTCTGTGGTAAAAGTGAGTGAAACTTGAATCATAGCACAACACTAGTTTTTAGTCCGTGTGGCTGTGTACCCAGGTGACCCTTGGCAACTGGATTTGCAAAAGATATCTAATATGCAGACACCACAGATGTTATAAACATCCTCCAATGTATAGGACAAACCTCCATAGCAGAAGGGTCTAGCCTAGAATTTCAGTGGTACTGAGTTGTGAAACCCTTTTCTAGAGAAGGAGGGTCATTGAAAGAAGGATCTGCTTGTAATTCACTGTAGTTAGTGCATGGCATATTATCCAAAATGAGATTTTCTTTGTGAGTCGAGAAAACATTGAAACCATTTCTGAGAAAGGTTATGTTTCATCATATGTATATTAGAGTGATTGTTAAATGATAACTGTCTGAAAAATGTTTCCTTTGGCTTACTATGTGTTTTTAATTTGTTTAAATGACTTTAGAAACCTTGGATGCAATCTACTCACTGAACTGAGCTATGGAACATTTCAAGCATGGCATAGAATGCAGTTTCTACAGAAGCTGTAAGTGCAGTAGAATGTAAATACTTATTTGTGTGTTAAAATCCATGCAGATTCCCCAACTGTAAACCCTGTGTGAACTGTGGGTAGTTTGTCCCATTCGTTCTTTTCCAATGAGGAAACTAAGGCACAGGAGGGCAGGAGACTTGTGTAAATTACAGGACACGATGAGCTTTCCTCATCCTGACCTTCAGCATGGGCACAAGTAACACCACACGAGTAACACTGATAGGTATCATGGCGCCCTCGTGCTGTGGCTCTGATGTGTGATGTTGTTTTTGGAAACCCACTTGTGAGTTTCACTCTGATTCCCTCTCCCATGCACAGTTCCCAGCTGCTTGAATGAATGCCACATAGAGGTGCAAAGAGCAAAGATTAACACCAACTCCTCCAGGGAGCTTTTCCATTTCCCAGAAATTTCCCAGAAATGGAAAGCTGAAAATTTGCCCAAGGACTTCTCCCCTCCTTATCCAGAACATTATTTCTCAGGACGCATATGCCTCTGAAGTCATGCATTATCTGTGGGTAAGAGGCATCTTGACAGCCTGGATAAGAGGGCATCTGCATCTGCATTAAGCTATATGGTTGAAAATATCCATAAAGAAAATATGTTGCTCTATCCTGGCTCTATATAATACTTTTCTTCCTCAAGAAGAAAGTGAATTTTATTAGCTTTTATCTAAAAATCTGTGTTTGTCAGGCATTGTGCATATGCTTAAATACCAGCAGTTGCACTCAGGAAACAGAGGCAGGAGGATCGTTAGTTGGAAGGAGTCTTGGACTAACAGTAGACTTGTGTCAAAAACAAAGCAAAAAAAAAAAAATCCCACTTTGTGTGACGTTCAGCGGCCAGGAGAGCATTATAAACTCAAGAGGGATTTTCTGCTCTGGATCTGAGTTTGGGCGGCTGTAACCTGTCTGGTAGGTCAGAAACCCAGATTCACAGTTGGTTCCCATGGGAGGACGGGTTGGTGGTGTGCCGAGGCTGGATGAACTGTTCTGTAGATGTTCTTTGTATCAGTCTCCCCTCTCCAGAACAATTTGTTAACTCCTAACTTGGGGGAAAGGAACCAGAGGGTCTGGCGGGTTAGGAAAGACTCATGCAGGCGCATGGACTTGTTATCTCTAGTTTGTGTTCATCTTGGCAGAAAGGGAGTTTGCTTCCTTGTGATGAGATGTGCAGAGCTAACTGGTATTGGACATTGATAGTCACATCGTGTTATCTGAATGGAACAATGGTACCTCTCAGAATTCAGTCACCATCACAGATTGGCTCAGTGAGGCAAGCATAGTGTGTGCTTGTAAGCCCAGCTGCTCAGATGCTGAGGAGGGAGGATGTCTTGAGCCCAGGAGTTCAAGGCAGGATAGTGAGAACTCATTTAAAAAAAAAAAACAACTTGACAACAGTGGACACAACCCAAGTATGTGCTGGAAATGGGACTCCTTTGTTAGGATCCAACAACCCAACTCTTTGTAATAGATAGGGGAGTTTTCTTCAGGAAATCTTTCTCATGGTAGGCTACAAACTGCTGCTGTTGCTACTTTTGCCTTCTACCTCTGCCTTCTATCTTCTGCCTTATTCCTCTTCTGCCGCCTTCTCCTCCTCCTCCTTTTCTTTTTCTCTTCTTTCTTCCCTCTCCTCCTCCTTTCTTTTCTTTTTTCTTCCTCCTTTTCCTCTTTTTTTCTTCTTCTTTTTCTCCTCATCTTCCTTCTCATGTTTTTTTTCTTTTATTCTTCTTTCATGTATTACATCCTGACTATAATTTCTTCTCCCTCCACTCTTTGTAATAGATAAGGGAGTTTCTTCCCATTCCTCCAACCCCTGCTGTCCCCCAGATCTACTTTCCCTTCAAAAAATATTAAAAGAACAGTCCTTCTGTGGATATCTACCGAAGATGATGTAACAATTTGCAACAAAAGTAGCCATAAAGCCTCACTTTATGCCCACTTGATGAGGCAGACTTACAAGAAGGCAAAAGAATCAGAAACACCCCCACTCCCACTCTTAGGAGTCCCACAAAAATGCCCATCTACACAATCATAATGTATGTGCAGAGGAATTAACTCAGTTCCATACAGTTCCATGTTTTTTCATTCAGTCTCTGTGATCTCCTATGAGCTCTGCTTAGTTGACTCTGTGTACTGTGTTCTTCTGTCCTCAGCTCCTCTCACTCCACCCCGCTTCTGTGGGGTTTTAATGGTGTTTGACTGTGTGTCTCTGCATCTGCTCCCATCTGCTCCTGGATGACTCCTCTCTGATGACAGTGGGTTAGGCATTGATCTATGAGTACAGCAGAATATCGTTAGTAATCATTTCATTGATTTTTTTTCCCAACACAGCCTCTGGTTTCTAGCCATCTAGGCAGTATCTAGTGTGGCCTCCCTCTTGTGGTATAGGTCTCAAATTAGACCAGTCATTCTTCATTTTGATAAGTTCTGTGCTACCACTAATTCAGCACATCTTGGAGGTAGGGCAGATTGTAGGTCAAAGGTTTTGTGTCTGGGTTGCCATCTCAGTTCCATTTCTGGAAGCTTTGCCTGGTTAGAGAAGATGTCTGGTTCAGGGTCCATACTTCCCATTCCTAGGAGTCATTGCTGAAGCTGTGTATCAGCTGTAGAAGTTCCCTGCTAGAATTTTGGGGTTGCTTATGTATACTATCATATTGTCTGTCAATAGCAATACTTTGGCTTCTTCCTTTCCAATTTGTATCCCCTTGATATCCTTTAGTTGTCTTATTGCTGCCTCTCACATTTCAAGTACTATATTCAATAGATATGGAGCAAGTGGACAGCCTTGTCTTGTTCCTTATTTTAGTGGGATTTCTTTGAGTTTCTCCCCATTTAATTTGATGTTGGCCACAGGCTTTCTGTAAATTGCCCTTATTATGTTTAGATATGTTCCTTTTATCCCTAATCTCTCCAAGACTTTTATCATGAATGGGTGTTGTACGTTGTCAAAGGCCTTTTCAGCATCTCATGAGATGATCATGTGGGTTTTTTTCCTTTCAGTTTGTTTATATGGTGGATTACATTGGCTGAGTTTTGTGTGTTGAACCATTCCTGCATCTCTGGGATGAAGCCTACTTGATCATAATGGATAATTTTCCTGATGTGTTCTTGGATTCGGTTTGCCAGTATTTTGTTGAGGATTTTTGCGTCAATGTTCATGAGTGAGATTGGTCTATAATTTTCTTTCTTGGTTGAGTCTTTGTGCGGTTTTGGTATCAGAGTAACTGTAGCTTCATAAAAGGAATTTGGCAATGCCTCTTCTGTTTCTATACTGTGAAATACATTAAGGAGTATAGGTATTAGGTCTTCTTGGAAGTTCTGGTAGAATTCCGCATTGAAACCATCTGGTCCTGGGCTTTTTTTGGTAGGGAGGTTTTTGATAACCTCTTCTAATTCTTCGCGACTAACAGGTCTATTTAGATTGTTCACCTGGTCCTGGTTTAACTTTGGTATATGGTATTTATCTAAAAAAGTGTCCATTTCCTTTACATTTTCCAGTTTTGTGGCATACAGGCTTTTGTAGTAAGATCTAATGATTCTCTGAATTTCCTCTGTGTCTGTGGTTATGTCCCCCTTTTCATTTCTGATCTTATTAATTTGCAAATTCTCTCTCTGCCGTTTGATTAATTTGGATAGGGGTTTATCAATCTTGTTGATTTTCTCCAGGAACCAGCTTTTTGTTTCATTGATTCTTTGTATTGTTTTCTGTGTTTCTATTTTGTTGATTTCAGCCCTCAGTTTGATTATTTCCAGTCTTCTACTCCTCCTAGGTGAGTTTGCT
Organism: Microtus oregoni; assembly: GCF_018167655.1. Taxonomy (NCBI): domain Eukaryota; kingdom Metazoa; phylum Chordata; class Mammalia; order Rodentia; family Cricetidae; genus Microtus; species Microtus oregoni. The sequence continues at coordinate 4,559,419 of NW_024544600.1, forward strand.
TCTTTTTTTTCTAGAACTTTCAGGTGGGCTGTTAAGTCTCCAATGTGAGCTTTCTCTGTTTTCTTTAGTGGGCACTTAGTGCTATGAACTTTCCTCTTAGGACTGCTTTCATAGTGTCCCATAAGTTTACGTATGTTGTTTCTTTATTTTCATTGAATCCCAGGAAGACTTTAATTTCTTTCTTAATTTCTTCCTTAATCCAGGTATGGTTCAATAGTTGACTGTTCAGTTTCCGTGAATTTGTAGGCTTTCTGGGGGTAGCATTGTTGTTGAAATCTAACTTTATTCCATGGTGATCTGATAAGACACAGGTGGTTACTGATATTTTTTTGTAACTGTGGATGTTTGCTTTGTTACCGACTATGTGGTCGATTTTCGAGAAGGTTCCATGAGCTGCAGAGAAGAAGGTATATTCTTTCCTATTTGGGTGGAATGTTCTATAGATGTCTGTTAAGTCCATTTGATTCATTACCTCCATTAATTCTCTTATTTCTCTGTTAGGTTTCTGTCTGATTGACCTGTCCATTGGTGAGAGAGGAGTGTTGAAGTCTCCTACTATTAGCGTGTGCAGTTTGATGGCTGTCTTGAGTTTTAGCAATGTTTCTTTTATGTACGTGGGTGCTTTTATATTAGGGGCATAGATGTTCAGGATTGAGACTTCATCCTGATGAACTGTTCCTGTTATGAGTATAAAATGCCCCTCTCCATCTCTTATGATTGATTTAAGTTTGAAGTCTACTTTGTTAGAGATTAGTATGGCCACACCTGCTTGTTTCTTAGGTCCATTTGCTTGATAAGCCTTTTCCCAGCCCTTTACTCTGAGTAGGTGCCTGTCTTTGTGGTTGAGGTGTGTTTCTTGTAAACAGCAGAATGTTGGATCCTGTTTTCGTATCCAATCTCTTAGCCTCTGCCTTTTAATAGGTGAGTTGAGTCCATTGACATTAAGTGATATTAATGACCAGTGGTTGTTAACTCCAGTCATTTTTTTAGTCGTAGAGTTTGTGTGTTTCCCTTCTTTGATTTGTGTTTATGAAGGGTCTCTAGATGTCTGAGTTATTGTGGGCATTGTTGGACTCCTTGGTTAGTGATTTTCCTTCTATTACTTTCTGTAAGGCTGGTTTTGTGGCTGTGTATTGTTTAAATTTGTTTTTATCCTGGAAAATTTTATTTTCTCCATTTATAGTGAACGAAAGCTTGGCTGGCTATAGTAATCTGGGCTTGCATCCATGGTCTCTCAGTTTCTGCAGTACATCTATCCAGGACCTTCTGGCTTTCATGGTTTCCATGGAGAAGTCAGGTGTAAGTCTGATAGGTTTACCTTTATAAGTAATTTGGCCTTTTTCCTTTGCAGCTCTTAATATTCTTTCCTTATTCTGTATGCTTTGTGTTTTGATAATTATATAGCGAGGGGATGTTTTTTTTTTTGTTCCAGCCTATTCGGTGTTCTGTATGCTTCTTGAACCTTCATAGGTATATCTTTCTTTAGGTTGGGAAAGTTTTCTTCTATAATTTTATTAAGTATATTTTCTGGACCATTGAGCTGCACTTCTTCTCCTTCTTCTACTCCTATTATTCTTAGGTTTGGTCTTTTTATTGTGTCCCATATTTCCTGAATATTTTGTGATGAGAGTTTGTTGGACTTGCTGTTTTCTTTGATCAGTGTGTTTATTTTCTCTATGGTATCTTCAGAATCTGAGATTCTTTCTTCTAACTCTTTTTTTTAAAATATTTATTTATTTATTATGTATACAATATTCTGTCTGTGTATATGCCTGCACGCCAGAAGAGGGCACCAGACCTCATTACAGATGGTTGTGAGCCACCATGTGGTTGCTGGGAATTGAACTCAGGACCTTTGGAAGAGCATGCAATGCTCTTAACCACTGAGCCATCTCTCCAGCCCTCTTTCTTCTAACTCTTGTATTCTGATGGTTATGTTTGTTTCTGTAGACTCTGTTTGTTTACTTAAATTTTCCATGTCCAGCCGGCCCTCTGTTTGTGTTTTCTTCTTTGCCTCCATTTCAGTTTTCAAGTCTTGAACTGTTTCCATTATCTGTTTGATCGTTTTTCCTTGGTTTTCTAGGGTATCATTCACTGATTTATTCAATTCTTCAAACTTTCTGTTATATTTCTCATCTGTTTCTATAAGGGCGTTTTTTACATGCTGTTTAAGGGTGTCGATCACTTTCATGAAGTCAATCTTTTCTACTTCTTCTTGATTAAGGTGTTCATGTCCTCCCGTTGTGAGGTCGCTGGTTTCTGGTGGCTTCATGTTGCTTTTCAGCTTGTTGGGCGAATTCTTGCCTTGGCGTCTGCCCATCTCTTCTTCCAAATGCTCCCTTATGGATCTTCTTTGCCGGATCAGGTCTCCTTGCCTACCCAACGCTGGCTCTCCCCAACGTTGTCTCTCCTGGTGCCTAGAGATCAGGTCTCTGTGCTGGTTGGGCAGCTCACAAACAAAGCGCCTACCCTGCTTGGTGCAGGCAGGCCATAGAAGCAAAGGGACTCCCGCCCGCTTGGGTGCCCCGAGGTTTCGGACCCAGTGCCCAGACAGGCTGGGCTGGGTGATGTTATGTGCCGAAAAAGGGCGGTGGGGCCGAAGTCTATTGAGAAAATTATTCATTTCTTTTAGATTTTCCAGGTTTGTGGAGTACAGGTTTTTGAAGTATGACCTAATGATTCTTTGAATTTATTTGTTATCTGTAGTAGGAGCTGTGGGCTGTGATCCTGACACCCAGCTCCCGGCCGCCTAGCTAACTTATGCCCCAATATAACAACACACAAACTGTATTGTTGTAATAGGAGCGGCGGGCTGCGTCCCCAGCACCCGGCCGCCCCCACGGCCAGCTTTACCCGAAATAATTACACAGAAACTGTATTCTTTTAAACACCGCTTGGCCCATTTCTATCTAGCCTCTTCTAGGCTAGCTCTCGCACCTGGACTAGCCCATTTCTAATAATCTTCTGTAGCCCACGAGCTGGCTTACCAGGAATGATCTATGACACTCCCACATCACTGTATTCATATAAACACTGCTTGGCCCATTTCTATTAATGTGTAGCACCACGAGGTGGTGACTCACCAGGAAGATTCTAGCCTACGTCCATCTTGAGTCGGAGCTTCATCGCATCTGCCCCAGAGAGGAGAGGCATGGTGTCTGGCTGACTTCCCTTCTTCCCAGCATTCTATTCTGTTTACTCCACCGACCTATGTTCTAACCTATCAGGCCAAGCAGTTTCTTTATTAATTAACCAATGAAATCAACAGATTGATATGACACTCCCACATCAGGTATCTGTTGTTATGTCCCCCATTTCATCTCTGATTTTGCTAATTTGGATAATCTCTGTCTTTTAGTTAGTTTGGATAAGGGATTTTTTTCTTTAAATCTTGTTGATTTTCTCAAAGAACCAACTCTTTGTCTCATTGATTATCTGTACTGTTCTCTTTGTTTCTGTTTTATTGACTTCAGCCCTGATTCCTACTGCCTACTCCTCTAGGTGTTTGTTCTAGAGTCTTTAGGTGTGCTGTTATGTTGCTGGTATGAGATCTCTCCCAATTTCTTTAGGTAGGCACTTAGTGCCATGAACATTTCTCTTAGTATCACTTTCATTGTGTCCTATAAGTTTGGATATGCTGTGTATTAATTTTCACTGAGTTCTAGAAGTCTTTTTTTGTCTTTATTTCTGCATTAACCCAGTAGTTATTTAGTAATGAGTTTTTCGTATTCTATGAGTTCGTAGGCTTTTTGTTGTTTATGTTGTTGATCCAACTTTTGTCTATGGTGGTCTGATAGGATGGAGGGGCTTATTTCCGTTTTCTTGTATCTGTTGAGACTTGCTTTGTTACCACCTATGTGGTCAGTTTTAGAGAATGTTCTGTGAGGTACTGAGAAGAAGCTGTATTCTTTTGTGTTTGGGTGGAATATTCTGTAGATAGGTTAGGTTCATTTGGTTCGTGGCATCTGTTAGCTCCATTTTCTATTTAGTTTTTGTCTGGAATTTTTGTCCATTGGTGAGAATGTGGTATTGAAGTGTCCCAATGGGTCAGTGTGTGATTTTGGTAGTGTTTCCCTTACAAATGTGAGTGCCCTTGTGTTTAGGGCATAAATGTTGAAAATTGAAAGATCATCGTGGTAGATTTTTCCTTTGATGAGTATGAAGTGTCCTTCCCTGTCTGTTTGATTAATTTTTGTTTGAATTCTGTTTTGTTAGCTATTAGAATGGCTATACCAGTTTGTTTCTTGGGCCTATTTGCTTGGAAATTCTTTTTTTTTATTTCTTGACTCTGTGGTTATGTTTATCTTTGGTGTTGAGGTGGGATTCTTGTATGCAGCAGAAGAATGGATACTGTACCTGCATCCATTCTGTTAGTCTGTGTCTTTTATTAGGGAATCGAGTACTTTGATACTGAGAAATATCAATGACCAATGATTGTTAATTCCTGTTCTTTTTTGCTGTTAGTAGGTGTGTGTGTGTGTGTGTGTGTGTGTGTGTGTGTGTGTGTGCATGAGTGCACTTCCCTTCTTTTGGTTTTCCTGGTGTGAGATTATTTCCTGTCTTTTTGTGGATATAGTTAACCTCCTTGGGTTGGAATTTTTTACTAGTACCTTCTTTAGAGCTGGATTTATCAATAGATATTGTTTATATTTGACTTTATTGTTGGGAATATTTCCTAAGCAAGCTCTCTGATGATACAAAAATTCCTAATCAAGCCAAATCAAAACAAGCCAAATTAAGAAATATCCAGGTTTAATGGGAGATCTGCACTCTCGGGTGGCCCAAGGGGGAAACCGGGAAGCCACAGGAATGTGACCCCCGGGAGGGAGAAAGAGAGATCACGTGTTCTTCTTTTGGGGGATAACTTAAGTATTCCTGGGGAGTGGTCCTGACCCCACCCCCAGGGAGGGGTCAGGATCTGGCCTGCTGAGATTTGAAGTCCAGACCAGGCCTGGTGGCTGAGATAGATGCCAGGGACTGTGGCCTAGGCTCCTAACATTTATCATGGAATATCTTATTTTCTCCATCTATGGTGATTGAAAGTTTTGCTAGGTATAGGTCTGTGGTCTCTTAGATTCTGCAAGATATCTGTCTGTCCAGGCCCTTCTGGTTTTTAGAGTCTCCATTGAGAAGTCAGGTGTAATTCTAATAGATTTTCCTTTATATGTTATTGTTAGGAATATTTCTTAAGATGAGTCTCTCCGTTGATACAAATAATTCCAATCAGACCAAATTAGACCAAATAAAAGATGCCCATGTTTAATGCAGCGCTCCTGGGTGGCACTGGGAAAGCATGTCGAGGGGAAGAGAGAGCAGGGGAGACCACATGTTCATTCTCTGGGAGGCAGCCTAAGTAGCCTCTGGGAGTGGTCCTGACCCTCCCTGGGGAGGGGTCATTGCTTGACAGGCTTTCTTGGTCCTCCCTGGGGAGGGCTCACTGCTTGGTGAGCTTTCCCAGAGGTGGAGTCCGGACCAAAGCAACTCCTAGGGGAGGAGGCTTGAAATGGAGCTTCCTGCCCAGTATGCCAAAGATAGCATCCCATACCAGGGACTGGGATGAGGCCCCCAAATATAATAGTTACTTAACCCTTTTCTTGTGCAGCTTGTACTATTCTTTCTTTGTTCTATATGTTTAGTGTTTTGTTTCATATGTGATGAGGGGAGTTTCTTTTCTGATCCAATTTATTTGGTGTTCTGACACTTTCTGTACCTTTATAGCCAAGGCCTTTAGGAAAGTTTTTTTTTTCTATAATTTTTTTGGAAATGTTTTCTGGGTCTTTGAGCTAGATTCTTCTCTTTCTTCTATTCCTATTTGTTGTTCCTTTGCGGAACTACAGCTCCCAGCATTCTCCTGGACTACGGACATATTCCCAGAAGCCTTTGCATTCCTCGTTAAAAAGCGAGGGCCGCCAGGAGCCCTCTCTCTCTCTTCTTCCCCGCCTCTCCTGTTGTGTTCGCACACCTTTTACCTGCCCGCTGTTACCCCTCCCCCATTAAAAGTGCACCCACGTGGGACTGCCGCGTGTCTGTGTCTTCTTCCCCCCCGTAATGTCTTTATCCTCTAACCCGCAGACAAGAAAGCCAGCCAGAAATTAGGAACAACACTATTATTCTTAGGTTTGGTCTTCTCATAGTGTTCCAGGTGTCCTAGATGTTTTGTGTCAGGAATTATTTAGATTTAAATTTTCTTTGACTGATATATCTGTTTCTTCTACCATATCTTTGATGCCTGAAATTCATCTCTTGTATTCTGTTGGTGAAGCTTGCCTCTGTATTTCCTGTTTCATTTCCAGAATTTATCAAGGTTTATTTTGGGATTATGACCATTAAATCTCTCAGGGTCCAGAAAGATTCACTATGGCAAGGAAAACCTGACTAATTGGATCTTAGGGTAAATGAAATAAATCAACTTACATATGTTACCACTACATGTTCTTTATACCTTGGAAAGAAGAAGTAGCGAGAAGCAGCAGCAGTATAAGGGGTGATCTCCACAAAGCTTTCAGTTTATATAGGCATACAGACAAGTTAGCAGTTCCGTAGGCTGTTGACAATAGTATCCAGCATACTTTTCACAGAGTCGCAGAAACCTACTGATCTGGCAAGGAGGAGCTTTACATCTCAGAGGGAGCATGGCTGTGAAGGCTCTATGGTGCCTATACTTACCTTGGGCTTGATTTGCATTAACATCTAGCTGGTTGAGTTAAAAGGAATCTCTTCTGGGGATCATGTTTCTGACTCCAGCAGGGTGCCCTGGTGAGATTTTTTTCTGTGAAGCTAGTTTTTGCAACTCAGGCCTTTTTTCTGTATAAACAGTTAATTTTCTGGGCTATGATCCTATGTTGTTTGAAACCAAGGTGAAGGGTAAATACAAAATATTAGCAATTTGTTAGTTCAGAGCAGAAGATCAGTAGATTACACCTTCCTGAGTCTGCTGTTAGAGCAGACATACTGCCTCCTGTGTGAGGCTCCTTTCTTATCAGTGAGTTCTGTCAATAAAGAAAGTTTGTGGGAGAACAGATTTTAGCTGTGAGAACAAAGGTTTTGACTGAATGAGTGCTTTTCACACCATGGCTTCATGGTGTGGCGGGGAGGTATCTGGTTGCCCTACAGGAAAAGTCAGGTTTATACACTGCTGGGATACTATAGAAGTCAGAAATGCAGAAATTCACAAGATTTCCACAGAATTAATAGTGACTTATCAAAAAAAAAAACATGTGTCCCTGTTGCTCTGTAAAAATGGGTTACTCCAAGTGAACGTGTACATATACACTCCCTGTGGATAGTCCAATAGATCTGTCAGCTTTATCTTTACTGTGTAATTCTTGTGGGTTCACCGCAAGAATTCCCACGGTTTGTGTTTTCTTAATGGCTTCTATTTCTATTTTCAGCTCTTGAACTATTTTATTTGTTTCAACTTTTTTCCCGACATTCTTTAATGAATTTATTCATTTTCTTCCATTTTTGTTTGTGTTTTCTTTAAGGGATTTATTTACTTCCTCCTTAAGGACCACTATCATCTTCATAAAGTTGGTTTTAAGGTAATTTTCTTCTGCTTTAGCTGTGTTGGGCTAGCTGTAGGAGGATAACTGAGTTCTGGTGGTGACATATTACCCTGGCTTGTTTTGGTTGTTTTCTTACACTAGTGTCTAGGCATTTGAGTTTAGGGTGATTATAGGTCTAGGTGCTGATTTTTGTGTTTGTGAGATGGGCATTTTGTTCCTTGCTTTCTGTTTCTTCTCTGGTCTTCTGGCTGATGTGCCCTGTGGTTGAGAAGAGGATCTCCATCCGAGTTGGGGGCTGGAGGTCTGGCTTCTGGTCCAGCAGCGAATCCTCCTCTGATGCAGAAGTTCTGGTGATAAGCATGGCTTCTGGTGGAGCAAGGGCCTTCTGCCGGCATTGGGACACAAGCTTCTTGCATCTTTCCAAAGGCAAGTTGCCAAGGGAGAAACCAGGAATTCTGTGACATATAGCACACAGTTCCTGCAGTGTTTGTTAAGCTGAACTTCTGTCCTCCCTGCATTACAAAAGTCTGTACAAAGATCCCAGCCAAAGTAGTTTTGTCTAGGGCTGAATGAAACCTAAGCCCAAGTGCCAAAGTCCTGGTTGGGGCTCCAGCAGCTTCTATATTAATAAACTCTGCATGTTATTATTACTTTCCATTAGATAGTTGTTGGGAATATTTCCTAGACAAGCCTCTCTGCTGACGCAACTAATTCCAATTGGACCAAATTAGACCAAATAAAAGATGCTCATGTTTAATGTAATGCCTCCCGAGTGGCACCAGGAAAGCATGGCAAAAGGAAGAGAGAGAGAAGGGGAGACCACAGAAAACCCGGAGACCACATATTTATTTTCTGGGGCCAGTTTAAGTAGCCTGTGGGAGTGATCTTGACCTTCTCTGGGGAAGGGTTACCATTTGGTGGCCTTCTTGGAGGTGAAGTTTGGACTAAGGCAACTCCCAGGGGAGGGAGCTTGAAATGGAACTTTCTGCCCAATATTACAAAGATGAATGCCAAAGCCTGGGATGAGGCCCTTGACTATAATAATACTGGTCAATAACCTCTCAAGATCCATATTCACCCCTGGTTCCAGATATCTACTTGGATACAGCCTCCATGTTACTGACAAGCCCTGACTTTATCATTTATAAAGAGGTGCTAGGGGACCAGTCACACGAGGGGTGGTAGCGGGTCACCCAAGGCTTCCGCGGATCCCCTGGTAGATGGTGTGGGGCCTGGGCTGGGGATATACAGAGACATAGGCCATGCAGAGAGAGTTTAGGCATGAGTTTATTTAGTAGGTTATAGAGGGGAAAGGGAAGGGGAGAAGGGGGAGAAGTGTGGGCAGGCAGAGGGGGGGAAGGGGGAAGCAGGATCAGATGCTCTTGAATCTGAAATATAGGACAAAGACACACCAAAAGCTCATTAGTTAAGTGCCATTGTTTTATTGACAATAGGAATCATGCCTCTTTCATGTGAAAAATGTTACAAAAACACAATAGTGGTTGACAATCTACATGGTAAGTGTATTTTCCCTGCTGACTTTAGTGTGCTTCTTCATTTACCTACACAGGTCCAGACTGGTGGCTTTTTAAAATTCTTTTAGTGAATTAATTGTTTTAACAATACAAATTCCCATGGTTTTACAAACTGAAGAACACCCCAAGCAGAAAAGTTTCACATTATTCACATGCTGGCTTCTCTAATGCCTGTCAACACTGTGCCGAAAAACAGATACACTCTAAAACAGAAAAAATCTAAGCTCTGTCCCTACCAAAATATTTGTTTGCTTTTGAGAATACCTACAGAGTAACTGACCACACTATTGAGGGTAATTGAGCTGCCATCCTGTCATGGAAACACCCAAGTACTTCGTCCTGGTCCATTGTTATTGATTTTCTGTAGGAAGTTGTCCATATCCAAAAGTTTGCTCTCTTTAGGACATGACCCTCCCTTTGCTTCACATAGGATCCTGGCAGCTGCTTCTCACATTGAGAGGCACAAACATTAAAGATGAAAAGAGCATCCTAGGTCTGTCCTTTGGGGTGATCTGGGTAGAATATTTATTTTGTAACCATTCAGCAGTTTTAGAGGGTCACACCTAACACATGACTTTTCCTCTCCCTGTTGCATCTTTTTCCCCCCACTGGTGTAGCAAGACACCTTTCTCCTGGAATCCTGGAAATTCTTCCTCTGCCTGTAACTGTTTTTTGGTACCTTGCACTTTAATAAGAGGTGTCTATTATGTTCCTGGTACCATATAAAGTATTGATACAAATAAGATAATGTGCTGAAATTTCATAGAACAGTGTTTGGCACATAGTAAATACTTAGACATTATACCTCATTTTTACCTTTGCTAGAGTCTTATAGTATTACTATTATTATGCCCAATTTTTGGGTAAAACATTGAAACTGATTTTGATCTACTTGTCCAGGCTTATACCATTGATACATGAAGAAGCTCTTGGGGGCTTTGCATGTAATTTTCTGGGAGGTTTTTCTTCCCTTGTAATAGGAGCTAAACTTATCAATTCCGCTTTTTGTGATTTTGTTGTTGTTCGTCTGTTTGGTTTTTCCAAACAGGATTTCTCTGTGCAGCCCTAGCCAACCTGGAACTCTCTTTAGACCAGGCTTGCCTCAAACTCAGAGACCTGTCTGCCTCTGCCTTGGAGTGCTGGGATTAAAGGTTGCCCGACTTGTTTATCTTGAAGTTGGTTTCTAATTTCAGTAGACTCCTTTGGACAGAACTCCATTTCCCTCTGGAAGTGCTAGAGCTCCTCATCACACCACCTCCATCTCCAGGGAATTCCTGGCCCTGATTCATTGGACATAGGAAGTCACTACTGCTGAGCACCTCTTCCGGGCATGCCTTTCTTAGACACCTCTCACATTTTCATTCTCATTCATTCAAGTGAGGAAAATGTTACTAGGGAACTTGTAAGTTTGAGGTTGTCTTAATCCTATCAGTAGAAAGTTACAAATCAAAATTTTGAGTCTTGCTGACTCTAGAAGTGTAGTAGGAGGCCACTTGTTTGTTCCTGGCTGCTCAGCCCTGAAATAACCACTCAGAAGCCATATTATTTGCAATATTGTTTGGCCAATAGCTTAAGCATGTTTCTGGCTAACTCTTATATCCTAAACTACCCCATCTGCATTAATCTGTGTATCGGCATGTGGCTGTAGCTTACCAGCAAAGTTTTGGCATGTCTGTCTCTGGTGGTAACTCCATGGCTTCTCTCTGACTCTGCCTTCTTTCTCCCAGCATTCAGTTTAGTTTTCCCCACCTAGCTCTACTTTGCCCTATCAGGACAAGCCAGTTTCCTTATTAATTAACCAATAAAAGCAACACATAGACTGAAGGACTTCCCATAACATAGAAGCCGTACTTTTCACCGTTCTTCATCACCAGGCAATCTTAAGGTGACTCTCAGCATTGTGGTTAAGATACCAGCTCATCGTTTTTGATTTCTTAGAATCTACTGGTATAACACAGAATTGCACACTGAAGAGTTTCATATGGGGAGGCATGTTCTCAGTCTCATGGGCCTTGTAGATGAAGAAAGAAAGGATTTCTTCTTTCCTCATATACTTCATGCATGTTGGAGCAGGATCTGGGTCACTCTTCATTTTTCTGACCATCTTCTAAGGAACCCATTTTCCTGCCTGCTTTTGGGATTCTAGTGTGGGTGCTTACGGAGGTAGCCTTGGTTTCCCCTTTCTGAGAAGTATTTTGAAGTCCTTGGTAATGGCTTTCTCTGCCAATGCAATATGTCAAATCAAGCCAAATTAATAAGACCAGGTTTAATCTGAGCAAAGAAACTCCCAGGTGATTCTCGGGGAAGAAAGTAGGAGAGAAATCATGCTTCTGCTCCCAAGAAGGGAGATTTAAATACTTTATATGTACTGTCTTTGACAGCTCCAGAGGAGCCACTGATGGTGGGATTTCTGAGGGTGGGTTCTAGAGAGGGCAAAGTGGAGGCAAAGCAGAGTCCCCAGCTAAATATCCCAACCTTTTTGGATATATGGGTTCTGGTTCAAATCTGGCTACTTCCTATTGGCAAGGGAAGACATGGGGAGTCGATGGCCTTATGCTTGGTGGGAGGTATGGGTGAAACAAGATTCTGTTAACTGCCATCCTGGAGATCTCAGGCATCTGTTCCTTGAGAAAGCTGTAAAGTTTTTCTGTCCTGTCAAACCTCTCTGCCAATGCAGTAATCCAAATCAGACCAAATCTAACAGAATTAGAAAAAGCCCAGGTTTAATGGATACCAGCGCTCACAGGTGGCCCTCTGGGAAAACACAGAGAGGGGAAAGGAGAACCGGGAAGACCATGTGTTCGTTCTCTGGGGGACAGTTTAAATAGCCTAGGGGAGTGGTCTTGACACTCCCTGGGGAGGGGATCACTGTTTGGTGGGCTTTCTTGGAGTTGAAATCTGGTCTGCAGCAACTCTCAGGGGAGGGGGCTTGGAATGGAACTTTGCACCAAAGAAAAGCAAAGGAGGCAAGTTGCTAGGAGAATAAAATAGATTATATTAACACCAGCGCTATGAACAGTGCTAGCCATGGGAGGAGTGATGACTGCCAGAAAGATTAAAGCAGAGATGTGCCCTGGTTGTATGGAAGAGGTCAATGAGCCATACACAAGAGCAGATATGCCTCTCATTGGTACATTTTGAAAAACCAGAGGGTGTAGAGTCCCAGTTGCTGGCTAGACCACTTATCCTGGGTAGGTATCTGCTGGAGCCTGGAGAGATGGTACCAGCACTGAGGTCCCAGGAACTTGGGGGGATGACATGCCAAATCAAGGGATGATGTGTTCCATGAGTTCCCAAGCCATTACATCTGCTATTTTTCTGGAGGTGGGGAGTGCCTCCATCAATTCTATAAAATGTGTCAATTAGAGTTAAGAGATAATGATGCTTTTTATGAGTGGGTGTTGATGAAGTCAACTTGCCAGTACTTGCCCAATTGGTGTCCTCGATTGGTATCCTTGGAGCTGGTGCAGGGACTGTTATATTTTGAGGGCCCCCTGCAGGTTGGCCTTGGCACACATCTGGCAAGAGGAATGGACCTATCTGGAAACTGATCTACTTGGTCAGGTTCCTTGATACAGTAGCAGAACTCTTTCTCCAGGAACATGCAGGTCATAGGGCCTGGTTTTAGCCCAATGAAACAGACTTTTAAGGACAACCAGAGAAAATTTACTGAAAAAAAAGAGGTTAAGTGAGTGAAGGGGGAAGGAGGAAGGTTGAGGAGGAACTGAGTTGAAGGTACCTGCAGTCTTCCTAGCCTCTTTAATTCTATCCTGATTCAGGAGGGAAAGAGGTTGCATTTTAGCAGAGACAGTATAATAATGCTCAAAAAGCCTCTATGTGGTCCTAAAAGCTGGGACCAGTAAAATCCACAGAAGTTTAAGCATGTCTTAAAACTGTTGGTAGTCGGGATAGTCCAAGCATGAAACAGTGAAGCCCACACTGAGAGCAGATCGCCACACTACAACTAAATCAAGTAGGTTTTTTGGGGCCTGGCCTGCAGAGTGGTAGACCTTTTATTGGCGAGGTCCATGGGCGAACAGGGAGCCTGGTCCTGTCCCTGAAGACCACCCTGAGTGGGGAGAGAGAGTGTTCTTGGCCCGCGGCAGGACACAGGAAACGGAGCGCAGGCATTCCCCGACCCCCTTGGCTCCCCCGTTAGCTTGCGAGAGCTGGTAGCCTCTGCTGGGGCTACTCCTCCTCTGCTGTGACTTCTCTCTCCCTGGCATATCCCAGCTTGCGCTCAGGGACCTCCTTCACTCCCTGTCCCTTCTGCGGGGCCGCGGGATCACCCAGTTTAGCCTGTTTGGGCGTTGGATAGGGTGCTCAGGGCAGAGGGCAGTGGGAGTTCCTCTGTTTTAGTGGCTGGCCTGCAGAGGGGTAGGCCTTTTGTTGGTGAGGCCCCTGGCGAACGGGGAGCCTGCTCCTGGTCCTGAAGACCCTTCTGAGTGGTGAAAGAGATCTTGGCCCCAGGAAATGGAGAGAAGGCATTTAGTAAGCAGGGCCCCTGGCCAGCAGGAAAACCTGTTCCTGTTTTAAAAGACCCATTAGATAGCATCATTAGGAGGAGATGGGCAGGCGCCAAGGCAAGAATTCACCCAACAATCTGAAAAACAACATGAAAACACCAGAACCCAATGATCTTACAACAGAAGGACTTGAACACCCTAACACGGAAGAAGTGGAAAAAATTGACTTTATGAAAGCAATAGAGTCCCTTAAACAACATGTAAAAAACACCCTTATAGAAATGGATGCGAAGTATAACAAAAAGTTTGAATAAATGAGTAAATGCGTAAATGATACCCTGGGAAACCAAGAAAAAAACGATCAAACAGGTAATGGAAACAGTTCAAGAATTGAACACTGAAATGGAAGCAAGGAAGAAAACAAACTGAGGAACAGCTGGATATGGAAAATCTAGGTCAACGAGCAGAGACTACAGAAACAAGCATAATCAATAGAATAGAAGAGATAGATGAAAGAATCTCAGATGCTGAAGACACCATAGAGAAAATAAACGCACTGATCAAAGAAAACAGCAAAGCCAGCAAATTCTCATCACAAACCATTCAGCAAATATGGGACACAATAAAAAGACCAAACCTAAGAATAATAGGTATAGAAGAAGGAGAAGAGTCACAGCTCAAAGGCCCAGAAAATATTTTTAACAAAATTATGGAAGAAAACTTTCCCAACATAAAGAAAGATATTCCTTTGAATATTCAAGAAGCATACAGAACACCAAACTGACAGGATCAAAGAAAAACATCCCCTCGCCATATAATAATCAAAACAGAAAATATACAGATTAAAGAAAGAATATTAAGAGCTGCAAAGGAAAAAGGGCAAGTTACTTATAAAGGTAAACCAATCAGACTTACAGCTGACTTCTCTATGGAAACCATGAAAGCCAAAGGTCCAGGATAGAGGTACTGCAGAAACTAAGAGACCATGGTTGCAAACCCAAACTACTATACCCAGCCAAGCTATCGTTCACTATCAGTGGCGAAAACAAGACATTCTAGGATAAGAACAAATTTAAACAATACGTAGCCACAAATCCAGCACTACAGAAAGTAATAGAAGGAAAATCACAACCCAAGGAATCCAACATAGCCAACACTGCCTACAATAACTCAGGCAACTAGCGACCCTTCACCAGCACAACTCAAAGAAGGGAGACACACAAACTCTACTATCTAAACAATAAGAATAACTGGAGTAAACAACCACTGGTCATTAATATCACTTAGTATTAATGGTCTCAATTCACCTATAAAAAGGCACGGGCTAAGAGATTGGATACGAAAACAGGATGCAACATTCTGCTGTTTGCAAGAAACACATCTCAACCACAAAGACAGGCATCTACTTAGAGTAAAGGTTTGGGAAAAGGTTTTTCAAGCAAACGGTCCTAAGAAAAAAGCAGGTGTGGCCATACTAATTTCTAACAAAACTGACTTCAAACTAAAATCAATCAGAAGAGATTGAGATGGACGCTTTATACTCATAACAGAAACATTTCATCAGGATGAAGTCTCAATCCGGAATATCTACGCCCCTAATACAAAAGCACCCACTTATGTAAAAGAAATATTACTAAAACTCAAGGCAGCCATCAAACCACACATACTAATAGTAGGAGACTTCAACACACCTCTCTCACCAATGGACAGGTCAATCAGACAGAAACCTAACAGAGAATTGTTAGAGGTAATGAAGCAAATGGACTTAACAGACATCTATAGAACATTCCACCCAAATAGGAAAGAATATACTTTCTTCTCTGCAGCTCATGGAACCTTCTCGAAAATTGACCACATACTCGTAAACAAAGGAAACCTCCACAGATACAAAAAAAATATCAGTGTCCACCTGTGTCTTATCAGATCACCATGGAATAAAGTTAGAATTCAACAACAATGCTACCCCCAGAAAGCCTACAAATTCATGGAAACTGAACAGTCAACTATTGAACCATACCTGGATTAAGGAAGAAATAAAGAAAGAAATTAAAGTCTTCCTGGAATTCAATGAAAATAAAGAAACAACATACTCAAACCTATGGGACACTATGAAAGCAGTCCTAAGAGGAAAGTTCATAGCACTAAGTGCCCACTTAAAGAAAACAGAGAAAGCTCACATTGGAGACTTAACAGCCCACCTGAAAGTTCTAGAAAAAAAAGAAGCAAACTCACCTAGGAGGAGTAGAAGACTGGAAATAATCAAACTGAGGGCTGAAATCAACAAAATAGAAACACAGAAAACAATACAAAGAATCAATGAAACAAAAAGCTGGTTCCTGGAGAAAATCAACAAGATTGATAAACCCCTATCCAAATTAATCAAACGGCAGAGAGAGAATTTGCAAATTAATAAGATCAGAAATGAAAAGGGGGACATAACCACAGACACAGAGGAAATTCAGAGAATCATTAGATCTTACTACAAAAGCCTGTATGCCACAAAACTGGAAAATGTAAAGGAAATGGACACTTATTTAGATAAATACCATATACCAAAGTTAAACCAGGACCAGGTGAACAATCTAAATAGACCTGTTGGTCATGAAGAATTAGAAGAGGTTATCAAAAACCTCCCTACCAAAAAAAGCCCAGGACCAGATGGTTTCAATGCGGAATTCTACCAGAACTTCCAAGAAGACCTAATACCTATACTCCTTAATGTATTTCACAATATAGAAACAGAAGAGGCATTGCCAAATTCCTTTTATGAAGCTACAGTTACTCTGATACCAAAACCGCACAAAGACTCAACCAAGAAAGAGAATTATAGGCCAATCTCACTCATGAACATCAATGCAAAAATCCTCAACAAAATACTGGCAAATCGAATCCAAGAACACATTAGAAAAATTATCCATTATGATCAAGTAGTCTTCATCCCAGAGATGCAGGGCTGGTTCAACATATGAAAATCTATCAATGTAATCCATCATATAAAGAAACTGAAAGAAAAAAATCATATGATCCTTTCAATAGATGCTGAAAAAGCATTTGACAAAATTCAACATCCCTTTATGATAAAAGTATTGGAGAGATTAGCGATACAAGGGTCATACCTAAATATAATAAAAGCTATATACAGCAAGCCGACAGCTAACATCAAATTAAACGGAAAGAAACTCAAAGCCATCCCACAAAACTCAGGAACACCACAAGGCTGTCCACTCTCTCCATACCTCTTCAATATAGTGCTTGAAGTTCTAGCAATAGCAATAAGACAACATAAGGGGATCAAGGGGATTCGAAATGGAAAGGAAGAAGTGAAACTTTTGTTATTTGCAGATGATATGATAGTGTACATAGCGACCCCCAAAACTCCACCAAAGAACTTTTACAGCTGACAAACACCTTTAGTAATGTGGCAGGATACAAGATCAACTCCAAAAAATCAGTCACCCTCTTATACACAAAGGATATGGAAGCAGAGAGGGAAATCAGAGAACCTTCACCTTTCACGATAGCCACAAACAGCATAAAATATCTTGGGGTAACTCTAACCAAGGAAGTGAAAGATCTATTTGATAAGAACTTTAAGGCATTGAAGAAAGAAATTGAGGAGTATACCAGAAAATGGAAGGACCTCCCTTGCTCTTGGATTGGGAGGATCAATATAGTAAAAATGGCAATTCTACCAAAGGCAATTCAATGCAATCCCCATCAAGGTCCCATCAAAATTCTTCACAGATCTTGAGAGGACAATAATCAACTTTATATGGAAAAACAAAAAAACCAGGATAGCCAAAACAATCCTATACAATAAAGGATCTTCTGGAAGCATTACGATCCCTCACTTTAAACTCTATTACAGAGCTACAGTGATGAAAACAGTGTGGTACTGGCATAAAAACAGAGAAGTCGACCAATGGAATCGTATAGAAGATCCAAATTTTAACCTACAAACCTATGATCACCTCATTTTCGATAAAGGAGCTAAAAGTATACAATGGAAGAAAGAAAGCATCTTCAACAAATGGTGCTGGCATAACTGGATGTCAACCTGTAGAAGAATGAAAATAGACCCATATCTATCACCATGCACAAAACTCAAGTCCAAATGGATTAAAGACCTCAATATCAGTCCGAACACACTGAACCTGATAGAAGAGAAAGTGGGAAGTACCCTACAACAGATGGGCACAGGAGATCGCTTCCTATGTATAACCCCAGCAGCACAGACATTAAGGGCAACATTGAATAAATGGGACCTACTGAAACTGAGAAGCTTCCATAAAGCAAAGGACACTGTCACTAAGACACAAAGGCAACCTATTGACTGGGAGAAGATCTTCACCAACCCCGTAACAGACAAAGATCTGATCTCCAAAATATATAGAGAACTCAAGAAACTAGAATTTAAAATGCTGATTAACCCAATTATAAAATGGGGTACTGAACTGAAGAGAGAATTCTCAACAGAAGAAGTTCAAATGGTCAAAAGACACTTAAGGTCATGCTCAACCTCCTTAGCGATCAGGGAAATGCAAATCAAACCAACTTTGAAATATCATCTTACACCTGTCAGAATGGCTAAAATAAAAAACTCCAATGATAGCCTTTGCTGGAGAGGCTGTGGAGGAAGGGGTACCCTCATCCATTCCTGGTGGGAATGCAATCTTGTGCAACCACTTTGGAAATCAGTGTTTCGGTTTCTCAGGAAATTCAGGATCAACCTACTCCTGGACCCAGCAATACCAGTCTTGGGAATATACCCAAGAGATGCCTTATCATATGACAAGAGCATTTGTTCAACTATGTTCATAGCAGAATTATTTGTAATAGCCAGAACCTGGAAACAACCTAGATGCCCTTCAATGGAAGAATGGATGAAGAAAGTGTGGATTACATACACATTAGAGTACTATGCTGCGGTAAAAAACAATGACTTCTCGAATTTGCATGCAAATGGATGGAAATAGAAAGCACTATCCTGCGTGAGGCAACCCAGACCCAAAGAGATGAACATGGCATGTACTCACTCATAATTGGTTTCTAGCCATAAATAAGGGTCACAGAGTCTCCAATTGGTGAACCTAAAGAAGCTAAGTAAGAAGGTGAACCCAAGGAAAAACATATAGTTATCCTCTTAGCTATGGGAAGTAGACAAAATTGCCGGGGAGAAAATTGGGATCTTGGGGGTGGGGTGAGATGGGGGTAAGGGGAGATGGGGAGAGAAAAGGGAGAAGGGGAGGATGGGGGGAACTTGGGGAAAAAGAATGATTGGGATAAAGGAAGATTGGATAGGGGAGCACGGAAGCACAATTCTTAGTTAAGGGAGCCACCTTAGGGTTGGCAAGAGACTTGAACCTAGAGTGGCTCCCAGGAGCCCAAGGCGATGTCCCCAGTTAGTTCCTTGGTCAGCTGATGATAGGGAACCTGAAACAACCCTATCCTATAGCAATACTGTCTAATATCTTGCATATCACCTTAGAATCTTCATCTGGTGATGGATGGAGATAGAGACTGAGACCCACACTGGAGCACTGGACTGAGCTCCCAAGGTCCCAATGAGGAGCAGAAGGAGGGAGAACATGAGCAAGGAAGTCGGGACCACGAGGGGTGCACCCACCCACTGAGACAGTGGGGCTGATCTATTGGGAGCTCACCAAGGCCAGCTGGACTGTGACTGGAAAAGCATGGGATAAAACCAGACTCTCTGAACATGGCGAATAATGAGGGCTGATGAGAAGCCAAGGACAATGGCACGGGGTTTTGATCCTACTTCATGTTCTGTCTTTGTGGGAGCCTAGCCAGTTTGGATGTTCACCTTCCTAGATATGGACAGAGGGGGGAGGACCTTGGACTTTCCACAGGGCAGGGAACCCTGACTGCTCTTTGGACTGGAGAGGGAGGGGGAGAGGAGTGAGGGAGGAGGAGAAGGGTGGGAGGAGGGGGAGGGAAATGGGAGGCTGGAAACTTTTTTTTTCCTATTCTCAATAAAAAAGATAAATAAATAAAAGTTACTTAATAAAAATCCTGAACTAGTAGGCTAAATAAACAGTTTTGAAATTAAAAAAAAAAAGTTTGGAGGATAATCAGCCTGGAAGTCTTGCAGAGGGCAACCAAGTAGTCAGAGTTTTCTTCAGCAGCAAGCGTTGCCTCTCCCTCTCTTCCAGCATGCCCTGGCCAGTGCTATACAATGGTCCTTCACTGCAAAGGACCAGGCAGTAGCTACCTGCCTGGCATGATCTCTGCCTGTGACATTTTCCTCTTGGGTAAGGTAGCACAAGTCCCCCCATGGTTCTCTGGTTCTAGGGAGAAAATCTCCCAGGAGGCAGGTGACAGTTTTGCAAATGAGTTTTCTAAAGATTCAGTGGAAACTGCCCCAGATTCAATTAACAACATGCTCATGGTCAGGTGATGCACTGTGCATGCCTTCTCCAGCCTGGTAAGAACCGTGTGGGGCTTCTTTAACACCCCACTCAGATGCCTGAAGAATCACTACTAAGCAGTGTCAATGGAGATGTGCTTACAGAGAAATGCAGGTTTTTGAGGAAGATGAGAAGGACCTGGAGCAGAAGTGTCAACACTACAGCCACCCCGTGTGACAAGAGATGGCACTTCATCCTGGTGATTCCAAAGAGGAGCACACTGCAGGTAGGAAAGAAAGTAGCAAGAGCAGAAAACACAGCAGCAACAGTAGAATCCCAGTGCATCCCAAAGGACTCATGGCATTCAGTCTCCACCTCTGAAGATAAGGACAATGAGTCAGTGCAGGAATATGGTGACCCAACCTGAAACACCAGTGACTGTTTATATTAAAGTGACATTTTAGACATTAAAATCCCTCTCTTTTTTGGTAGAGCTGCATTTTGAACCCACCAACTATTTTACAAGTTCTCTGGTGCCAAAAAACAAAAACAAAAAACAAAACAAAAACCATGAATGCTGAAATCAGAGCCAAGATAATGGCTGGCCCCTTTTCCTTTGGATGTTCTGAAATCATGTACTATCACAGGTATATAACTGACTGGAAAAAGGAAACAAAATGTTATAACAAAATGATTAAGAAAAAAAGTGTAAGGGGAAATGAGTGACTACTTGCTCACTAACCAAGTGCTCCAAGAGTCCTTTCTTCACTGCTTTGATCCACTGAACGCATCTGAAAGCAGAGAACACTGGGCAGGGACTCTCATCCCATCGCCTCTGGAACTGGAGTTAGACCCTTCCATAAGCAGAAAACAGTAGACTATGGCCATATTGTTCTTACTTTGTGTCTTTACAGTCCTTTGCTTTTCTCTTGTTTTGTGGTGTGTGTTTCACACACATGCATGAAAGAGAAAGAGAAAGGAGAAGGAGAGAGATGAGAGGAGTCTCTAGGGGTTGAATGGGTTGTAGTACAAACATCCCAAGGTCAAAGCTGTATTGGTTCCTCGTGTTTATCTATCCATTCAAGTTGGGAGTGTAGCACGATTAATAAAAACCCAGACGCAGATATTGAGGTCCAACCTGAATATCAGAAAAGCAAAGCAGCTGAGCCACTAGAGAGCTCTTACCTCTAAGAAATCATCAGACTAAAAGAGCATGAATTCCTTCCTGTCTCATCCCACCTTATATTCCTCTCTAATGCTGGGATTAAAGGTGTGACTCCCTAGTACTGGGATTAAAGGTGTGAGACACCACTGCCTGGTCTTTCGTGGTTTAGTTTTACTTTCAGGTCTTCAGGCAAACTTTATTTATTAAAATACAATAGAAATATAACTGCAATTATTTTATTGTCTAAAACAAAAAAGGAAGGTTATAATTAATATAAGAAATTATATACCATAAGTATAATAACTGTATACAATATATACAGGCAATAAATATAACAACAATATCTAGTCCATTTGCATTGAACAAATTCAGAGAAAATACTCATTATCTATGTTAGCTTGGTGAGTTCAAAACCTTGTACCTAATTCACTTTCTATCATACCTTGCATTGCCATCCAAAACTGTCTTGATATCTCTCAAACTTGTATACTTTACATTTCCTTAGTGAGTTTCTTTTCTGAGTCTCATAAACACTTAAAACTACAACTATCTAGTCTTCAACTACCTCAGAGACCCAATACTAACTGAGTAAGCAGGAGATGTAAACAAGTGACTTCTAAAAATATGAGAAATGACAGAAACAGCTGGCTGCCTGGACAGTCACCCAAAGTTCCTCTGCAATGTTGGGGCATCCATCTTCAGCCTACAGGCCTAGAATATCTGACAGACTTTTCTATGAAACTGGGTTTTTGAAGAACTGTCCCACCTTGTCTGGGCAAGGTTTGGCAGTCCCTCTCTTTTGGGTCCTGCTTGTCTCATTAGGACAACATACTGTCAGCAGTTGTTGTACCCAGTAGCTTACTTTTGCCACAAAGAAAGCAAACTCCAAGTGGAGTTTTTTATATTCCCATCGTCTTCTCTGAGGTAAAGTGGTGCTGCCAGGAGCATACATGTTTCATTGTCATAAAAAAAAATAAAAAAGAACATATGTTACTCGACAATAGAAGTTACAAAATAGGCCCACACAGGTTAAGAATAATGTATAATAAATGTTTATTTATTTAGGGGAGACTCACAGATCACTGTCCTAGATCACAGTTCTCTACATGAATGGGTAACAGGAACCGAGTCTGTCAGCCAGAAACAAGAGCCAGAAGCAAGATTGTTGTTTTGTATAATTACAAATGGTCTCTGAGTAGTTGATTGGGTTGGGTTTATTTTTGTTGTTTTTTTTTTTAAGTTCTTATTTGGCGTTCTAGCCAGAATGTTGTAAGAAGGTGCACCATTTCCACAGCTGGTATCCAAAAACCTGTCTCATAGTAGCACTATCAGCATCATGACATCATATCAACCAGGTGGAGTCGTTATTGTGGGGCCCCATAGTCCTCCTAGAAGCTTCAAAGATTACTGCAGGGAAATCTACTGTTCATTGTTGAAAACTTAAACATTAGTCACATAGACATATATTCAGTGAAAGATATGATATAGAAAAAATGAGCATGGAGAAAAGTAAAATATTTCCTTAAAATCTATCTTCTTTCTGTCCCATACCAGATGACTCCTGACATGAGACAAAAATTCAGAATTTTTCTTTTAACAACATGCTTGGATTTAGAGTAGGAAAGCCATTGACTAACTCTAAAGCTAGTTGTATTTTTAAGTAGAAATGCATACAGATAATCAAATTTTGCCATGCAGATAAGATAGAATCACAAATGAGATTTCTCTTTGCTTGGTGATCCTTTCTGGATAATTATCTTTTCAATTTTAGACATCAAGGTCTCTACTCTTTGAAGATGAGTGATTTCCTGCAAAGACAAGAACAGAACCTTGCCCCAACCCTTATGAGGTTTTTTGTTTGTTTGTTTACCACCTGTATGATTATCACCCCTATGGATGAGTTGTCATTTCTCTTTCTCAAGAGGTTTCTCTTTTACAAACCGAATCTTTATTCATTTTGATGGTATCCATAGCTTTTCTTCTCCTGTGGAAAGAGGAATGAAACTCTTCCCCAGCGTAGCACATCTCCTGGTTTCCATTGTGAGGTCAGCACATCCTTGAATATACTGGCTGATTTAATTCAGCAGTTTTTTTCTATTATCCAATGTCTCTCTGCTGCTGTCATTTCTTTCTCATTAACATTAATAAAATTCAAGGTTAATGGAGTTATGCAATCTATTTCTGGGGGTATTTTCCATCCCTTTCTGTTTGTTTAGCATATCCTTTATAATATGATTTGACCTTTCTATAACTGCCTGACCTATAGGATTATTTGGTATACCTGTAATATGCTTTGTATTATAATAAGCAAAAAAAACAGTTTCATTTTCTTAGACACATATGTAGGACCATTATTTGTGCAGGTATATTCATGATGGCCATAACTTCTAATAAATGCATGATTACTGAATCAGCCTTTTCTGAGCTCAAGGCAGTTGCCAATTGAAAACCTATATAACTGTCAATGGTGTGGTGGATATATTTTAATATTCCAAATTCTGTAAAGTGGAACACATCCATCTGCCAGATCTCATTCCTTTGAGTACACTTTTGGTTACTCCCTGAAGGTAATGGTGTTAGGTTATAGAAAGAGCAAGTAAGACTTTTTTTATAATCTCCTTAGCTTGTTGCTATGTAATAGGAAACTTTCTTTAAACCTTTGCTGTTGACGTGATGTTTCTTATGAAATTCTGGGTCCTTCAGCACACCTCCAATCCTTAATTGATCAATTTCTGCGTTACCTTGAGCAAGAGGACCTGGCAGACTAGTATGGGATTGGATGTGTGTTAT
The DNA here is from genome assembly GCF_018167655.1 of Microtus oregoni. Lineage (NCBI taxonomy): Eukaryota > Metazoa > Chordata > Mammalia > Rodentia > Cricetidae > Microtus > Microtus oregoni. Next base: position 4,583,248 of record NW_024544600.1, read on the forward strand.
GTATATAGGACAAAGCCTATTCCTGATTATATCTTGCACCTGAATGAATAATAAAGTCAATTCTGTATCATCTGGTATAAATTCAGCTGTTTCAATATGCAATACAATTCTTTCTGCATATTACGAATCAGTAACTATATTGAGAGGTGCTTTAAAATCCCTTTGTACCATGAGAATAGCATACAACTCTGCCTTTTGGACAGAATAATAAGGGCTTTTTTCTGCCTTACTTAATTCTTCTGATTTGTAACCTGCCTTCCCTGATTTATTTGCATCATTATAAAATGTATGGGTTCCAATTATTGTTGCATCATGTACAATTCAGGGAAGAATCCAAGAAGTTCTCTTTATAAGGCTGATTCTATCACTTTAGGGATAATTGCTATTAATTTCCCCAAAAAAATAGCATAAGCTCTTTTCTCTGGTTCATTGTTTTGCCATAATTTTTTAATTTCATCAGAAGAAAAAGGAACTATAATTATAATCTCTGCTGGTTCTATCTATACCTGCTAGTTGACAAAGTCTCAATTTTCCTTTCATAATTAATTCAGAAGCTTTTTCCGCATAAGTTTTTAACATTTTGCTTGGTTTATGTGATAAAAAGTCCATTCTAAGATAATATCTTCCCTCTGCATTAAAATTTCTGTAGGGGAAATTCTGGAAGGCAATATGACTAGATTACAATTAAGATTTGAATTCACTCTATCTACGTGTGCCTCCTGTAATTTCTCTTTAATGACCATCAATTTTTTCTCTGCTTCAGCTGTTAATTCCCTGGGACTATTTAAGTGTTTATCACCATCTAAGGTTTTGTTTAAATGGACTATTAGATCAGGTGTTATCTTAACAGCCGGTCATAGACTGGAAATGTTTCCTATAATCTTTGAAAGTCATTAGGAGTCCACAGTCGGCCTCTCCTAATTTATGCCTTTTGTGTTCTAATTTTCTGTAAACCTATTTTGTAACCTAGGTAATTAACAGAATCTCCTCTTTATATTTTTTAAGGGGCAATTTTTAATCCCCATTTTGGCAAAACTTTCTTGACTTCTAAAGTATCTGCATTTGAGTCAGGTAACAAAATGTCGCTCATGTAATGGTAGATTATAGACTTAGGAAATGGCTTGCATATTGTTTCCAATTGCTGACTGACAAAGTATTGGCACACGGTGGGGCTATTGAGCATTCCCTGTGTGAGAATGGTCCATTGATATCTCCTAGTAGGCTGAGAATTATTATATGTAGCCACTGTGAAGGCAAGCTTTTCTCTGTCCTTTTCTTGTAAAGGTATAGTGAAGAAACAATCCTTTAAATCAATAACTTTGAGAGGCCATCCTTTTGATAACAGAGAAGGTAGAGGAATTCCAGATTGTAGAGGGCCCATAGGTTGAATAACCTTTTTGATAGCCCTTAGATCTGTCACCATTCTCCATTTTCCAGATTTCTTTTCAACAACAAATACAGAAGTATTCCAAGGGCTGGTTGATTCTTTAATATGGCAAATATCTAGTTGCTCCTGTATCAGCTGTTTTAAAGCCTGCAGGGTTTTTTTTCTAATAATGGACATTGTTTAACCCATATTGGTTTCTCAGTTTAACCATTTTAAAGGCAGAATCGTTAGTACTTCTGAAGGTTTGCTAATTTCTTTGTCTTCTTGTACAGCTGAAATGGCTGGTGACCTTTGTTTATATCATCTTATAATACCCTTCCCAGAAACATGAGTTTTGGGGACTGTGGGAATGTTAACCTGGGTATTCCATTTCTGCAATAGCTCATGGCCCCATAAATTCACTACAATATTAGCTACATATGGCCTCAGCTTTCCTTTCTATTCTTCTAGCCCTATGTATTCAACCCACCTCATGCTTTGTTTAACTTGAGATAGGGTTCCGATTCCATAGGAATTGAATATCTGGCTCTTGAAGAGGCCATTCTGGATGCCAAGATTCTGGAGTAATGATACTCACGGGCTGTACCCATGTCTAGCCATCCTTCAATTACAATGTCATTTATAAACACTTATAGCTTTGTCTTAGACCGCTTATAGAAATCTACCAAAATATGTTTCCTATTTCCTACTGGAGTTTTTGATTCATCCTCCTTGTTTATTCCATCATCCAGAACAGTATGGTTTTTTACAATAGGCACTGGATTAATTTTCCTGGTGAGACATGTTGTTCACAGTAACTGGGAATGACTGGACCTTGTTTGACATCGGGGCCTGTGAGAGGCCCTCCAAGGAGTTTCCCAGTGGTGTCAGGTTGCCTTGTCTGTCTCTTGCCGACCTATATTCATTAGTCCCATGTCAGCCTTTGCCACACCTCCTACATATACCAGAAGGCTGAGTCCTCCTACCCTTTTCATTCCTAGAGCAGACATTATTCCTAGGAATTCCTTGTCTACAGTCCCTTCTTAGATGTCCTATTCTGCCACAATTAAAACATTTGGGATTCTGGTATCCCCTCATTGGAAATCACTTCTCCTACCCAATCCTCAGTGCTATAGTCAAATGTTTCAACATTCATTATAGGCAATATCCATTCATGTATGGGTGCTGATCTGACCTTTAAAGGCTCAAGAATCTTCCTACATTCTAAGTTGGCATTTTCAAAAGTCAAAGATTCAATAAGTACATGTCTAGCTTCAGGGTCTGTCACTCCTACATGTATAGCCTTAGTTAATCTTTGTAAGAAGTCACTAAAGGGTTCTCTCTGGCCCTGTTTAACCCTAATATATGACTCAATTTTTCCCTAGTTCCTGAATCCTGTCCCTATGTTGTGCTACATGGGGACAAGGTTCCCTATGTTCATCGCAGTGAGCTTGTTCCTGAGGATTAGAGTAATGACCCTTGCCAAGAATTTGATCCTGGGAAGTCTCAAATCCTTTTGTTTTCCCCTGTTGTTCTAAAATTTTTGCCTCTTCTTCAAATAACACTTCCAAAGCCCCTGAGGTCCATCTTCTAGGACTGCTGAGATTAATTGAAGCCAGTTGTTTGGAGAGCCTTAGTGCTTAAAGCCTGCATCTTCACCATTTCCCTGACAAAAAGGTGAGGGTAGCCCATAAGAAACAGTTGCTTGTTTTTATTTCTTTTAGATTGCTCATCCATGTTGGTTCCCATGCATATTCTTTGACTACCTTAGGGTACTTTGTGCCAGATGGTCTTTCCAATAAAATTACTGGATATGCAGTTAAAACACTGTGTAAGTCATCCCGGGATCTGGCATGAACTGATTAGGCTAAATCCTGTCCTTGTACCTTCTGTTGCTGCTCATCAATTTCAATAAATTCCTCAATCTTTTCAAATCTTTTTACTACTGCCTTTTGTGAAGTCTAAATCTCCTGTCCAGTGTTTTGTTCTCAATGCCCTCACTGAGAATTTCAAGGTATGAAACTTGTCCAATAAAGATATCGTCTCATCCTTGGACAATTTTTTTAAAAGATTTTATTACATATACAATACAGTGTTCTGCCTCCATGTATGCCTGCATGCCAGAAGAGGGTACCAGATCTCATTTTAGATGGTTGTGAGCCACCATGTGGTTGCTGGGAATTGAACTCAGGACTTCTGGAAGAACAGTCAGTGTCCTTAACGTCTGAGCCATCTCTCCAGCCCCCCCCCCTTGGACAAATTTTGATTGTGTGCGTATTACATTCCTGGAGAGATATCTTATCATTAATCTATCATAACTTTTCTAAAGTTTCCAATTGTTAAATTTAGCAACACAATTTCTTTCAGATAATTTTGTCAAGTTTATGCTATCCCTCTTCATAGTATTGGTCTCCTCAAATAGCTGTCTATTATTAGCCTGCAAAGTCTGTATTATCTCTAAAAGTGCCTCATTATTGACCCTGTTATTGAAACATTTTTTGAGATAATACTGAAGTCAAAGCTAATTCCTAGAATCAAATAAGGGGATGTTGAAGGAAAATCACATAAGCCTTGCAGAATTCCTTCTATAGTATAAGCAAATAATTATTGAACTCCTAGATAGTTATGTTATTAGTTATTTTTGTAGTTTTGTAGATCTTACCTGTCATAATGCAATTGGAGTATGTATCATAATTGTTATTGTCCAGCAGGTGTCACAGTTGCAGCCATGTGGCTGAAAGATGCTAGCAGCAGTGAACAGCACATGTTGCTTACTTAGGTACTGAAAAATATGCTTTGTTTAACAAATTAAGAGCAGCTACTAAAGTGATCAATTACAAGAGTTGGGGCCCAAGGTAAAGAGAAAACCCAAAGTTTTCCATCAGTGTGAGTTGTGGACTGTACATGCCACAAGGATCTCAGGCAGCAGCCTGTAGGCCGGCATGTAATGCACCCAGTGGCAGCGTGTCAGTCATGAGCTAGGGAGTGCTGAGCAGCAGCCTGCTGCATCTGAGTGCCAGCTAGGGCCACGGGCAGGAGAGTCAGTGTCCAATGCGCCACTCAGCCGGCAAACTGATCCCATAAAGTGTGGACTGGTCTGCACATTCGGGTACCAGATGATGACGGAAGTTACAAAATAATCCCACACTAGTTCAGAATTACATATAATAAAGGGTTATTTATTTAGGGGAGACTCACAGATCCCTGTCCTAGATCACAGTCCTCTGCATGAATGGGGAACAGGAATTGAATCTAGCAGCCGGAAGTGAGAGCCAGAAGAGAGTGAACACACGCTTTACAGCTGCAGTTATAGTATAAGAGACCACGCCCAAGTGGGCTGATATCTTAAAGGCTATTGGTCAAAAGAGCTCCCACAGCAGTTATTAAAACATCTTAAATGCCATATTCTATAAATCTCTGAAGTGTTTGAAGATGACCTATTTAAAATGTATCTGTTTGAACTTGAAAACATACCTGATGTGACTACAAGTTCAGTTGTAGTAGATGACTAATTACCTGCATTTCCTTGTTATCCTAAGCAGATAGTAATAATACTTTCAAGGACTAGAAATTTTCCTTCCATTGTTAAATGAGCTATATAGGTACAACACCTTGAACAAGATTAGAAATGTATATACAGGCTGTGTTAACAAAATTAATCTCAAATTTGTATCAATATATAAAATTTGTATATAAAATACAAAACTCCAATCCAATGTAAACTTTTAAAACTAGTAGTTGCTTTTTCTTATCATATCTAATCCTCCCTTTTTTCTTTTCAAAACAAAAGCCTTGAATCTAGTTGTCCTTTGTTTAGCCCTTTTTCTTATCAATGCCAATAACAACTTGTAACTAGTCCCCCTAAACAATGACAAATATCCATAACCCATTGAACAACAAAAAACCACCTATCCCACTTCTTAGGAATGTGGGCATCATATTCTTAAAGTTACTTCCTGTTGTTTGTGAATGACGGTAACTTTAGGAGATACTGAAACAAAATTTGTGGTTAATTGTCAAGTCCTGAGAGAGATAGCTTTATCATTTGTTGTCCATTCTCTGCATAATGGGAAAGTGCAGGGCTTGTCTCAAGTCCTGGCTTGAATAGTATGTTAGGCTATGTCATCTCAGCTAGTCACTTTGAAATTGTTCAGAGCAATTTGTAGTCCAAAGCCGATTTTTTTTTTCTTAGTGATGTTATCGAAGTCCTGGAAGAATCGTCATTGCGGGACCCCATCCTCCTTTTGGGAAGTTCCTGAAGTCTCTGTTAGTTATGCTCATGGTTCACTATAGAAAACTGACAAAGACTCAAACCCAAAGTCATGTATAGGAAGATAGATGAAACCTTTTTCTAGAACAAATTAGTACTCTATATGACCATTAATATCATGACAAAAAGTTTAAAATAAAACCAAAAGAATATGAGATTAGTAGCAATATAAAATAGTTTGTGGATATTTCTTTTTCTTCTGTCTTCTATCAGGAGACTCTCTGACATGAGACAGAGATTTTGGACCTCACTTTAATAAGCATGCATGGGTTTAGAGAGGGAGAGCCACACGTGAACTCCAAAGCCAGCTTTAATCTTTAATTAGACTGGGATTACCAAAAGATCATTTTCATTATATGTCTGTAAAGAATAACAGAAAGAAATATTTGGGAAGATTCATGAAAATTTATCCTGCTGGAAATGTGGTATACCAATAGGCTAATATACTCTTTTTCTTGAGACATTTTTTTTCTGGATGATTTGTCTGTCCTTTTTCTTCAGAGGTCTCATTTGTGCAGTGGTCTTCAGATTCCTTAGCTGTATACCTTTATTCTCCTGAAAAGACAGGAACAAAACCCTTCTGCAACCCTAGTATTGGGAACATTCCCTTTTGGCAAGTTACATCTAGTCAAGTGAAAAAAGCATTTATTAGTTTTATAGGTTAGTTCAGATTAAGTGACCATGCTGTTTGATGATCTCTCATGTCTTCTAATTAAGAGGTGTCTCTTGATCAAATCGAATCTTTTCAATTTTGATGGTATCTGTAACTTTTCTTCTCCTATGTAAACAAAAGAAAAACCCTTCCCCAAAGTAACACATGTCTTGATTTCCATTCCGAGGTCAGTATATCTTTAAAGTATATTGACTGATTTAATTCTGTAGTTTTTTCTACTATTCAATGTCGCTCCACAGCTGTTGTTTCTTTCTCATTAGAAAGAAAATTCAAAGTTAATAAAGCATCATGCCATATATTTCTGATTGTATTTATTATCCCTTTATGTTTATTTAGCATATCCTTTGGAGTTTGATTTGATCTTACTATAACTGCCTGCCCTGTAGGATTGTGTGCTGTGCCTGTAATATATTTTATGTTATAATAAGCAAAATGGTTTCATTTTCTTAGAGACATATACTAGAGCATTGTCTGTCTTTGGTATACCCATGATGTGGGTTTCTAGTCTATATGTGAATATGTTTTATTACCATTTGTTAATAAAGAAGCTGTTTTGGTCTATGGCAGTACAAAATATAGGTTGCTAGGAAAGCTAAACTTAATTCAGGGAGAAAGAAGGTGAAGTCAGGAGGATGCCATGTAGCCACTCAAGTACAATAGGTAACAAACCACAAGCCTTGTGATAAATATGAAATAATAGAAATAACAGAAATGGGTTGATTTAAGACATAAGAGCTAACTAGGAATATGCCTAAGTCATTTGCCAAGCAGTGTTGTAATTAATAATAGTTCTGTGTGATTATTTGGGTCTGGGTGGCCAGAAAATGAAAGAACAGTCTTTGCTTACAAATGGCACTCAATGTGGGGCAAGAATATCCACATAAAGCCTAAGAAAGCTTTTTTTTTTTAAAAAAAAAAAAAGGCTTTTAGACCCACAAAATCAGAAGTCAGCTTGAACTTCTTGGTAGCCACATATTTTTAAAAAGGCTCTGTTTGCTGAATTCAAGCTGAAGAATGGCTCCTTTAAGAGAGGCTTCCCGACTCAATGTTAGCTGGAAAAGCTGTGAGACTCTGTTAAGATATGGCTTCCTGATTCCTACTGGTAGCATAAATGACTCTGGATTCAGGAGGTCCTGTCATAGAGCACTTGAATGGGGTTTGTGGGAAGCATGCTGCAAATTACTTGGTGGCAGCATAAGCCAACTGCTTCTGAGAATTGAGGTGGTAAACCTGACTCCCATACCTCTGCCATGTAGGAAAAGCCAAGCAGGGTGGAACAGAGAGTTGATAGACACTGAAGAAACTCTCTATGTAATTTGCCTTCAATGTGACAAGGCTAGCCATTTGAGCAAGAAACTGCTGTTACCTAGACTGCTTAGTTGCATGCTATATAAACTGGTCATGCAGGACCCACAGAAAAATGATTGCTGAGCTTGCCTAAAAAAGTTGAGGCAGTCCTTCAGTGTTCCTGCTTCGTGAGTTTGCCAGACATTCTGTAGGTCACAGAAGAAAGTGACTGACAATCTGCCCATATAGGCAAAACAGTTTTTCAAATTTTCTGCTTCATGGAAAAATCTGCCAGATAGTATGGGCCTGTAGGCTGAAGAGGGATGCTCCAACGTTACAGAAGAACTTGGGTTGACTGTCCAGGCAGTGAAAAGTCTCTGTTGATTCTAGAGTTTTGGAAGTTGCTTACAATGTACTTCCTATTTACTCAGATAATATATCCTTCTGGGGATATACAGAATAATAGAAATGGGTTCATTTAAAATGTAAGCACTAACTAGAAATATGCCTAAGGCATTGGCCAAACAGTGTTGTAATTACTATAGTTGTTGTGTGATTATTTGGGTCTGGATAGTCAGAAAATGAAAGAACAGTCTCTGCTTACATACCCACAATGGCCATAATGTCTAGCAAAAGTGTGATTACTGAATCAGCCTTTTCTTAAATCAACGCAGTTGCCCATTGAAAATCTGAATAGGTATCAATGGTGTGATATACATATTTTAGTTTTCCGCATTCTACAAAATGGAACACATCCATCTGCCAGATTTAGATTTCATTTCTTTGAGTACCCTTTGGGTTACTTCCTGCAGGTAGTGGTGTTTGGTTGTATAAAGAACAAATTAGAAATTTCCTCATAATTTCCTTGACTGTTGCCATGTGATGGGAAAGTCTTTTTTTAAAAAAAAAATCCTTCACTATTGACATATTGTTTTTAATGAAATTCTGAGACTTTCAGCACATTTCCAATCACTAATTAATTGATTTCTGTCCTACATTGTGCTAGAGGACCTAGCAGATCTGTATGTGATTGGATGTGTGTTATGTATGTGAGATGATTCCTGTTCCTGATTATAATTCATAACTGAATTAATAATGAAGTCAGTTCTATATCATCTGGTAGAAATCCAGCAGTTTCAATCATTTTACTTCATTGTACAGTGATCTTAGCCTCTTCTCTGAACCAGGTACTCAATTATAATTATGGACTGGGCTCTAAAACACCTCTAACCCAAATCTACCCAGTCATTAGGAATAATTCTACTATAAACTGACCACAAGTTTAACATTTGCTTAACAATAGGTGAATGCATGCCATATGAGACTGTTGCTTCCTTTAATGTCCTTAAGTCTAAAATGTCACAGGAGTCTAGTTAGCTGTAACAGAGACTCTGCCATTTGGCAATTCCTTTAAGGTTACTGGATATATTAAGGTTGGTTGTCTGAAAATATTTGACTGTTCCTCTCTATTCTTATAATGCAATGCTGAATTTGGCTCTCCATTAAATTTTTCTGTCTGGATTTGAATATCTCTGTGATCTGTTTTATTAGTTTGTTCTAAGGCCTATTTCTTAGCACTTAGATATACCAACTTTTTTAGTGATAAGACAATGATAATTCTGATAATATAATTAACGTTCCATAAATCCCATCTAAATTAGATATCCTCTCAATTAATTGTTCCATGTTCAAACTGTCTAGCATATTATACAGAGATTCAAATTCCTCAATTTGTCAATGTGGGGAAAAACTCTCTTTTAAGTAATTCATGCCTTTATGAATTCCCAATTGTCTTACCAAATCTACTGATGATGTTAATGAAGCTGTGAGGCTGATTGCTGCTGCATAGAACAGTAAAAGCCTCTCTGGATTTCAAGGCAGCTACCTAGTTTGTCAGCAGCCCAAGAAGGGGATTCAAGGAGAGCCTGCAACTGTGGTAAAGAGAGAGGGGGAGAGAGATATCTGTCTGAAAAACACACAGGGGATTTTGTTTGGGGAAAAAGCACATGTGGCCGGTGGAGGGGGTGGCTACTTAAAGGCAGAACCAGCCAGTTTGGAGCCCAGGTGCTTCTGGAGTTTGGATATAGCATCTAGACACTGTTTCAGAGAGGTTATAAAAGGAAAATCCCAAACATTTCCCCAAAGCTTGGGGATAAATAAAAGAAAGTCTGACCAGGTGGGATGGGAGCACCATGTGCAGCTCTACCCTGTGCCCATGGCTAAGAAGCCTCGGGCAAATGACTTTTTCATGAATTCATACCCAAAGCATTGGGTGCCAAATATATCACAAATAATAAAAGCCCAGAGACAGATATTGGGGTTCAACCTGAAGAATCAGAAAAGCAAAGCAGCCAAGCCACTAGAGAGCTCTTACCTCTAAGAAACCCTCACACTGAAAGAGAGCTAGTTCCTATCTCCTCCCAATTTATATTCCTCTTTAGTGCTGGGATTAAAGGTGTGAGCCACCATCATCTGGATCTGTTTCTGCACTGATCTTGTGCAGCCCAAAGTGACCTTGAACTCACAGAGATTTGTAGTGATGAGGCGAACAGGCCTGCTTTTCGTCCCGCCTGGCTCCCGCACGGCTAGCTTCACCCGAAATAATTACATGGAAACTGTATTCATTTAAACACCGCCTGGCCCATTAGCTATAGCCTCTTACTGGCTAACTCTCACATCTTGATTAACCCATTTCTAATAATCTGTGTAGCACCATGGGGTCGTGGCTTACTGGGAAGATTCTAACCCACGTCCATCTTGGGCTGGAGCTTCATCGCGTCTGACTCACTGCCTTCTTCCTCCCACATTCTGTTCAGTCTACTCCACCTATCTAAATCCTGCCCTATCAAAAAGCCAAGGCAGTTTCTTTATTAACCAATGAAAGTAACACAGATAGATGACCCTCCTCCATCAGAGATCCATCTGCCTCTGTCTCCCACATCCTGGGATTAAAGGTGTATTACACTACTGCCTGATCTCTAATGACTTAGTTTTATCTTCTGGTCTTCAGAATAGCTGTATTTATAAAACATATATAAAATATCACTATAGTGAAGGAGCAGCAGTGACCTCCACTGTCTCTTCTTCCCCTATCCAAAAAGGGCCTGCATATCTTTCTAAACCTCTCTATACTACTTCCTTTGTCTCTCTATATGATCTTTGTCCTCCCAATCCTCTATTTGAATTTTTTGCAAACCTATCTTATGTTCTAGGTAATTAATAGAATCTCCTCCTTGTATTTATTAGGAGCAGTTTATAATCCCAAACAAGACAAAATTTTCAACATTTAAACATGATGTTTAAACAAAATTTAAACATAAAAGTACTTGCATTTGAATCTGCTAGTAAGATATCATCCATATAATGATAAATTATAGATTGATAAAATTGTATATGAATTATTTCCAATGGCTGTTGTACAAAATATTGATACAGGATGGAGATGTTTACTATCCCTTGAAGAACTTTCCAATGATACCTTTTAACAGGCTGGGAATTATAAATAGGCACTGTGAAGGCACATTTTTCTCAGTCCTGTTTTTTGTAAAGGTGTAGTAAAAAAGCAGTCTTTTAAGTCAATTGCTATAATAGATTATCCTTTGGGTAATAAAGAAGGCAAGGGAATTCAAGGAAATTCTCTATAATGTGCCCACTGACTGGATCACCTTATTAAAATTTCTTAGATCTGTTACCATTCTTTGTTTTTAATGACAAATACAAAAGAATTCCTATCAGAGTCTTTTGGGTAGCAGCCCCTTAGGCCCCTTCAGGGTCTAGTCAAGATGCTACAGCCCATGAGGGAAATAACTACAAGATCTGAGTGTGGGTGAAAGAAAATAAATCAGCTCACACAGTTCTTCTCATAATTTCTTTTTTATTGTCCTTTTTTTTCTCCTCCAAGTTTTCTAGTTTATGTACACATACAGACACAATCATCAATTCTCTGGCAATAACAAGGTTACAGGAGTTGCATTTTTTTCAGGGTCATAAAAGCAGATAATAAGTACACAAACTGTAATTATATAACTGTAACTGTCAGCTTTATGATTCAAAGTGGGAATGGTTTGTGAAAGCCTTTGTGGAACTCTTAAGGGGGAAGGCAGTTAATTAAGAGAGGGAAATTAAATCGTTAGAGGAACTTAGGAGGGGAATTTGTGTGTTTTGTTACATTCTTAAGTGACTAAGCAAAGAGCTAAAATGTTATCAGTAGAAACCATGAACAAGATAGGATTCATCTTTTACTCAGTTTGCAGCTTTTTCCCAGGGGGCAGAGGGAGTATCAGGTAATTAGGCAACTACATAAACAAGCAGGGGAATACTGCTGCATTTGATCTGCATCAGCATTTCTGCCAAATGTGTAGCAGGCTGGTGGCGGGGGGAGTCAAATACAAGAATTACATTTACACCTAAGTGATAGAACAAGGAGGAGGCCTTTTAGTAACATAACAATAAATCAGGACCATGACTCTTTCCAGCTGTCTGGACTAAACTATGGCTTTGTTCCTGTGGTGTCTATGAAAAAAGCATTGACTTTGTTCAGAGTTGGGCAAATGGTTAATACCTTGTTTCTGTTATCTCATAAGGTTAAGAGAAAAACCGTTAATCTTCTAAGCTAAGATCTTGTATCAATAAACTGAGGTGAAAACAGTCAGTACAGAGCGTTAGTAGCCTGTTTAGGGTTATAACAGCGTTAATTGGGATGGCACTTTCTATATTGGTAGAAAGTGAATTCAGGGCAAGCATTCTTCCTGTCTTCTCTGAGGGCTAAACATCAGCCATTTCAGACAGACATACATGTCTGAAATGTCCTTGGGTGTCTGTGAATGTCTCAGTTGAGATCTCATTGTCTGGACACTAATACTGACCAACTGCTTAACGAAGGAGATAATAGCAGAGGGGCAGACTTCTAAGTTTATATCGGGGGAAATGGAACAAGGATCTGGTTGTGAGAACAAAAGTTTTGGCTGTGTGATTACTTCACCAGAATCTCACATCGCTGGAGGGAGTCATCCAATATACCAATGCTTAAGGGAAATTGTGCCCAATAAACAATTAGCACATTGTAGTTCTGTAGGAAAAATCTCCAAGCTGTAATGTAAGGGAAAGAACTGGTGTGGGACAATTCTATATTCTGTCACTTATGTTTTAAATAAACGCTGATTGGGCAGTAGCCAGGCAGGAAGTATAGGCGGGACAACCAGACAGGAAGTAGAGGTGGGGCAATGAGGAGTATTCTGAGAAGAAGGAAGCCCATTCCTCCCCAGTCCTCTCCAGACACTGAAGAAGCAGGATGTAACCTGCCCTGCTGAAAAAGATACTTAGCCATGTGGCTAACTTAGATAAGAATAATGGGTTAATATAAGTTATAAGAGTTACAAGAAGCCTGAGCTAATGGGTCAATCAGTTTATAATTTATGGAGACCTCGGTGTGATTTTCTTTGGGATTTACTGGGTGTGGGAACTGGGTAGGACAGAAACCTCAACAAAGCAGGCCCTCATGTTACAAAGAACTATGGCTTCACACAAGAAATCTGCAAGGAGGACAGTTAATACATTCAAAAGGTAGCATTCCTTATCACCTTACAAAATAAGGTTATCTCCATCAGATGTGCATCTGGTGGGTTGACCTCTGAACTCTCACTGTATAATTCTGCGACCTGCCAAGGACTGATTGCTTCTTCAGTATGTTGATCATTTGGCTGCTCCTGTACCAGCTGTTCTAATGTCTGTAATTTTTCTTATGTTAAAGGTTCCACCCAGATGGGATTTTCAGTTAATCATTTTAAATGTAGGGAAGTTGGTAACTTTGAAAGACCAGCAGCTGTTGTGTCTTGCTTATGCACAATCTGAACAGTCAGTGACTCTTCTTGATAATATCTTTTTTTATATTTCTCTCAGAGGCATTCTTTATTTTATGGTTTGTTTCTGAGATTGAGGAATGCTAATCTGGGTTTACCATTGTTGTAACAAGTCATACCCCCATAAATTCATTGCTATTGGTCACATATGCCTTTAATTTCCCTACCTATCCTACTGGCCCTATACATTTGACCCACCTTGTTCTTTTTTTTAAATTCTTTTACCAGAGGTAAAGTTCCAACACCTGGAAACTGAATATTTACCTTCTGAAGAAGCCATTCTGGATGCCAAGATGTTGGAGAAATTATTGTTACATCCAAACCTATGTCTATAATTACAATGTCATTCACTTGTATTTTTAGCTTTGTTCTTTGAACATTTAAAGAAGCATTAAGTTTTTTAATTGCTCTGTGGATGAGTTTCACCAATACTGACAGGGAATGTTTGAAATAAATTTGAGATTGGCGCCTGTAAGAGGCCCCTAAGGTGTTTCCCAATGGCAAAGGATTATCTTGTCTGTCACTTGTTGATCTGCATTCATTGGTCCAATGTTGGCCTTTGCTGTACCTTCTGCATATTTCAGAAGGTCAGGTCTTCTGTTTGAATCATCTCTTGAAAAAGCATTGTTTCTAGGAATGCCTTGCCTTTTCAGATGATCTTATTTACCACATTAAAACATCTGACCTTTTGAACTTTCTTAAAATTTTTAGAAATCACTTCTTCTATCCAAGTATCATCATAAGTGTGAGATCCAATATCAACTATATTTCAGATCCATTCATCTGTAGGGTCTGATCTTGCCTTTAAAGGCCTAATCATCCTTTTTCATTCTGAATTATCATTTTTAAAAGCCAAAGATTCAACTTATATTTGTCTAGCTTCTTAGTCCGATAACATTTTATGCACAGCTAAAGTCAATCTTTGTTTTAAAAAAATCAGTGAAGGGTTTTTGGAACCTTGTATAATTTTAGTAATGAATCAGTCCTCTTTCCTGATTCTTCATCCCTGTCCCAAGCATCCAAAGTTGCTGTACAACATATGGCCAAGATGTGATCATCAAATCTAAACTGTCTTTGCAAATCAGCATGCTCACCTTCATTGAGAAGCTGGTCTTGGGAAATTTCCATACCTCTGGCCCTACTTCATTGTTCTGTGATCCTAGCTTCCTTTCTCCCCCTTATTTTTCATTGTAACTGAGAACTACCTTCTAAGATTGCTGTAGCTAAAGCTTTTCAGTCTTGTGGGGGTATTTCTGTTCTGAGTTCTCTATGAATTTAACATTTGTTTCACAGAGTGTGAATGCATACCATATGAAACAACTGCTTCTTTAAATCTTTTCAAATCTAACATTTCTACAGGATCCATTTAACTTCTGATAGCCTTGGGGCTGCCTGTCATCTGGTACTTGTTCTTGTATGATAACTGGATATTGGTTTTCTAATAGCCTTGGGCTGTTCCTCTTCAGTTTCATAATTCAATGTGGTAGGTTCTGTTCTAAATTCCTCTGTCTGTGTGTGAATATTTGTCTTAGTTTCATTCGTAGATCTTTCTAAGGATTGTATTTTATCAGTCAATTTTTTTTATACTTGGAACCAATATCAAACTACTTTTTAAAGTATATAGCATGAATTACCAAAGTGATAATTACAATTAACATGTCAATCCCAGCTAAGCTGATTATGCCTTCATTTAATTTTTTTCATTTTCAAACCATACAGTGTCCTAACTCTCTGTATCATAATACTGTTCCCCATTCTTAACGTAAGAAAGACTTTATTTTGAAATTTTCTTTAAAGACTTTTGAATAAAATTTCATTTCCTCCTAAAGAATTCCTGGGTGTCTCACCAGATCTGCTGACTTCTCAGTTTTTCTACAGCAGCAGTGTTTGACTGTGGGGAGTGCCTCGGGGTACCTAGGTAGCCAGGCTAGTACCGTGTGCCCACTGGAGTGGCAGCGGGATGCCGCTGCACTGCACGATCTGGGTCGAGAGCACTTGCAGCTTCTTGCATATCCCCAGGGGCTGAGGGTGTGCAGCAGTGGCAGCAGCAGTAGAAGACTAGCAGGTGCAGGCAGGTGTCAAGGCAAGCAGGCTGGTCCAGGGAAGGCCCACAAGCTTCAGGGAGAGGGAGTGAGCCACCTGAAAAATGGACACGGGGGAGGGGGATGTGCAGGAGAAACCTGCTTGGCAGGAAGTGAGGGCACAGAACTGACTGAATGACAGCCAGCAACTGTCTCGGGATCAGGTATCAGGGTAAAAACTGGATTGATCAGAGAAACAGTGGGGGAAACAACCATTGGACTCCTCTCTCTTTCCTTCCTCCATCCAAAAAGGGCCTGTGAATCTTTCTAAGCCCCTCTTTTCTTATTAAGCCCCTGCTAATAATTCATGGGTCTCTCTCTATATGTCCTGGGTCCTTCAAAACTTCTATGGGTAATTCTGGTCAGCTAGTAGTAGCTAGCTCCACCCTCTGATTCAAGGTAAACTTTATTGTTAGTACCAGGATTGTCAGAGTCTGATCAAAATATCAGTGAGACCATGTAGCCCTGGCTGTCTTCAAACTTGCTGTAAAGACCAGGCTGGCTTCAAATTCACAGCGATCACTGCCCTTGACTCCAGAATGCTGGGGTTACAGATGTGCACTTTTCTTGCTTTTTTTGCATGGCAAGTTTCTTACTCCAAACATTGTAGTAAATTTCATTTTGGGTATATCGTAGATGTTGATATTCCTATGTGTTCCCAGGTATGGCTATTGTTACTCAAAAGGATTTCACCATTTTGAATCTATCAGTGAAGGTTTGTGAGAGGGTAATATAAAGTAGCCTTTACAACTTCTGATTTATAACTCCTAATATATGTTCTAAGTGCCTTGTGGCCATCGGCCATTAGTTCTCCTGCCTGGCATGTGTGAGTGCCCTGTGGCCATCTGTTATTTGCATGTGTGAACAGACAAGATTCCTAACCACCTACGAACTAAATTATTATTCTTTATACTCAATTGGCAGGTTCCCCCCCCCCCATCTGTCAGTAGTTTCTTCACACACAGTATTTAGCACTTTGCTGAATACATGAGCTATCTGGCTTCATGGTTCTCTTTTTCTTAGTGTGCCTCTTACCTTATGATACTCTGTCCCATCAACTATAGTCACTTTGATTTTCTTGATTTCTCAACTCCATTTCTGTCATCAAATTGTCTACCGTTTGTTACTTTGTGTTCCTTCCTGGCAACACAGAATGTCTTCCAGGGCAGTAAGTTAGTATATAGTCAGCTTTTTTTTTTTTAGATTCATTTATTTATTATGTATACAGTATTCTCAGTATTCTGTCTACATGTGTGCCTCAGGCCAGAAGAGGGCACCAGATCTCTTTACAGATGGCTATGAGCCACCATGTGGTTGCTGGGAACTGAACTCGGGACTTTTGGAAGAGCAGGCAGTGCTCCTAACCACTGAGCCATCTCTCCAGCCCCTATAGTCATCTTTTCACCGCTGTGGCAAAATACCCAAGAAAGACAACTAAATGGAAAAACTTTCTTGAATTCCCAGTTTCAGAGATTTTAGTCCATGATCACTGCATTTTGTCACTGTAGACTTGAGGGGACACAGAGTGTGAGTCTTCTGACCCTTGACTCGTGCAAGGTTAGCAGTCATCCTACTGGACAGTAGTCCTCAAGACAGTTCACACGTACTACTTCAAGACTACTTCCAAGTGGAACGGTTCTTCACTGTAGTAGGGACACACACAGAAATCATTGAATGAGGACTAGATCTTTCTCTTCAGGCCATGACAATGGTAATAACTTCTTAAGGACTACCCTGAAGTATCAGAATTGAAACAGTGATCAATCAGACCACTCGTTGATCAGGATTGCTAGAATTATGCATAGCCCTGCCCCTCCCCCACCTAGATCCAAAGCTATGTCAGCCCTTGAAGATGGACTTGTGATCACAAGGCTCTTTTGGTGTTTGTTGTCACAAGTGTAGCCACATTAAATAAAGCTGTCTTTGCTTGTTCCCCCTGACCCCCCCCAAAAAAAACAGAAACAAAATAGCACCCTGGTTTGGTTTGATTTGGTTTTGAATATTTGTTTTCTTGGTTTTGAGTGAGGGAGGTTAAATCCATTCACTCTATTTTGGCCAGAAGTCGATATTACTCTTTACATCTTTTTGTTTTGATTCAAGATCAATATATGGCAGGCGTTAACTGTCATGTTTTTGGTTTTTATCAAAGACATTTCACTACTTTTTCATGAGCCATGAATTGACATTCCAGGCTGGATTTGTCTGTTTCCTCATCAGTAATCAGGTTAAATATCTGTACTGCTTTCTTGAATGGGACTTTAAGTGACCTTTCATGCTGAGTTTGATCACATGTAAAGTAAAATGTTGAAGATCTTCAAATTATTATTTTTATATACTGTAATTTGAGAATATCCAGTGGCTGATGGTGGCACTTAGGAGGTAGAAGCTCATGGATCTCCATGAGTTTGAGGCCCAAAAGGTTTATATAACAAGTTTCAGGACAGTCAATGCTACATAAAGAGACCTTGTCTCAAAAAACAAACACAGGAGGAGAAAGGAGAAGAGGTGAGAAGGAGAAAGGATGAACCTATGGAATTGTTGAGACCTTAAAGATCCTATTCTCAAACTTCTTTTACATGGCTGTTTTTGATAACCTTGTTGCAATTAATTATTACTTGGTAGTTACAAAATCTTTTCAACATCAGTTAACTAGTGTTTTCTCGAAGGCCTACCCTGCTTTTCTTTTTGAGTATCATTAGGAATTCAGATTGTCTTTACATTATATTGTATTTATTGTATTTCATTATAATTTATTATTCCTCCTTTTTTCTTGCTTTCTCTTTGTGTCTATCAATGTGTGTGTATGTATATGCACACACACACACACAAACACACACACACATGCACACATAGATCAAATCCAGGGCCTTGCACCGCTACACAAACACCATGCCAAAGAACTGCACCATGGCCCTTATTCATTGGAACACAAAAATAATCCAGATTTGGTCAATGTGATCCATGTTGCCATTTAACCATAAAGTATGGGTTAAAGTGGGCTATTTTAGGCCTCACATAATCTATTCTAATCTAATAGTAGGAATAGAGAAAAGCATCCCTAGGTTGGATGCTTGCTCAGGCCCTGTGCATGACCAACCCAGAGTGAGACTTGAGTTGAGGGGAGTTGCTTCTACTATCAACATCTCCTAGTTCTGTTTTTGTCTCCTGTTTTAGGCGTGTCACCTGGTTCGGTTCCTGTCACTTTTGTTAAAGGCACACACACACACACACACACACACACACAACACTTGCTCTTCTGTTGAACACCTCTGTCCTCCTCCATGATTACTTTCAGTATCAGAGAGCAGCAATTTGCCATTGAGTCCCCACCCAACTGAACATGCCTCAAGAACTCTGTCCTCTGCGACCCTGTGGTAGCCTTGGCCTGCCTCTTCTGTACCTCAGTAAGGCTTTTCCAGTAAACCAATTCTCTGTTTTTCTATTTACAGAATCTTACCTAGACATATGGCCTGCTGCCTCTGCAAATATAAAACTGATATTGAGGTTGTCTGCAAGACAGTCAAACTGCATTGCCATACTGGATGTCTGACAAACACAACACATTGTCGTGAGTCTCTTACCTGATGAATGTTTTAATTTTATGTCTTACTTTTTAACTAGTTATGAAAAAGGCTCATCCACACCTTCTCTTTTGCTGAAAGTTGGATTCTCAGCTATTATTGCATGATTAGATAATAGAACTGTTCCATATGCAGAAAGAGCAAAAGAAAGGGGTAAAATGGGAGAGAGATAACATAGATGACCACAAACTCTTCACTATGCTGTCTGCCTGGTATCCTGCTTCCAATAATTACTTTTGCATATAGTACACTTCAGTCTGTAAGCTGGCTTTTTGTACATTAGGTCTCAAGTGATCTCCTACTTTTGATATCTCTAGACAGATTTTGTTTGGTTTCTTTTCTTAATTTTGTAAGTGATGCCTTTTTATTTGGAATCTGAGAGCAGTGAGTGCTGCCTCACTGTGCTGCTGGAGCCGGGAGCTCTTCCATGCCCACACCGACCACCTCCCTACTGTTTTGAACCTCAGGCTTTTCTACCGCCAAATCTTTCATGTAATTTTAAGTGTTTTTCTAAACTGAATATCTCGGCACATGGCAATAATCCCAGCTACTCAGGAGGCTGAAGCAAGATGATCCAAGTTCAAGGCCAGTCTAGGCAATTTAGTGAAAACCTAGCTCACTTTTTTTTAAAAAAAAAATATTTTAAAAGGGGACAGCGATACAGCTTGATAGTATAGCTTGTGCTTAGCACTAAAATATTTTCTATGTATTAGGTTTATTAGCAATAACTTCATCCAAAATATGACCGTTTTCTTGCCTAAATAGTTTAAATGCAAGTCTTTAGCCTTGATCTGGAGAAGAGAAATAGAAGTGGCATTTGACTGTCTATATAAATGTCATTTATTTTTATTTAAGAAACCAATTACATTCTCTTTTTTCCACAGAAATGGCAAATAAGCATTTCTCTTATTTTACACATCAGAAGTGTCAACTGCTGTTGCCTCTTGCTTGAGTTATCACTTCCTAATTCTGAGCAGTCCATAGGCACACATTTTTCTTTTCACCACTCCTTCAGGCCCTCACTACCACCTCAAATCCTCTCAATTCTCCTGGGAAAGAAACACAGCTACACAGTGACTCACTTGACCTTCCTACTACCAGAAGCCTTGTATTGTTCCCATGTGGACCTGGAAGAATGAGAAATGAAGTGAGAACAGGCTTCAGACAAGAGTAGCTCTGACCTTGTGCATTTTATGAGTTCGAGTAATGTTTATCTAGAAATTGCTATTCTATAAATTGATTTTACATAAGAATAAAACCCAGTACATTAAACATGTCTTCACCTACACCTCATAACCCCCTTCACTCAGGCAAGAACCAGAAAGATGCACAGAGAGGATGCTCCTGTTTCAGGAGCTGGAATACATGCCAACAGAGCCTATGGGAAGAAATTGGGCGGGTAGGTGGAGAAGGACACACATCCAGATGTGAATGAGAGGTGCCTGCTTTAGCATTTCTGGCCTCACTCCCCTCAAAGGTTGTCCATCACCATAGTTAGCTGAGGTTGTATCAACAGAGGGCACATTGAAACGATGGAGAGAGGAAACCTAGTGGGCCTCTCGAATCTGAGGCAGATGGTGTAGATGTAGAAGCCTGAGGAGGTTCAGTCAGCCATGCAGAGAAGAAAAGCTGGCTTTGTCTTCTGGCTCTGGGTCTCTCTCTACTGGTCCACTGGCTGTCTTGAATAGACTTCCTGTGTGCACACTGTGGAATGTTCCCAGGAGGTTCCTACTTTGCCAATGACACTCTTTCTTTCGGTTGCTCCCATTTCACAGAATTTAGTTTAGTGTGTTTTCACACACACACACACACACACACGCACACACACACACACACACGGCATACCAGTATTTCCTGGCCCATAATTTATTTGACTACAGTGTGTGACTATGAGCTGAGAAAGGGGTAAAAGTATTCTCTGACTAAAAACAATCTCTCCATCTCTGACAGTTGAGGAAGCATCTATAGGGAACCCAGAAGGGGCATTCATGAAGGTGTTGCAGACCCGGAAGGAGAATAACAGCACTGAACTCATTATTGAACCAGAGACAGGCTATTCAGACCAAGAAAATGCCAAGTACTCCAGCTCCATGGAAGAGGATATCAACTTTAATGATGAAAATGATGTTATGAGTGCCCTGAATTACATACTGCCATATTTCTCTGAGGGAAATCTGGAAGATGTAGTATCAACAATGTTACCATACATTAAACTGCTGTTTTCTCATGACCAAGATTCAGAGAGTTCCTTGGGATCTTTGCAGAATGATACACAAAGTCTTTTTCCTACAAATGAATCTGAATCTGGTAACTTCACTAACAAAAATAAATTGAATAAACTTTATTTTCTGGAAAAGTTATTAGATGAAGAAATTGATGAGGTTAAAAAGGAAGAGAAAACTATACTACATAAGGAGAAGTCTAATAATTCAGGTAAAAAATTTAAGTGACAAATATTTGGAAAGAGTTGGACACCTGCCCAGGCAGAGGAAAACAGTCTTGCAGAGATTGAGAAGGCAGAGAAAAGACTCCACAGCCTGAACAGAGTGCTCAAGAGGACAGGAAGCATACAGAAAAGGCACTTTAAGGGAGTGAGTGACAAGAGCCTGTGGGATAAGCAGAGTGTCCAGACGCCTGTGGAGAGTATTGCCAAAGACGGACAGCTCGGGAGCCCACCCACAGTGGAGTAGCAGCAACTCAGTATTGTTCAGAAGATCAGAAAATTAGTGAGAAATTCCTTCCACCCAGAGCCCTTGCTCCCAAAGGAGCATGGGGAGGCAGTGTCTTCTTCCCCAGAACAGTCGCTGGTGGACAAGACTCTCACTACAAAATCGCTGCCTGAGTTCATAGACAGACGAAAAGACTTGTCTTACACCATTTTAGTTTTAGAAAGTGCAAATTTAAATGTGAAAAGAACGAAGGGGTCTAACCCTAGTTTACTGTCTGAAAAGACACATAGAAACCTTAGGAAGAAAAAGTATCATTTCCGGTTGATTGCAAAGAGTCCAGCATCCTCTGCAGTGAGGAGCCTGGTAAATTCCCCTGCAGGAGGGGTCTTTTCATCTTTAGGAGACCTGAGTTATGCAGAAAAGCCTTTTTCAGAATTAGATGCTGCCTTAGGACCTCCTTCCAAAAAACCTCTGGCTGCATCTGATATTGATAATATTGAAGAACACATCTTTGAACCAACCACCCCTATGTCTGAAGAACCTATATCAGAAAATATATTCCCTGAAATGACTGCTGTAGAGTCTTTTGGGCCTACATACGATTTGATTCCAACAGATATCACTGTGCCTGAAGAAACTGCATCAGAAATTATACCCTCTGAGAATCCTATTGTAGAGTCTCATGTGCTTACCTCCGATTTAATTCCAACAGACATCACTGTGCCTGAAGAAGCTGCATCAGAAATTATACCCTCTGAGAATCCTATTGTAGAGTCTAATGTGCCTGCATCTGGTTCAATTACAACTCTTCAGCAAGCCAGCAAGCCACAGTTAGACTTCATCTTGGGGCCTGACTCCCATGAATTTGCTTACTCGTTGCTGATGTCACCAGGTAAACGCTTTGAATCTCAGCTAAACCAGCAGCTGCGGCCCCTCATCCCCAACAACAACGTGAGAAGGCTTATTTCTCACGTTATCAGGACTTTGAAGATGGATTGCTCTGATCCCAGTGTGCAACTGTCCTGTGCCAAGCTCATCTCCAGAACCGGCCTCCTGATGAAGCTTCTCAGTGAGCAACAAGAATTCAAGTTGTCCAGGGCCGACTGGGATACGGACCAGTGGAAAACTGAGAACTACATCAATGAGAGCCCAGAAACCCAAGGTGGACAGAAGGGTCTGGAACCAAGTCAGGTGAGGACAATGTTGGAACTGAGTCCCCTGTACCCTCTCAGTCATTTAAGCAGAAAGACTGGAGGCTTCTATTCCAGATCTTGTATTGTCCACATAACACTAGCCCAGCCAAGACAGTGGTTCTCACTATGGTTCTAAATTTATTGACAGAAGGCAACCTAAAACTCAAAACATAAAAATTGTGTTAGATAGGTAGCACATTTAATTTGGTATGTTCTTTTAAAATCTGCAAGCTACTAATGTAGAAAACTTTTATTATTTTTTTCATATTGTCATTTTGTTTTATAGTGTTGGGGATTAAATTCAGGACCTTGTATACATAATATACAAGGACTTGATCACTAAACTATATACTGTAGCCCATAGTCTTGCTTTTGTTTATTGTGCTATTGGGGCATTCTGTTTTGTTTTGTTTGAGAAAGGGTCTCACTATGTAGTTATATCTAGCCTAGAAATTGCTGTGTAGACCAGGCTGGCCTTGAACTTTCAGAGATTCACTTGCTTCTGTCTCCAGAGTGCTGGGATTAAGAGCCTCACCAAGCCCAGCTCTTAGTTTTATTGAGTCAAAGTCTTTTTGTATAATCCAGGATATCCTAGAACTTACCTGGTGTTCTAGGTTGTCCTTGAACTTATGGCAGTCCTCCTATCTTAACTTCCCGATTGCTAGGTTATATATATGTTACCATTCACAAGCCCAAGAAGGAATTTTAAGCAATTAGCCTTCACTTTCTGTCATTCTTTTAATTTTATTATTATTTAATAGCCACACAAATGTCCATTCATTTATTTCATATATTCCAGCGCACAAAAGAAGTTCCGGGATACAGCTACAACAACAAAGTCATCTTGGCAATATCTGTAACTGTAGTAGTGACAGTGTTGATTATCATTTTCTGTCTCGTTGAGGTAAGGACAACAATACATTCCTGTGTCCAGCATGTGCCCGGTCTGTGTCATAGGTTTAGAGGCCGCGAACTGAAAACCTGAGCCACTGACCCTCTCTGTCTACAAATAATGCCCCCGAGTGTCCACAGGTACTCTGTGAAGTCGGGCTCCTCAATGTCAGGTCATTATGTAACGTTCTGATTTGGTGTCAGACTGGTGGTGTTGCCGTGAGAGGCTGTGGGAGCAGTGGAGAGTTCTCTGTCCGTGAGGATGGTGGAATTTTGAGGCTAGATGGCAGAAATCAGCATGGGGTCAGTTCATGACCTCCGGGAGGATGTCCTCTGGCCCCTGTACAGGCAGCACCTCCACACCTAATGTGGTTGTGACCTCCAGGGAAATCTCTGTAAAGTCCTATATTGCTCTTTAGTGGTGTATACTGTTCACCACTGTGCTGGAATTTATTCACATTTTCACTATTTTTTCTGCCAATTTAGA
Organism: Microtus oregoni; assembly: GCF_018167655.1. Lineage (NCBI taxonomy): Eukaryota > Metazoa > Chordata > Mammalia > Rodentia > Cricetidae > Microtus > Microtus oregoni. The sequence continues at coordinate 4,607,604 of NW_024544600.1, forward strand.
TGATACTCTGTGAGTAGAGTAAGCATGCCCAGTATTTTGCCTACAGTAGATAACAGTGGTATTCAAAGAAGAGAAATGACGCATTCCATCAATTCTACTATGAGGGTGATAGAAATCAGTACTTATTAAAATAGCATCAGAGAAAGATGTTTGTGTACTTCTGTAGTCCTTGCTCTTAGGAAACAGAAGCAGGATGATCCATAGTTCACAGTCGTTCTCAGCAATGTAGTGAATTCAGGCCAGGGATATATGAAATGCTATCTTAAAAAAAAACAGATTAAATAGTAACAGACAGAGAAAAGCAATGGACAAACAGTGCGGGGACTGTTGGGGTCTGGGGATTTATATGGCCTGTGCATGCTAAGCATGAGCTATATTCCTAGACACTTAAGACTTTTGAGTAATTTAATAGTTTAGTCAACTGTGGAAAATGGAGTAAATGGTAAGAGAACAATTGCCTGACTGTTTTGTGGCCAAGTAATGAAAGCTTACTCCTTCTTACCTTAAAGAAACCATGCGAAAGAGAAAAAATAGCAGTGGTTTTAAAAATGAATGTGTGGGGGGAAGAGCTGTCTGTTTCCACTCCATAGGCAAAGGCCTTTGCTGAGTCTGGACGCTGTCTTCCACATCCTTCGGGATAGAAGGCTTGTGCCTGCTGAGCACAGCACAGAGTTCTCCATTCTTTGTCTGATCTAATCTCAGACTCCTTGGGAAGAGCTTATCAGCCTCTCCTAGGGTGAAGAGCACCTAGGCCCAGTGGCCAAACCAAGAGTAAATCTCCCATTCATTCCCCTGATCCCTAAGCCTGCACCTGGACCCTTCACTGGTCAGTTTCGCCCCCTCAGAGACAAACAGGAAGTACTGGGAGTGTGAGAGTACTAGGAAACCATTGCAAACCACCCAAAGCATTAATATATTTCGTGGTAAAACAACCCAGTGGAAAGGAAAGTGTCTGTAGCCGAGGCCACTCATCTGCCGGCCTGTGTCTCCTCCTGTGTGAGTTATGGATGTTCTTGTTCTCAGGGTGTTACCACCTCAGGGGACGCAGGTTCCTTCTGTACCACGTCCTAGCTCTTGTCTAGCACTGTTTTCTCATTTGTACATTTTCCCGCCGCCCCAGGAGAAAAGGAGCTTGAGACAGGGTTTCTATAGCCAGAATGACCTGGAATCCACTATGTACCTGAGGCTGACCTTCAGCTCCTGATCTTCCTGCCTCAGAATCACAGGCATGTGCCACCAAGTCCAGCTGGTGTGCTGACGTCTTTGTTTTGTGACTTTCCACCCTACTAACTTTTCATATTACTTCCAGTATAGTTTTAGTTGATCTCGTCAGCATTTTGGTTGTCTGTTGTTTCCAATACAAATAGTACTAGTTTTTCACCTGTCTTCCCAATTTAGTTTCCTTATTGTGTATTGAGCCCTTCTTGACAGGGCCACCCTGCAGCAATGATAGAGGAGACCTCTGGACACCTTAGGCCACCCCGCAGCAGTGACAGAGGAGACCTCTGGCCAGGGCCACCCTATAGCAGTGATAGAGGAGACCTCTGGACAGGGCCACCCTATAGCAGTGATAAAGACATCTTGCTCTTGTTCTTGATCTCTTCAGCAGTGCATTTCTTAGGCTTTTGCTGTATACTTAGATGGAGTTAAAAATATTTTGAATCACCTGACCATGATAGTGCTTTCTTTTAATTCCAGCACTCAGGAGGCAGAATGCTGTGAGTTCATGACCTGCCTGGGATAAAAAGCTAGTTCCAGGACAGCCAGGACTGTTAAACAGAGAAACCCTATCTCAAAAAACAAAAAATTCATACTTTTAACAGAAATTATTTTTATTAAGAAGTATTTGCTGAATTTTATCTAAAATAATCAGTATAATATATTAAGTGAAACCTAAAGGATGGTGTTGTGAAGAGACAAAGAAGGGCAGAATGGGCTCCTGAGCTCACTGAACAGGTAAGACTTTAGGTAAGTAAAAGGAATTAGTAGATTTAGAAACAGTGGTCATTGTGATAAGCAGAATTATGTTTTCTCCCCAAACAGGTTTATTCCCACAGAACAAAAGAGGAAGATGAAGAAAAGTCCATAGGGTAAATATGAGACCATCTTTCACAGAGAACATGAGAGTTAGCAGAGAACTTGGAACTCACCTAATTCCCTCATCTGACAGGGAGAAGAAAATTGCCAGAAAGAATATGATCCTCTCTGTTGTTTTGCCTGGCTCCCAAAGAGGCACCTGGCACTAGCATGGATGCCTCTGCTGCCACCAGGCTTTCAAAGAAAGAGGGTGAAATCCATAGGTTTAGGCTGTACCAGCTTTTGTTAGTGTTGTCTGCTCCAGCTAGAGACTTCAGAATTGGATGCTTTGGAGAAGAAGCAGGGGAGCCCAGAGTTAGAGTGTAGGGCTGTGAGTATACAGAGGAGGAAAGTCCATATCCTCATCCTGTTGGTCACCTTTTGAGCCTCTTCTTTCTTTGAGTGACACAAACTTCATAGAACTATAGCTGGGAGAGATTATGGACAATAGTTACCTTTCTTCTAAAGAGGAAATGAAGGACAATGGCAGAAATGTCTGGTCCTGTGGTCACTCTCTGGGGCATGTCAGAAAGAGGACCATTTTCTCCCTGGTGGAGCCCTTGTTTTTAGTTCCTCTCTGCTCAGGCTTTGGTCATATTTCACATCAAATCTGTACAGCGTATATGTCTGGAAAGTATGCTCTGAGTTTCCTAATTGTCCTTGGATTCAGAAAAGATAACTAATGTGTGTGTTGGTTCTTGTCATGTACTTTACTGCTTTTTTGGAGACATGGTTTCACACTTAGGCTGGTCTGGACTCACTGTGTAGCCAAGGCTGGCCTCAACCTCACAGAGATCCGCCAGCCTCTGCATCCCCAGTGCTGGGATTAAAGGTATTATGCACCACTGCCTGACTGGCCTCAGAATCTTGTTTCAGCCTCCCAAGAATTGGAATCACAGGCATGATCCACCATGCGCAGCTACCTGTGCCCTTTAAACTGCTCTTACAAATCCTCAGCAGAGGCAGGCTGCAGGGTGAAACCCCGTGAGTCTGTGAGCTGTGCTGTGGACTTGGGCTTTGTACTTGGAGGATAAAGCAGCTAGGCAAGCAGGAGCAGCCCCTCCCTCACCTCAGCAAGTCTGCCTGTGAGAGCTGATCTGCAGGAGAGCAAAGGGCTCCTGCCTAGAGTGGCTTCTTCAGAGGGAGAAGTTGGTTCAGTGGAATAAGTGGGACTACTGTCATGCTGGTGCCTCTGCTCCAGGACAATTCACAGGCAAAATCTCCCCAGGGAGATCTTTTGGAAAGTTCCTAAAAGCCAGATATGCATGGAATTGTTGTTAAGTCCCATTGCTGGGGTGATCTTTGTTATGGGGAGAGCCAAGATGTCCCCAGACAACACCACACACACACACACACACACACACACACACACACACACACATAAACACAGCACAATCACTAACTGTCTTCTGCATGTGTTTTCTTCCAAGGAGTAAGAAATGCTACAAGGACAGTGAGAGTCAGGTAAGCCCGAGACTCGGTGCTGTGGCTGGAGAAGGTGGGGCTAAAAGAACTAATGTCTCCCCTTCTGTTTCCTAGGAAGGATTTTTCTGGCTAAGGTGGCCACAGTGGCTCACAGATTTATTCAAACGTGACATACGAAAGAAGAGCATGACTGAGGGAATGCAGGTCAAGGAGTCCTCTGCACAGGACGATAGTGCCATTCAGGATGCACCATGGTAAATGTCTAGCTCAAATGAGAAGCTAAGGTCAAGTTCCTCATTTCAAAGTTTGAAAGCCTTGGCATTGCTCTTCTTCCAGGGACGTCAAGGGGGAAGTGATGCCGCCGGCCCTGAATCTGTCAGTCGCTGAAGCAGAAGAGAGTGAAGAAGCAGATGACACTGAAGGCACAGAATGATCTGCTATCATTTATTAATAAATTATTTTGTGTAGATTCGTGAGTGTCAAAGGACTTTGTACACAAGTAAATGAAAATCGATGTAGAGCAGTTTAGAGCTGAGCCAGTAGGACGACTTATCACGTGAAAGCAGTGGCCATGCAAGCCAAGTTTGATCCAGAATCCAAGTTTTATAAAAAAATGCTGCATGGGTAGCAAGCATCTGTAATGGAAGCACTCGTGAGCAACATAGGAGGTGAAGACAGAATCACTTAAAGTCATCTAGCCTGGAGTACAGAGCAAAAAAACAGATAAGGGACCCTGCCTCAACAAGGTGGTTGGCCAAAACCAACTCCCAAATATTGTCCTATGACTTTCACATGATTGCCATACCATGCATGAACCTAGACATTCCTCTCCTCCCCCCGTACACACACACACAATTTCAAAATGGGGAATGGGCTTATTAAACACAGAAAAAATACTGACTATCCAGTGATACAAAGACTGGCGCTGGTCATGGATGCTCAGCATTCTTGGTCCCCAGAGGAGCAGTGTGGCTGGGGAACCACCGGCCTGTGTGGCTGGCTATGGGTCCAAGCAGAGCAAGTGGCCCTCTAGTCCTCACCTGGCTGGTCAGTGAGCTGGTTGCAAAGGAGGTGTCCTTAGCGAGTCATCTTAAAGGACAAGAATAGGGAATATCTTGAAGAAAGGGGAGGCAGTGGAAGCTGTACCCACCGCTGCCCCCTAGGAACGGTGTGTGTACTCAGTGCCAAGCCCTGGGCTGGACTTTTAATGTCTTATGCCATTTGCCCCAACAAACTACCATAGCAGCATTGTTCCAAACTGTCTTCGAGTAGCTGGGGATGGGCAGGCCTGTAATCTCAGGACTTGGGAGGTCCAGGCAAGAGAATTCCTACAACTTCAAGGTTAGTCTGGGCCACCTCGAGGTTACCAGTGAGGTCCAGGCCACAGGACTTGGAATGTAAGCAGAATGCAGCCTGCTCAAGTACCCTAGACCACACATCATCATAAGCTATTAGACCTTTACGGACAGAAGCCTCTCGGCCCTTACCCTGTCATGCTGCAGAGACAGGGATTTGGAGAAACACAAACCTTGCTGTGGACAAAAGTCAGCGTCCATATGGAAGGTGATGCCACTCTTCCTGAGGACCAAGGATGGACCAGGCACAGAGCTGGGCACTTTAGTTACAATGTTGACACAGGGACAGAAACTCTCAAGCCAGCTCCTATGCTACACTTGAGTGGAAGGGCTGTTGACCTTGGTAACAGTTAGAAACAAACAGAAGCTGACAAAGCAAGAAAAGAGGAGCCTCTGTTGCTGGGCTTCCCAAAGCCTGGGCCAGGTCTTTCCACACAGCTGCTTACATTGTTCATTTCTGAAAACAAGTTTTGAGAAACGTTATTCTTCACCCCAGAACTGGCAACACAAGCCCGTTCCACATCCATTTATTTAATATTACTATTCATTATTATTAGCATTATTTATTTTGGTTTTCAGAGACAGGGTCTCCATATGTAGCCCTTACTGTTCTGGGACTCACTTTGTAGACCAGCATGGCCTCAAGCTCACAGAGATCCACCGGCCTCTACTTTATGAGTACCAGGATAAAGGGCGTGCATAACTGTGCCAGGCTTCATATCCTTTAGACATGAGGGAAACGGTGTTAGAAGTCAGGGGATATAATCTCCTGCTTGGATCATCTATCCCTATTTCTGAGGTGGCCATATCCCTCTTATCATCCCTTCCTCCCTCCTCTGGCCCTCGCCATCGTCAGAAATCGTCTTGATTCTCCTGGTAAGGAACTGTAGCTGCACCTGACCCTCATGGTCATCAGAAGCATCGTGAAGGGGGAAGAAGGACATGTAGTGAGAACAGAGCAGCCCCAGACAAGAGGAGCCCTGACCTTCCGTGTGTGTGTTTAAGAACTTAGAGTAATGGTTGTCTAGAAACGGCTATCATTCTGAATAAAGAGGGTAACTAGAGTTGTTAGGGTGCAAGCCTATGTCCTAGCCCTCAAAACAAACTAGGCTCAAAAGGCTGATAGAGGAAACAGTCATGAAAAGTAGAAGAAGATTTATCCAATGTGGCCACATTGGGAAGTGGACTCCTCGAGTCCATCTTCGTGGTCCTGACATAAAGTTTAGATTCAAATAGAGGGCAAGAAGTATACATTACTAAGTAACCCTGTTCATGACATAGCTCTGTTCCCGTCTCTCTGGCACATTGTTGAGAATCTCTGACTGACCCAGGCTTCGGCTTTTTCCTTTTCCCATCACTAGATTGTGGGGAAATTTCAATTTCTTGGAAATCACTATTTTAATAATGTCCTGGTTAGTGTTACTATTGCTGTGATAAAACACCATGACCAAAAGTAAGTTGTGGAAAGGTCTGGGTAGTTCAACAGTGTGGAAAAGTGAAGCCCTGGCTTTCATCTCCCTCTGCTCCCTGAGTGCTGATGCAGTGTGAACAGCTGGCTCCTGCTCCTCCCACCAAAGTTGTGTGAGTTTTGTTTGTGTTCTGACAAATAAAGCTTGCTTGGAGTCAGAGGATAGAGCTGGCCACTAGTTAACCATAGAGGTCTGGAGGTCTGTACAGAAAGGAGACAGGATCTTAGCCTTTTTTAGATGGAGGATGAAAGGGGTAGGAAGGGACTATGGCTCTCTCTCTCTCTCTCTGCTTCTCTAATCTTTCAGGATATTACCCCCAATTCTAACTTCTGGTTTTTATTGATAAGATTAATTAGATTTATGCTTCAACTAGCACCCAACTTTTGGGGCACAAATTTATGAAATAGCTCCTTGCCAGTTGCTTGCAGGCATTGGCCAGAGCTGCATGTGGAAACTGCATCCACCAGGGTCACCTCACCGTCAGCTTGGTTTTCCTTATTTTTCCTTTTCTTCCCTAAGCCCTCTGAGTGAGTCTGGAGTTTTTCTGTTGCAGCCTCTCTACAGTAATCTCCACAGGCAAAGATAGATGCACAGGTGGAAAGAAAGACTCTGAAGATAAAGATTGACCTAATGCTGCAGGATATTTGATTACACTGTGAACCCTGAGATTGTGCTGTTTACTGGAAAGCCATGAGTTGTGCTGTGGCTCAGCCCTACCACACACCTTATATCCAGGTTTTCTGTTTGAATATTCTAATCATGATTAAATAAAACCAATCACAGGTCAAGGGCAGAACAAGCAACCAGTTGACAGGAAAAAGTCATAGAGAATAAGAGGAAGTCCGTGGATTGAGAGACACACAGGAAACAGAAAGGAGGGACATCCAGTTGGAAGAATTTCCTTTGAGATGGCATAGGAGAATACACTCTTGCTAGGATGTCAGCTGAGGAGGGTCATGCAGGTGTTCTCTCTCTCTCTCTCTCTCTCTCTCTCTCTCTATCTCTCTCTGAGTTTGCAGGTGTTCACTTCAGCATCTGGCTCTCGAGTCATTATTGTTAAAGTGAATAATTGAGATTTAGTCAAAAAGCAACATTTGGTGCTCCAATGTGTGGCAGAGAAATCATGCCAGCTGCAGACAAATAGGAAAGACATCATGCTTGTTAAGACACCTAGAATGTCCTCAAAGTGTTAAATAATATTAAAAGGGGAACATTTCTCAGGTTAAGGATGAGAAATATCATAATTCAGGAATTAGAATCCTGTAGAGTGATACAGAAAGACTGAAATTAGAAGCAGGAAATGAAAAGAAAAATGACTTACCTGAGATTGACATAATATCAATTGTTATAATTACTATCAGTCCAGTAAATCATATTTTATCCTTAATAGTCACAGTGGTTTTCCTGTGCCAAATACGAAAAGTGGATTGATAAGCTGCAATCCTTAGAAAGACATATAAATGAAAATAAGAAAACTACAAACAGAGGAATTTAGACAAGAACCTACTACATTACTGCATGATGAAATTGAAGAGGAGCAGCCCAAGGTTGTTAGGATGCAACCTTAGTTTATCCAGTTCGTATACAAGAACTACAAGGAGACTATAGACATCCTCAAAGTTTTCAAGACGTTAATAGAACTCTATAGAAATACTAGATTGGAAGAGATTTAAGGAAATGGTTGTTTCATATGGTAAGCATTCATCCTACATGAAGTAGATATTAACATCATATTAAACTCAGAACAGAATTATCTCCCAGGATTAGAAAGACTGGGCAACAGCAATATGGGAAACTGGTCCTCAGTTACAATGACAAACATGGTGGAGAGAGGAAGTGAGGAGCATAGAACAATGAAATAGGGTTAGAGGCATTAATATTTCCAAAGATTGGTTTCTAGGTGAAGGTCAATATGCTGAATCACAAAGGCAGCTTAAATTTGATGATCATACCTTGGTGCTATGTCGTTTAGCAACTTTAAATGCTTGGGACAAGGTTGAAGAATCAGGAAAGAAGTCTGAGTCCTTTACTAAAATTATACAAGGCCCCAAAGAAGCACACACTGATATTTTGCAAAGATTAACTTCAGATATAAATAGAATAGTATATCCAGAAGTCAGACAAAATTAATGGAATCTCTGGCTTTTGAAAATACTAATTCAGAATGCAAAAGGGTGATTGTGCCTTTAAAGGCAAGATCAGCACCAACAGATGAATGGATTACAGATTGCTATTGGATCTCATGTTTATGATGCTACTTATTAGTAAAAGAAATTTCTAAAATTTTAAGAAAAATCAAAATATAAGTTGTTCTAATTATGGAAAGCAAGGTCATTTGATAAGGGATTGTAGGCAAGGCATTCCTAGAAACAGTATTTTTTTTTTCTAGAGCTAATTTTTAAAGAAGGCCCCAGGAGTATGCAGAGGTGTGGCAAAGACCAGCATTGTACTAATGAATGCAGATCAACAAGGGACAGACAAGGTAACATTTTGCCATCAGGAAATGACCTAAGGGACTTCCTACAAGAACCTGATATCAAATTTGATATAATCATTGCCTGTTTTCATTGGAGAAACCCATTCATAGAGCAATTAAAAGATTTAATGCCTATTGTTAAAACAACACTGTTCTGAACATAATCAAGGATAGAACAGCTTCGGTAAATAAAGCAAAAAACTCAAAGGAGACCAGAATACAAGTATTTTGGCAAATTTATTTGCTATAAATGATCAAGAGAGCAAAGCTAGAACTACAAATAAATGACATTGAAATTGAAGGATTGTTAGACACAGAAACAGTTGTAACAATAATTTCACCAAAATCTTGGCATCCAAATTAGCCTTTTCAGGAGGTAAATACCCACCTTCTAGGGACTGGAACTTACCTAAGGTAAAACAATGTACAAAATAGGTCGGTCAAGTGTATAGAGCCAGAAGCAGAAAATTAAAGCCATATGTGATAAATATAATCATGAACTGGGGGACATCATTTGCTGCAGCAATAGAAAACACAGATTAACCTTCTTCATATCTCAGAAACAAACCATAAAGAATGTTTTTGAGAAAAATAGTAAAAGATATTATCAAGAACAGTCCACAGACTGTTCAGGTTGTACACAAGCAAGACACAACAGCTGATGGTCTTCTAAAGGTACCAGCTCCCCTTCCACCAAAGTAGTTAACTGACAAACCTGTGTGGGTGGAACAATGGCCTCTGACATCAGAAAAATTATGGGAACTACAACAGCTAGTACAGAAGCAGCTAAGAGCTCAACATACTGAAGAAAGAATTGATCAGTCCTCGGGATTCTCCTATATTTGTTATTTTAAAAAATCTGGAAAATGGATAATACAACAGATCTGAGAGCTATAAATGGGTGACTCAGCCAGTGGGATCTTTGCAGCCTGGAATTCCCTTGCCTCCTTTATTACCTAAAGAATACTCTATTATAGCAATTCATTTAAATGTCTGCTTTTTTACTATATCTTTACAATAACAAAATTTATTATTAGCAAAAATTTGCCTTCACAGTGCCTACTTATAATACCTGTTAAAAGGTATCAGTGGAAAATTCTACCACAAGGAACATTACACAGCCCTACATTGTGTGAATATTTTGTACAATAGCTGTTAGAAATAATTCACAATTTTCTCAATCTAAAAACCTATCATATGGATGGTATCTTACTGACTGATTTAGATGAAAATACCTTAGGAAAATGTTTGTTTGATAAAGAGAATTTTGCCTTTCTAGGGATTATAAATTGCTCTTGAAAAAAATTGAAAGAGGAGATTTTATCAGTTATCTAGAATAAAGTGTTTACAAAAATTCAACCACAAAAAGCACAAATCAGGAAAGATCAATTATAAACTCTTAATGACTTTCAAAACTTGCTGGGAGATATTAACTGGCCATGGCCCATAATTGAATTAACTACTCAAAAGTTAAATAATTTATTTCAAACATTACAAGGTGATAAGGACTTAAAGAGTCCAAGAAAATTATCAGCTGGGGCCAAGAGAGAATTGACTCTGGCAGAAAAGAAATTACAGGATACACATATGGATCAGTTGGATCCAAAACTTGATTATATTTTAGTTATTTTGCCTTCTACTCATTCTCTCACATGAATTCTTATGCAGAGAGAATATAATGTCATAGAATGGCTATTTCAGCACACAGTGTAAAAAAATTAAAGACCTATGTAGAAAAGGTTTCTGAATTTATTTTGAAAGGAAAATGAGACTTTGTCAGTTAGCAGGAGTAGACCCCAGCAGAAACTGTAGTACCTTTTACTAATGCTGAAATTGCCTCATTGTGGGCAGAAAATGAACACTGGCTAAGAGCTTAAATAGTTTTGGGGGAAAGATTAACAAATATCCCCAAAGCAAGAGACTTCAATTTATGAAAAGAACTAATTGGATTCTCCCTCATATAGTAAAAGAGGCACCAACTTCTGGAGTCCTTTTATTCTATACTG